>NC_134590.1:96021355-96372957 GCF_037038515.1 Microtus pennsylvanicus | reverse complement strand
CGCGCCTGTCGGGGAGGCGGCGGAGGTTGGGCGCACTTTTTTTTCCCCCCTCTCCACCTCCTTCTCCAAAGGACCGGGGTAGACCAGTAGTCCCTCCCACCGGGCGGGAGGCCATTTTTTTCCCCCGGAGATGCGGCGGGTCGACCAGATGTCCCGCTGGACTCTTTTTTTTTTTTTTTTTTTTTTTAATGTATAATATATATTATATCTTCCTAGACCTGACGGGTCGACCAGTTGTCTCTGTGCACTTCCTTTTTTTTTGACGGACTGGAAGCGGGTCGACCAGTTGTCCGATTAAATATTTGGCCTTAAAATGCTAAGTACCGGGGTCGACCAGTTGGCCTTGTGAACTTGGGTCGACCAGTTGTCTTTTTCCATGTCTTGATTGAATGATGTCGTTCTTCAATGTGTTGGTGGTTAGTTTATCTCTTTTGTTCTCTATGCCAACATGCCCCACTCACCAAACACTTTTTTTTTAATTTATTTATTTACTTATTTTTATTTTACTTTTTTATTATTTATTTTTTTATTTATACATACATACATTCATCCTGTCTATCTGTCCAGATGGGGCAGGGGTAGAAGGGGCTAGCTATGAGAGGAAGGTGCTCGGTGGGCATCCAGTTGTAAATAAGGCTGGGAATAAATAGCTGAATATTAATTCATTTGAGTAATATTAAAACTGTTCAAGTAGAAAACAATTGCTTTCTTTTTCTGTTTGCCCAGATATCTGACTGACTGCAACTTGGAAAGAAGACGGCCCTGCTGGACAGAGACCTCCCTCCTGCTTTGGGTGGGTCGACCAGTTTACATGTTTATTTCCACGTTTTGTCTTTTATGGATTGAATGGATGTGTCTCTCTCTTTTTTTTTTTTTTTGGTTTTTCGAGACAGGGTTTCTCTGTGGCTTTGGAGCCTGTCCTGGAACTAGCACTGTAGACCAGGCTGGTCTCGAACTCACAGAGATCCGCCTACCTCTGCCTCCCGAGTACTGGGATTAAAGGCGTGCGCCACCATCGCCCGGCTCTCATTTTTTTTTTCACGATTGCTTGCTTGCTTGCTTGCTTGCTTGCTTACTTACTTACTTACTTACTATCTGTTCAGCCCATCTCATTTACTTACTTCTTTAAAAAAAATGACCCACCTAGTTATTTACTTACTTACTTACTTGTTCATTCATTCCTTCACTTCCTTATCTTCTTTCATATATCTGTTTATTTATCTGCTGATTTAGCGTGACTCATTTACTTATTGAATGTTTCAATTATTATTTAGTTTTATTCATTTATTCATTCTTTATGTCTATTTTTATGTATGTATTTACTTACTTTCTTAATTTTTTTTTTACTTTTTAAAATTTACTTAATTTTTTTCTTTCTTTGGGAATGTAGATTCTTTCTTCCTTTCTTCCTTTCTTTCCTTCTTTCTGTCTCCTGACTGTCACTGGCTAAGAAAATGGTGGCCTCCATGTCACTGGTCAGCATAGCAGCTCCTAAAATGGAATTTGATGAAGGGATACATAGATAGATAGATAGATAGATAGATAGATAGATAGATAGATAGATAGATAGATGGGATGCACACACGCTCACACACACACACATATGCACGCACGTGCATGACATGTACAGATGGGGGGCGATTCCAATGTTTTCAGAGGAAGGTGCTCGCTGGTAATAATAAATGTGCTGGTAAATAAGGCTGGAAATAGCTGAATATTAAATCATTAAAACTCTTCAAATAAATAAAAAGCAATTCCATTTCTCTCTCTCTCTCTTTCTCACCATATACCAGCACATCTGAACTGACTGCAACATACAAAAGAAGAAGAAACACGGAAAGAAGACATCCCTGCTGGACAGGATCTGAGATGAGAATAAATTCATCGAATGGCTGCCAACAGCATTTCATTGAGAAGAGATTCCACATTTTATGCTGTACAGTTACTTAGTTAGATAGATAGATAAAGAGAGGCCTGTGAACTGGGGTGGGCTGTGGCTTCTCAGGTCACCTCAGGTCAGGGAGGGGCTGAGGAGTGTCCCATTGGCCTTGACAATAGGCAGGAGTCAGAGGTTAATGTCAGGGCAGGGCCTGAGAGTTCCTCAAAGGGAATGAATGGAGACCCTTGCTTACCTAAGAAATGCCTGACCTTGGAAAAGGACTTGTGGAAAGCGGGCCCTTGAAACTGTGGTTTCACGTCTTACTAGAAAGCTCCCTCTTGGAAGGGAAAGTCATCGTGATATCTTACTCTTTTCCCAAGGATACCCTACCTACCCTTCTGATCATTCTTACTGAATTAAGTCTTCCACTGCAAATAAATAAATAAATAAATAATAAATGAAGTGGGTGAGTGAGTGAGTGAGTGAGTAAGTAAGTAAGTAAGTAAGTAAACAAGCAAATACGTGGATGGACAAATAAATACAAAGTTTGCTGTTGTTGACTGACTTTTGATTTCATAATGAATCTCTCTCTCTCTCTCTCTCTCTCACACACACACACACACACACACACACTAAATATACAATAAAAGGAAGCATAACACCTTTACTCAGGGGGCAGAGTGAACTCTGAAAGTTTTCCAGGCGGGGGGGGGGGGGAGAGACAGAATATAAGAACAAAATGAGAAACAAGGAAAAATAGTGTTGGCTGGCTGGCCGGCTTTCAGTTCCCTGACAGAAATGAGCACATTGTGGAGGAAACACAAAGTTGTTACACTATGTGGGTGTGATGAGGAGAGATTGTGAGTGAGTGTCCTGTCAGAACAAAGTTAGTCCCATAGTTGATGAAATTCATTATCCCAAAACTTCAGCAGAATATATCCCAAGTTTGCAAATGTGTGATCAGCTTGTGACAGGTTGGGCTGGAGATGCTGAGAACTGGGGAGCCCTCAATGCAAGAGCAGACACCCATTCCCATAAAGAGGGAGAGAGGGAGGGAGGGAGGGAGGGAGGGATCATTCATTCCTATACTCAAGTTTAAAGAAAGATGAGTGGCTATCTATGGAGAGACCACTCACAGATATGAAAAATCATTTCCTAAAAATCAAATTTCTCAGTCAGTATGCAACTGCTATGGTGCTTCTCCTAGATAGAGCAAAACACACAAACAAACTGATTCCTTGATCTAGAGCCACAGTGCACATGCTGTGGAAAAGGGGACATGGCCAACTTGAATCACAATATTCATCAGAGCATGAAAAGAGCGTAAAAAGGACACAGAGGAGAGATAATTGTGGTCCTTCCTTCCTCCCTCCCTCCCTCCCTCCCTCCCTCCCTCCCTCCCTCCCTCCTTCCCTCAGGAAGTGACTGACAGATGAGACTTTGTCCAAGCAGGTTCTGTCTGAAATACCAGACTTGAGTTTCCCCCTCTGTGGGTATTAGCTAATCAGTCCTCCCTTCTTTCTGTAGGAAGGTGGTGCATGTCTCTCAGAACTTACCTGGTTTCCTCTGCACCAGGTGAACCAGGGAAAAGCTTTCTAAGCCTTATTCAGACCCATAGAGGCTGCGCTGTGTGTGACTTCAGAGACCTCAGGGAGTATAGGGGTGGGTGGGTGCTTGATGCTTCAGACTCATGTCATTGAAGGACATAACATAGTCTGGATTCACAGAGATTCACAACACAGAGCCATTGTCACTTACTAACAGCTCAGGACACCCAGAGCTAACAAGAAATTGCAGTCTCAGCCGGGCTTTAATCACAGCACACACACAGATCTCTGTGAATTCAAAGATGGCCTGATTTACAGAGTGAGTTTTAGGACAGCCCAAGATACACAAAGAAACCCTTTCTTGAAAAACAAAGCAAAACAGCAAAAGAAAGAAAGACAAGGAAAAAGAAAAAAATGGCAGTCTCTTTCCACTCTCTCCTCCATTGGCTCTTAAAGAGCTCTCAAGCTGAACTGGAGACCATGGTGTCACTCAAAACTGGGAAGCCAGAAACCTTAGGGGGGTCACAGGAGTCGGACTGACTGCAGCACTTGATGCCTCAACCCTGCTAATGGCTGTGATATAAGGCATGGTAAAATACGGGCTTTGGCAGAGCACTACTCCCCTTTCTCTATTATTATTGCTACACAACGAAAAGGACCGGGGGAGGGGGGGGTGATGATGTGCAGTCAGTGCTGGTATTGAAATCTCACTGACTCCTTCCGCACTCCTTGTCAATTCCCGACTTTGTCAAATCAACTATCGTGAATCTTTGATGTGGGTTGGCCCTTTAGGAACTCAGAGAAACAAGACAGACAGACCTGTTTCATCCCAGAAACCTCCCAGTTCCTGAGCCCTAGCCCTGGAAGTCTCAAAGCCATCACATCCAGAAATCTCTCTAGTCCCTGCTAGTGGTGAACTCACTTCGTCTTCCCCAGGACCACTAATTATTTCTCCATGTTTTCCTGTGAGATCTGAGGCCAGCTTTCTTCTTCCTCCCTCTGGCCTCTCCACGAACGATCTCCATTCTCTAGACAACATGTCTAGAACTGAGTCTTATAGGCACCGAGAGAGTGTGTCTTGAGGGCAGTTGGCGTTTCTAGGACACGAGTGACATCACAAAATTCCGAGAGCTCTCTGGGATACCGTGGAATTTCCAGAGAAGGGACTGCTGATGTCGTGAGGCACGGCCTTTACCTCCTTGCTGATATTTCTCCCCGAACTGACCGACCGACCGACCGACCGACCAACCGGAACCTGAGGTTTCCTTTCCAGGAGTCTCTCCTCCGACACAGAGGGAGCCATTCAGGATTTCCTCCTTCCAAAACCAGAAATTTCTCTCTGCTTCATTAATATCTTCTCACTACTTCCTGAACCCATGGGGAGTTAGTTAGTTGAACACTCACTTTTTTCATGAATGACCCTTCCTCCCTCTCTTGAACATCTCATATTACTGATTCATACTCAGTAAAACAGTAATATGAGAAATTAGGCCAGGAGGACATGGAAGATGAGGGTTGAGTCTTCTGAAGTGAACAAGCACTTAGGGAAGGCTAAACTTAAGGGAATTTGACTCTGAGTGGCAAGACATGAATAGCTGCTGCCAAGGCACAGATACAGGCACCAACTGGGCCCTCGGCATCCTCCTGCATCATCAGAGCTGTGTGGGAAACTCAGCCCAAAGGAGGGGCCGTGTTCAAAGGGAGAGGGCATTTTCGAGGACAGCACTGTTTTCTTTTTCTTCTTTCTTTCTTTCTTTCTTTCTTTCTTTCTTTTTTTTTTTCGAGACAGGGTTGTTCTGTAGTTTTTTTTTTTTGGAGCCTGTCCTGGAACTAGCTCTTGTAGACCAGGCTGGTCTTGAACTCACATGCTTTCTTTTTTTTTCTATTGGATATTTTTGACTTCTTTATCAAAGATCAGGTGTTCGAAGATGTGTGGATCGATATCCGGGTCTTCTATTCGGTTCCATTGGTCCTCCTGTCTGTTCTTATGCCAGGACCAGGCTGTTTTCAGAACTGTAGCTTACAGAGTGTTCTTGCAGGTGGGGCACAGAAGAGGTTAATTACGGTACCTTAGTTCTTCTGCTTTTCTAGCAGACCAGAGCCCAGCTGACAGGAATCCAGTAGAGATGGTGTCAAGGTTCACACTGACACTAACAGCTGTAACTTGAGCAGGATTTGTGATCCACATGAAATTTGCAATGAATTGCAGCAAATCTGTGACACTCTAACTTGCTCAGGCTCAGTATCTGAACATACAGATGTTTGCAATGATCACTGGCTTCAGGATTTTTTTTTTGTTGTTGTTGTTGTTGTTTTGTTTTTCCACGAGACAGGGTTTCCCTGTAGCTGAAGTTTAACGGCCTGGTGTTTTTGTGACTTACTGCTTCAAAGAACTTCTCCATTTCTTTATCCCTAAGGGAAAAGAAATATAATCACTAAATACATTTAAGTGTCTTTCAACCATTTTAGATCCCTCTGTTGAGAGTTCTCTGTTTAGGTCTGTACTCCATTTTTTAAAATTGGATTATTTGTTCTTTGGATGACCAATTTCTCGACTTCTTTGTGTATTTTGGAGATTAGTGAAGATCTTTTCCCATTCTGTAAGGCCGTCGTTTTGTCTTGTTGGCCATGTTCTTTGCTTTACAGAAGCTTTTCAGTTTCAGGAGGTCTCACTTATTAATTGTTTCTCTCAGTGTCTGTTTTTTTTTCTTTTTTTTTCTTTTTTCTTTCTTTTTTTTCTTTTTTTTCTTTTTTTCTTTTTTTCTTTTTTTTCTTCTTCTTCTTTTCTTTTTTTTTCTTTTTTTTCTCTCTTTAGTTTTTTTCTTTGTTCTTTTTTTTTGTTTTGTTTTTCTTTTTTTTTTCTTTTTTCTTTTTTTTTCTTTTTCTCTCAGTGTCTGTGCTACTGGGGTTCTATTTAGCAAGCGTTCTCCTGTGCCAATGTGTTCAAGTGCATTTGATATTTTTATTTTTATATTCTTTTATTGTGGATGAAGTCAATTATTTGAACTCTCAAATATTTTTATTGTTATTATCTCTCTATTTGTTTGCTTATTTGTGGTTGTTCACCAACTTGACTATCTAGAGGAAGTAAAAGTCGTAACAAGGTTTCCATAGGTGAACCTGCGGAAGGATCATTAACGTGAGAGAGCAGCGGCGGCGGCTCTGCCCGCCCGCTCGCCTGCCTCGCCCGAGTTCTCGCAGGGAGGCGCGCTCCCCGGGTCGCACGTGTGTTGTGCGCACGGAAGTGTGCGTGCGCACGGGCGCTCGTGGTGGTCGTGAGAGAGAGGTCGAGAGAGGGGGAAGGGGGACGGGCGCCGGCTCGCCTGCCCTCCTCGCCCCATCCGAGGACCCGTGTCTGGCTCTACAACTGGCGGCTCACGGCGGACAGCGTCTCTCTTCCCGCTCTCGCTCTCCTCCGTCCACTCCCGCTGCTTGCCTCACCGCACCGCAGCGGCCCGCGGGTGTGTCCCCTCTTTCCCGGGCGCGCGCCTTTCCCTCTCCATCCCTCTTCGCGGGGGAGGATGGGCGAGGGTCTGGCGGCGCCCCGGGCCCCCTCTCGCCGCCGACCTCCGCTCGCGCGCCTTGGCGCCGCAGCGCGCCTGTCGGGGAGGCGGCGGAGGTTGGGCGCACTTTTTTTTCCCCCCTCTCCACCTCCTTCTCCAAAGGACCGGGGTAGACCAGTAGTCCCTCCCACCGGGCGGGAGGCCATTTTTTTCCCCCGGGGATGCGGCGGGTCGACCAGATGTCCCGCTGGACTCTTTTTTTTTTTTTTTAATGTATAATATATATTATATCTTCCTAGACCTGACGGGTCGACCAGTTGTCTCTGTGCACTTCCTTTTTTTTGACGGACTGGAAGCGGGTCGACCAGTTGTCCGATTAAATATTTGGCCTTAAAATGCTAAGTACCGGGGTCGACCAGTTGGCCTTGTGAACTTGGGTCGACCAGTTGTCTTTTTCCATGTCTTGATTGACTGATGTCATTCTTCAATGTGTTGGTGGTTAGTTTATCTCTTTTGTTCTCTATGCCAACACGCCCCACTCACCAAACACTTTTTTTTAAATTTATTTATTTACTTATTTTTATTTTACTTTTTTATTATTTATTTATTTATTTATACATACATACATACATCCTGTCTATCTGTCCAGATGGGGCAGGGGTAGAAGGGGCTAGCTATGAGAGGAAGGTGCTCGGTGGGCATCCAGTTGTAAATAAGGCTGGGAATAAATAGCTGAATATTAATTCATTTGAGTAATATTAAAACTGTTCAAGTAGAAAACAATTGCTTTCTTTTTCTGTTTGCCCAGAGATCTGACTGACTGCAACTTGGAAAGAAGACGGCCCTTCTGGACAGAGACCTCCCTCCTGCTTTGGGTGGGTCGACCAGTTTACATGTTTATTTCCACGTTTTGTCTTTTATGGATTGAATGGATGTGTCTCTCTCTCTCTTTTTTTTTTTTTTTTGGTTTTTCGAGACAGGGTTTCTCTGTGGCTTTGGAGCCTGTCCTGGAACTAGCACTGTAGACCTGGCTGGTCTCGAACTCACAGAGATCCGCCTACCTCTGCCTCCCGAGTACTGGGATTAAAGGCGTGCGCCACCATCGCCCGGCTCTCATTTTTTTTTTCACGATTGCTTGCTTGCTTGCTTGCTTACTTACTTACTTACTTACTATCTGTTCAGCCCATCTCATTTACTTACTTCTTTAAAAAAAATGACCCACCTAGTTATTTACTTACTTACTTACTTACTTACTTGTTCATTCATTCCTTCACTTCCTTATCTTCTTTCATATATCTGTTTATTTATCTGCTGATTTAGCGTGACTCATTTACTTATTGAATGTTTCAATTATTATTTAGTTTTATTCATTTATTCATTCTTTATGTCTATTTTTATGTATGTATTTACTTACTTTCTTAATTTTTTTTTTACTTTTTAAAATTTACTTAATTTTTTTCTTTCTTTGGGAATGTAGATTCTTTCTTCCTTTCTTCCTTTCTTTCCTTCTTTCTGTCTCCTGACTGTCACTGGCTAAGAAAATGGTGGCCTCCATGTCACTGGTCAGCATAGCAGCTCCTAAAATGGAATTTGATGAAGGGATACATAGATAGATAGATAGATAGATAGATAGATAGATAGATAGATAGATAGATGGGATGCGCACACGCTCACACACACACACACACACACACACATATGCACGCACGTGCATGACATGTACAGATGGGGGGCGATTCCAATGTTTTCAGAGGAAGGTGCTCGCTGGTAATAATAAATGTGCTGGTAAATAAGGCTGGAAATAGCTGAATATTAAATCATTAAAACTCTTCAAATAAATAAAAAGCAATTCCATTTCTCTCTCTCTCTCTTTCTCACCATATACCAGCACATCTGAACTGACTGCAACATACAAAAGAAGAAGAAACACGGAAAGAAGACATCCCTGCTGGACAGGATCTGAGATGAGAATAAATTCATCGAATGGCTGCCAACAGCATTTCATTGAGAAGAGATTCCACATTTTATGCTGTACAGTTACTTAGTTAGATAGATAGATAAAGAGAGGCCTGTGAACTGGGGTGGGCTGTGGCTTCTCAGGTCACCTCAGGTCAGGGAGGGGCTGAGGAGTGTCCCATTGGCCTTGACAATAGGCAGGAGTCAGAGGTTAATGTCAGGGCAGGGCCTGAGAGTTCCTCAAAGGGAATGAATGGAGACCCTTGCTTACCTAAGAAATGCCTGACCTTGGAAAAGGACTTGTGGAAAGCGGGCCCTTGAAACTGTGGTTTCACGTCTTACTAGAAAGCTCCCTCTTGGAAGGGAAAGTCATCGTGATATCTTACTCTTTTCCCAAGGATACCCTACCTACCCTTCTGATCATTCTTACTGAATTAAGTCTTCCACTGCAAATAAATAAATAAATAAATAATAAATGAAGTGGGTGAGTGAGTGAGTGAGTGAGTACGTAAGTAAGTAAGTAAGTAAACAAGCAAATACGTGGATGGACAAATAAATACAAAGTTTGCTGTTGTTGACTGACTTTTGATTTCATAATGAATCTCTCTCTCTCTCTCTCTCTCTCACACACACACACACACACACACACACACTAAATATACAATAAAAGGAAGCATAACACCTTTACTCAGGGGGCAGAGTGAACTCTGAAAGTTTTCCAGGCGGGGGGGTGGAGAGACAGAATATAAGAACAAAATGAGAAACAAGGAAAAATAGTGTTGGCTGGCTGGCCGGCTTTCAGTTCCCTGACAGAAATGAGCACATTGTGGAGGAAACACAAAGTTGTTACACTATGTGGGTGTGATGAGGAGAGATTGTGAGTGAGTGTCCTGTCAGAACAAAGTTAGTCCCATAGTTGATGAAATTCATTATCCCAAAACTTCAGCAGAATATATCCCAAGTTTGCAAATGTGTGATCAGCTTGTGACAGGTTGGGCTGGAGATGCTGAGAACTGGGGAGCCCTCAATGCAAGAGCAGACACTCATTCCCATGAAGAGGGAGAGAGGGAGGGAGGGAGGGAGGGAGGGAGGGATCATTCATTCCTATACTCAAGTTTAAAGAAAGATGAGTGGCTATCTATGGAGAGACCACTCACAGATATGAAAAATCATTTCCTAAAAATCAAATTTCTCAGTCAGTATGCAACTGCTATGGTGCTTCTCCTAGATAGAGCAAAACACACAAACAAACTGATTCCTTGATCTAGAGCCACAGTGCACATGCTGTGGAAAAGGGGACATGGCCAACTTGAATCACAATATTCATCAGAGCATGAAAAGAGCGTAAAAAGGACACAGAGGAGAGATAATTGTGGTCCTTCCTTCCTCCCTCCCTCCCTCCCTCCCTCCCTCCTTCCCTCAGGAAGTGACTGACAGATGAGACTTTGTCCAAGCAGGTTCTGTCTGAAATACCAGACTTGAGTTTCCCCCTCTGTGGGTATTAGCTAATCAGTCCTCCCTTCTTTCTGTAGGAAGGTGATGCATGTCTCTCAGAACTTACCTGGTTTCCTCTGCACCAGGTGAACCAGGGAAAAGCTTTCTAAGCCTTATTCAGACCCATAGAGGCTGCGCTGTGTGTGACTTCAGAGACCTCAGGGAGTATAGGGGTGGGTGGGTGCTTGATGCTTCAGACTCATGTCATTGAAGGACATAACATAGTCTGGATTCACAGAGATTCACAACACAGAGCCATTGTCACTTACTAACAGCTCAGGACACCCAGAGCTAACAAGAAATTGCAGTCTCAGCCGGGCTTTAATCACAGCACACACACAGATCTCTCTGAATTCAAAGATGGCCTGATTTACAGAGTGAGTTTTAGGACAGCCCAAGATACAAAAAGAAACCCTTTCTTGAAAAACAAAGCAAAACAGCAAAAGAAAGAAAGACAAGGAAAAAGAAAAAAATGGCAGTCTCTTTCCACTCTCTCCTCCATTGGCTCTTAAAGAGCTCTCAAGCTGAACTGGAGACCATGGTGTCACTCAAAACTGGGAAGCCAGAAACCTTAGGGGGGTCACAGGAGTCGGACTGACTGCAGCACTTGATGCCTCAACCCTGCTAATGGCTGTGATATAAGGCATGGTAAAATACGGGCTTTGGCAGAGCACTACTCCCCTTTCTCTATTATTATTGCTACACAACGAAAAGGACCGGGGGGGGGGTGATGATGTGCAGTCAGTGCTGGTATTGAAATCTCACTGACTCCTTCCGCACTCCTTGTCAATTCCCGACTTTGTCAAATCAACTATCGTGAATCTTTGATGTGGGTTGGCCCTTTAGGAACTCAGAGAAACAAGACAGACAGACCTGTTTCATCCCAGAAACCTCCCAGTTCCTGAGCCCTAGCCCTGGAAGTCTCAAAGCCATCACATCCAGAAATCTCTCTAGTCCCTGCTAGTGGTGAACTCACTTCGTCTTCCCCAGGACCACTAATTATTTCTCCATGTTTTCCTGTGAGATCTGAGGCCAGCTTTCTTCTTCCTCCCTCTGGCCTCTCCACGAACGATCTCCATTCTCTAGACAACATGTCTAGAACCGAGTCTTATAGGCACCGAGAGAGTGTGTCTTGAGGGCAGTTGGCGTTTCTAGGACACGAGTGACATCACAAAATTCCGAGAGCTCTCTGGGATACCGTGGAATTTCCAGAGAAGGGACTGCTGATGTCGTGAGGCACGGCCTTTACCTCCTTGCTGATATTTCTCCCCGAACTGACCGACCGACCGACCGACCGACCAACCGGAACCTGAGGTTTCCTTTCCAGGAGTCTCTCCTCCGACACAGAGGGAGCCATTCAGGATTTCCTCCTTCCAAAACCAGAAATTTCTCTCTGCTTCATTAATATCTTCTCACTACTTCCTGAACCCATGGGGAGTTAGTTAGTTGAACACTCACTTTTTTCATGAATGACCCTTCCTCCCTCTCTTGAACATCTCACATTACTGATTCATACTCAGTAAAACAGTAATATGAGAAATTAGGCCAGGAGGACATGGAAGATGAGGGTTGAGTCTTCTGAAGTGAACAAGCACTTAGGGAAGGCTAAACTTAAGGGAATTTGACTCTGAGTGGCAAGACATGAATAGCTGCTGCCAAGGCACAGATACAGGCACCAACTGGGCCCTCGGCATCCTCCTGCATCATCAGAGCTGTGTGGGAAACTCAGCCCAAAGGAGGGGCCGTGTTCAAAGGGAGAGGGCATTTTCGAGGACAGCACTATTTTCTTTTTCTTCTTTCTTTCTTTCTTTCTTTCTTTCTTTTTTTTTTTTCGAGACAGGGTTGTTCTGTAGTTTTTTTTTTTTTGGAGCCTGTCCTGGAACTAGCTCTTGTAGACCAGGCTGGTCTTGAACTCACATGCTTTCTTTTTTTTTCTATTGGATATTTTTGACTTCTTTATCAAAGATCAGGTGTTCGAAGATGTGTGGATCGATATCCGGGTCTTCTATTCGGTTCCATTGGTCCTCCTGTCTGTTCTTATGCCAGGACCAGGCTGTTTTCAGAACTGTAGCTTACAGAGTGTTCTTGCAGGTGGGGCACAGAAGAGGTTAATTACGGTACCTTAGTTCTTCTGCTTTTCTAGCAGACCGGAGCCCAGCTGACAGGAATCCAGTAGAGATGGTGTCAAGGTTCACACTGACACTAACAGCTGTAACTTGAGCAGGATTTGTGATCCACATGAAATTTGCAATGAATTGCAGCAAATCTGTGACACTCTAACTTGCTCAGGCTCAGTATCTGAACATACAGATGTTTGCAATGATCACTGGCTTCAGGATTTTTTTTTTTGTTGTTGTTGTTGTTGTTTTGTTTTTCCAAGAGACAGGGTTTCCCTGTAGCTGAAGTTTAACGGCCTGGTGTTTTTGTGACTTACTGCTTCAAAGAACTTCTCCATTTCTTTATCCCTAAGGGAAAAGAAATATAATCACTAAATACATTTAAGTGTCTTTCAACCATTTTAGATCCCTCTGTTGAGAGTTCTCTGTTTAGGTCTGTACTCCATTTTTTAAAATTGGATTATTTGTTCTTTGGATGACCAATTTCTCGACTTCTTTGTGTATTTTGGAGATTAGTGAAGATCTTTTCCCATTCTGTAAGGCCGTCGTTTTGTCTTGTTGGCCATGTTCTTTGCTTTACAGAAGCTTTTCAGTTTCAGGAGGTCTCACTTATTAATTGTTTCTCTCAGTGTCTGTTTTTTTTTCTTTTTTTTTCTTTTTTCTTTCTTTTTTTTCTTTTTTTTCTTTTTTTCTTTTTTTCTTTTTTTTCTTCTTCTTCTTTTCTTTTTTTTTCTTTTTTTTCTCTCTTTAGTTTTTTTCTTTGTTCTTTTTTTTTGTTTTGTTTTTCTTTTTTTTTTCTTTTTTCTTTTTTTTTCTTTTTCTCTCAGTGTCTGTGCTACTGGGGTTCTATTTAGCAAGCGTTCTCCTGTGCCAATGTGTTCAAGTGCATTTGATATTTTTATTTTTATATTCTTTTATTGTGGATGAAGTCAATTATTTGAACTCTCAAATATTTTTATTGTTATTATCTCTCTATTTGTTTGCTTATTTGTGGTTGTTCACCAACTTGACTATCTAGAGGAAGTAAAAGTCGTAACAAGGTTTCCATAGGTGAACCTGCGGAAGGATCATTAACGTGAGAGAGCAGCGGCGGCGGCTCTGCCCGCCCGCTCGCCTGCCTCGCCCGAGTTCTCGCCGGGAGGCGCGCTCCCCGGGTCGCACGTGTGTTGTGCGCACGGAAGTGTGCGTGCGCACGGGCGCTCGTGGTGGTCGTGAGAGAGAGGTCGAGAGAGGGGGAAGGGGGACGGGCGCCGGCTCGCCCGCCCTCCTCGCCCCATCCGAGGACCCGTGTCTGGCTCTACAACTGGCGGCTCACGGCGGACGGCGGCTCTCTTCCCGCTCTCGCTCTCCTCCGTCCACTCCCGCTGCTTGCCTCACCGCACCGCAGCGGCCCGCGGGTGTGTCCCCTCTTTCCCGGGCGCGCGCCTTTCCCTCTCCATCCCTCTTCGCGGGGGAGGATGGGCGAGGGTCTGGCGGCGCCCCGGGCCCCCTATCGCCGCCGACCTCCGCTCGCGCGCCTTGGCGCCGCAGCGCGCCTGTCGGGGAGGCGGCGGAGGTTGGGCGCACTTTTTTTTCCCCCCTCTCCACCTCCTTCTCCAAAGGACCGGGGTAGACCAGTAGTCCCTCCCACCGGGCGGGAGGCCATTTTTTTCCCCCGGGGATGCGGCGGGTCGACCAGATGTCCCGCTGGACTCTTTTTTTTTTTTTTTTTTTTTTTTTTTAATGTATAATATATATTATATCTTCCTAGACCTGACGGGTCGACCAGTTGTCTCTGTGCACTTCCTTTTTTTTGATGGACTGGAAGCGGGTCGACCAGTTGTCCGATTAAATATTTGGCCTTAAAATGCTAAGTACCGGGGTCGACCAGTTGGCCTTGTGAACTTGGGTCGACCAGTTGTCTTTTTCCATGTCTTGATTGACTGATGTCATTCTTCAATGTGTTGGTGGTTAGTTTATCTCTTTTGTTCTCTATGCCAACACGCCCCACTCACCAAACACTTTTTTTTAAATTTATTTATTTACTTATTTTTATTTTACTTTTTTATTATTTATTTATTTATTTATACATACATACATACATCCTGTCTATCTGTCCAGATGGGGCAGGGGTAGAAGGGGCTAGCTATGAGAGGAAGGTGCTCGGTGGGCATCCAGTTGTAAATAAGGCTGGGAATAAATAGCTGAATATTAATTCATTTGAGTAATATTAAAACTGTTCAAGTAGAAAACAATTGCTTTCTTTTTCTGTTTGCCCAGAGATCTGACTGACTGCAACTTGGAAAGAAGACGGCCCTGCTGGACAGAGACCTCCCTCCTGCTTTGGGTGGGTCGACCAGTTTACATGTTTATTTCCACGTTTTGTCTTTTATGGATTGAATGGATGTGTCTCTCTCTCTCTTTTTTTTTTTTTTGGTTTTTCGAGACAGGGTTTCTCTGTGGCTTTGGAGCCTGTCCTGGAACTAGCACTGTAGACCTGGCTGGTCTCGAACTCACAGAGATCCGCCTACCTCTGCCTCCCGAGTACTGGGATTAAAGGCGTGCGCCACCATCGCCCGGCTCTCATTTTTTTTTCACGATTGCTTGCTTGCTTGCTTGCTTACTTACTTACTTACTTACTATCTGTTCAGCCCATCTCATTTACTTACTTCTTTAAAAAAAATGACCCACCTAGTTATTTACTTACTTACTTACTTACTTACTTGTTCATTCATTCCTTCACTTCCTTATCTTCTTTCATATATCTGTTTATTTATCTGCTGATTTAGCGTGACTCATTTACTTATTGAATGTTTCAATTATTATTTAGTTTTATTCATTTATTCATTCTTTATGTCTATTTTTATGTATGTATTTACTTACTTTCTTAATTTTTTTTTTACTTTTTAAAATTTACTTAATTTTTTTCTTTCTTTGGGAATGTAGATTCTTTCTTCCTTTCTTCCTTTCTTTCCTTCTTTCTGTCTCCTGACTGTCACTGGCTAAGAAAATGGTGGCCTCCATGTCACTGGTCAGCATAGCAGCTCCTAAAATGGAATTTGATGAAGGGATACATAGATAGATAGATAGATAGATAGATAGATAGATAGATAGATAGATAGATAGATAGATAGATGGGATGCGCACACGCTCACACACACACACACACACACACACACATATGCACGCACGTGCATGACATGTACAGATGGGGGGCGATTCCAATGTTTTCAGAGGAAGGTGCTCGCTGGTAATAATAAATGTGCTGGTAAATAAGGCTGGAAATAGCTGAATATTAAATCATTAAAACTCTTCAAATAAATAAAAAGCAATTCCATTTCTCTCTCTCTCTCTTTCTCACCATATACCAGCACATCTGAACTGACTGCAACATACAAAAGAAGAAGAAACACGGAAAGAAGACATCCCTGCTGGACAGGATCTGAGATGAGAATAAATTCATCGAATGGCTGCCAACAGCATTTCATTGAGAAGAGATTCCACATTTTATGCTGTACAGTTACTTAGTTAGATAGATAGATAAAGAGAGGCCTGTGAACTGGGGTGGGCTGTGGCTTCTCAGGTCACCTCAGGTCAGGGAGGGGCTGAGGAGTGTCCCATTGGCCTTGACAATAGGCAGGAGTCAGAGGTTAATGTCAGGGCAGGGCCTGAGAGTTCCTCAAAGGGAATGAATGGAGACCCTTGCTTACCTAAGAAATGCCTGACCTTGGAAAAGGACTTGTGGAAAGCGGGCCCTTGAAACTGTGGTTTCACGTCTTACTAGAAAGCTCCCTCTTGGAAGGGAAAGTCATCGTGATATCTTACTCTTTTCCCAAGGATACCCTACCTACCCTTCTGATCATTCTTACTGAATTAAGTCTTCCACTGCAAATAAATAAATAAATAAATAATAAATGAAGTGGGTGAGTGAGTGAGTGAGTGAGTAAGTAAGTAAGTAAGTAAGTAAACAAGCAAATACGTGGATGGACAAATAAATACAAAGTTTGCTGTTGTTGACTGACTTTTGATTTCATAATGAATCTCTCTCTCTCTCTCTCTCTCTCACACACACACACACACACACACACACACACTAAATATACAATAAAAGGAAGCATAACACCTTTACTCAGGGGGCAGAGTGAACTCTGAAAGTTTTCCAGGCGGGGGGGGGGAGACAGAATATAAGAACAAAATGAGAAACAAGGAAAAATAGTGTTGGCTGGCTGGCCGGCTTTCAGTTCCCTGACAGAAATGAGCACATTGTGGAGGAAACACAAAGTTGTTACACTATGTGGGTGTGATGAGGAGAGATTGTGAGTGAGTGTCCTGTCAGAACAAAGTTAGTCCCATAGTTGATGAAATTCATTATCCCAAAACTTCAGCAGAATATATCCCAAGTTTGCAAATGTGTGATCAGCTTGTGACAGGTTGGGCTGGAGATGCTGAGAACTGGGGAGCCCTCAATGCAAGAGCAGACACTCATTCCCATGAAGAGGGAGAGAGGGAGGGAGGGAGGGACTGAGGGATCATTCATTCCTATACTCAAGTTTAAAGAAAGATGAGTGGCTATCTATGGAGAGACCACTCACAGATATGAAAAATCATTTCCTAAAAATCAAATTTCTCAGTCAGTATGCAACTGCTATGGTGCTTCTCCTAGATAGAGCAAAACACACAAACAAACTGATTCCTTGATCTAGAGCCACAGTGCACATGCTGTGGAAAAGGGGACATGGCCAACTTGAATCACAATATTCATCAGAGCATGAAAAGAGCGTAAAAAGGACACAGAGGAGAGATAATTGTGGTCCTTCCTTCCTCCCTCCCTCCCTCCCTCCCTCCCTCCCTCCCTCCCTCCCTCCTTCCCTCAGGAAGTGACTGACAGATGAGACTTTGTCCAAGCAGGTTCTGTCTGAAATACCAGACTTGAGTTTCCCCCTCTGTGGGTATTAGCTAATCAGTCCTCCCTTCTTTCTGTAGGAAGGTGGTGCATGTCTCTCAGAACTTACCTGGTTTCCTCTGCACCAGGTGAACCAGGGAAAAGCTTTCTAAGCCTTATTCAGACCCATAGAGGCTGCGCTGTGTGTGACTTCAGAGACCTCAGGGAGTATAGGGGTGGGTGGGTGCTTGATGCTTCAGACTCATGTCATTGAAGGACATAACATAGTCTGGATTCACAGAGATTCACAACACAGAGCCATTGTCACTTACTAACAGCTCAGGACACCCAGAGCTAACAAGAAATTGCAGTCTCAGCCGGGCTTTAATCACAGCACACACACAGATCTCTGTGAATTCAAAGATGGCCTGATTTACAGAGTGAGTTTTAGGACAGCCCAAGATACAAAAAGAAACCCTTTCTTGAAAAACAAAGCAAAACAGCAAAAGAAAGAAAGACAAGGAAAAAGAAAAAAATGGCAGTCTCTTTCCACTCTCTCCTCCATTGGCTCTTAAAGAGCTCTCAAGCTGAACTGGAGACCATGGTGTCACTCAAAACTGGGAAGCCAGAAACCTTAGGGGGGTCACAGGAGTCGGACTGACTGCAGCACTTGATGCCTCAACCCTGCTAATGGCTGTGATATAAGGCATGGTAAAATCGGGCTTTGGCAGAGCACTACTCCCCTTTCTCTATTATTATTGCTACACAACGAAAAGGACCGGGGGAGGGGGGGGGTGATGATGTGCAGTCAGTGCTGGTATTGAAATCTCACTGACTCCTTCCGCACTCCTTGTCAATTCCCGACTTTGTCAAATCAACTATCGTGAATCTTTGATGTGGGTTGGCCCTTTAGGAACTCAGAGAAACAAGACAGACAGACCTGTTTCATCCCAGAAACCTCCCAGTTCCTGAGCCCTAGCCCTGGAAGTCTCAAAGCCATCACATCCAGAAATCTCTCTAGTCCCTGCTAGTGGTGAACTCACTTCGTCTTCCCCAGGACCACTAATTATTTCTCCATGTTTTCCTGTGAGATCTGAGGCCAGCTTTCTTCTTCCTCCCTCTGGCCTCTCCACGAACGATCTCCATTCTCTAGACAACATGTCTAGAACCGAGTCTTATAGGCACCGAGAGAGTGTGTCTTGAGGGCAGTTGGCGTTTCTAGGACACGAGTGACATCACAAAATTCCGAGAGCTCTCTGGGATACCGTGGAATTTCCAGAGAAGGGACTGCTGATGTCGTGAGGCACGGCCTTTACCTCCTTGCTGATATTTCTCCCCGAACTGACCCACCGACCGACCGACCGACCAACCTGAACCTGAGGTTTCCTTTCCAGGAGTCTCTCCTCCGACACAGAGGGAGCCATTCAGGATTTCCTCCTTCCAAAACCAGAAATTTCTCTCTGCTTCATTAATATCTTCTCACTACTTCCTGAACCCATGGGGAGTTAGTTAGTTGAACACTCACTTTTTTCATGACTGACCCTTCCTCCCTCTCCTGAACATCTCATATTACTGATTCATACTCAGTAAAACAGTAATATGAGAAATTAGGCCAGGAGGACATGGAAGATGAGGGTTGAGTCTTCTGAAGTGAACAAGCACTTAGGGAAGGCTAAACTTAAGGGAATTTGACTCTGAGTGGCAAGACATGAATAGCTGCTGCCAAGGCACAGATACAGGCACCAACTGGGCCCTCGGCATCCTCCTGCATCATCAGAGCTGTGTGGGAAACTCAGCCCAAAGGAGGGGCCGTGTTCAAAGGGAGAGGGCATTTTCGAGGACAGCACTGTTTTCTTTTTCTTCTTTCTTTCTTTCTTTCTTTCTTTCTTTCTTTCTTTCTTTTTTTTTTTTTCGAGACAGGGTTGTTCTGTAGTTTTTTTTTTTTTGGAGCCTGTCCTGGAACTAGCTCTTGTAGACCAGGCTGGTCTTGAACTCACATGCTTTCTTTTTTTTTCTATTGGATATTTTTGACTTCTTTATCAAAGATCAGGTGTTCGAAGATGTGTGGATCGATATCCGGGTCATCTATTCGGTTCCATTGGTCCTCCTGTCTGTTCTTATGCCAGGACCAGGCTGTTTTCAGAACTGTAGCTTACAGAGTGTTCTTGCAGGTGGGGCACAGAAGAGGTTAATTACGGTACCTTAGTTCTTCTGCTTTTCTAGCAGACCGGAGCCCAGCTGACAGGAATCCAGTAGAGATGGTGTCAAGGTTCACACTGACACTAACAGCTGTAACTTGAGCAGGATTTGTGATCCACATGAAATTTGCAATGAATTGCAGCAAATCTGTGACACTCTAACTTGCTCAGGCTCAGTATCTGAACATACAGATGTTTGCAATGATCACTGGCTTCAGGATTTTTTTTTTGTTGTTGTTGTTGTTGTTTTGTTTTTCCACGAGACAGGGTTTCCCTGTAGCTGAAGTTTAACGGCCTGGTGTTTTTGTGACTTACTGCTTCAAAGAACTTCTCCATTTCTTTATCCCTAAGGGAAAAGAAATATAATCACTAAATACATTTAAGTGTCTTTCAACCATTTTAGATCCCTCTGTTGAGAGTTCTCTGTTTAGGTCTGTACTCCATTTTTTAAAATTGGATTATTTGTTCTTTGGATGACCAATTTCTCGACTTCTTTGTGTATTTTGGAGATTAGTGAAGATCTTTTCCCATTCTGTAAGGCCGTCGTTTTGTCTTGTTGGCCATGTTCTTTGCTTTACAGAAGCTTTTCAGTTTCAGGAGGTCTCACTTATTAATTGTTTCTCTCAGTGTCTGTTTTTTTTCTTTTTTTTTCTTTTTTCTTTCTTTTTTTTTTCTTTTTTTTCTTTTTTTCTTTTTTTCTTTTTTTTCTTCTTCTTCTTTTCTTTTTTTTTCTTTTTTTTCTCTCTTTAGTTTTTTTCTTTGTTCTTTTCTTTTGTTTTGTTTTTCTTTTTTTTTCTTTTTTCTTTTTTTTCTTTTTCTCTCAGTGTCTGTGCTACCGGGGTTCTATTTAGCAAGTGTTCTCCTGTGCCAATGTGTTCAAGTGCATTTGACATTTTTATTTTTATATTCTTTTATTGTGGATGAAGTCAATTATTTGAACTCTCAAATATTTTTATTGTTATTATCTCTCTATTTGTTTGCTTATTTGTGGTTGTTCACCAACTTGACTATCTAGAGGAAGTAAAAGTCGTAACAAGGTTTCCGTAGGTGAACCTGCGGAAGGATCATTAACGTGAGAGAGCAGTGGCAGCGGCTCTGCCCGCCCGCTCGCCTGCCTCGCCCGAGTTCTCGCCGGGAGGCGCGCTCCCCGGGTCGCACGTGTGTTGTGCGCACGGAAGTGTGCGTGCGCACGGGCGCTCGTGGCGGTCATGAGAGAGAGGTCGAGAGAGGGGGAAGGGGGACGGGCGCCGGCTCGCCCGCCCTCCTCGCCCCGTCCGAGGACCCGTGTCTGGCTCTGCCACTGGCGGCTCACGGCGGACGGCGGCTCTCTTCCCGCTCTCGCTCTCCTCCGTCCACTCCCGCTGCTTGCCTCACCGCACCGCAGCGGCCCGCGGGTGTGTCCCCTCTTTCCCGGGCGCGCGCCTTTCCCTCTCCATCCCTCTTCGCGGGGGAGGATGGGCGAGGGTATGGCGGCGCCCCGGGCCCCCTCTCGCCGCCGACCTCCGCTCGCGCGCCGTGGCGCCGCTGCGCGCCTGTCGGGGAGGCGGCGGAGGTTGGGCGCACTTTTTTTTCCCCCCTCTCCACCTCCTTCTCCAAAGGACCGGGGTAGACCAGTAGTCCCTCCCACCGGGCGGGAGGCCATTTTTTTCCCCCGGGGATGCGGCGGGTCGACCAGATGTCCCGCTGGACTCTTTTTTTTTTTTTTTTTTTTTTTTTAATGTATAATATATATTATATCTTCCTAGACCTGACGGGTCGACCAGTTGTCTCTGTGCACTTCCTTTTTTTTTGACGGACTGGAAGCGGGTCGACCAGTTGTCCGATTAAATATTTGGCCTTAAAATGCTAAGTACCGGGGTCGACCAGTTGGCCTTGTGAACTTGGGTCGACCAGTTGTCTTTTTCCATGTCTTGATTGAATGATGTCATTCTTCAATGTGTTGGTGGTTAGTTTATCTCTTTTGTTCTCTATGCCAACACGCCCCACTCACCAAACACTTTTTTTTTAATTTATTTATTTACTTATTTTTATTTTACTTTTTTATTATTTATTTATTTATTTATACATACATACATACATCCTGTCTATCTGTCCAGATGGGGCAGGGGTAGAAGGGGCTAGCTATGAGAGGAAGGTGCTCGGTGGGCATCCAGTTGTAAATAAGGCTGGGAATAAATAGCTGAATATTAATTCATTTGAGTAATATTAAAACTGTTCAAGTAGAAAACAATTGCTTTCTTTTTCTGTTTGCCCAGAGATCTGACTGACTGCAACTTGGAAAGAAGACGGCCCTGCTGGACAGAGACCTCCCTCCTGCTTTGGGTGGGTCGACCAGTTTACATGTTTATTTCCACGTTTTGTCTTTTATGGATTGAATGGATGTGTCTCTCTCTTTTTTTTTTTTTTTGGTTTTTCGAGACAGGGTTTCTCTGTGGCTTTGGAGCCTGTCCTGGAACTAGCACTGTAGACCAGGCTGGTCTCGAACTCACAGAGATCCGCATACCTCTGCCTCCCGAGTACTGGGATTAAAGGCGTGCGCCACCATCGCCCGGCTCTCATTTTTTTTTCACGATTGCTTGCTTGCTTGCTTGCTTACTTACTTACTTACTTACTTACTATCTGTTCAGCCCATCTCATTTACTTACTTCTTTAAAAAAAATGACCCACCTAGTTATTTACTTACTTACTTACTTACTTGTTCATTCATTCCTTCACTTCCTTATCTTCTTTCATATATCTGTTTATTTATCTGCTGATTTAGCGTGACTCATTTACTTATTGAATGTTTCAATTATTATTTAGTTTTATTCATTTATTCATTCTTTATGTCTATTTTTATGTATGTATTTACTTACTTTCTTAATTTTTTTTTTACTTTTTAAAATTTACTTAATTTTTTTCTTTCTTTGGGAATGTAGATTCTTTCTTCCTTTCTTCCTTTCTTTCCTTCTTTCTGTCTCCTGACTGTCACTGGCTAAGAAAATGGTGGCCTCCATGTCACTGGTCAGCATAGCAGCTCCTAAAATGGAATTTGATGAAGGGATACATAGATAGATAGATAGATAGATAGATAGATAGATAGATAGATAGATAGATAGATAGATGGGATGCGCACACGCTCACACACACACACACACACACACATATGCACGCACGTGCATGACATGTACAGATGGGGGGCGATTCCAATGTTTTCAGAGGAAGGTGCTCGCTGGTAATAATAAATGTGCTGGTAAATAAGGCTGGAAATAGCTGAATATTAAATCATTAAAACTCTTCAAATAAATAAAAAGCAATTCCATTTCTCTCTCTCTCTCTTTCTCACCATATACCAGCACATCTGAACTGACTGCAACATACAAAAGAAGAAGAAACACGGAAAGAAGACATCCCTGCTGGACAGGATCTGAGATGAGAATAAATTCATCGAATGGCTGCCAACAGCATTTCATTGAGAAGAGATTCCACATTTTATGCTGTACAGTTACTTAGTTAGATAGATAGATAAAGAGAGGCCTGTGAACTGGGGTGGGCTGTGGCTTCTCAGGTCACCTCAGGTCAGGGAGGGGCTGAGGAGTGTCCCATTGGCCTTGACAATAGGCAGGAGTCAGAGGTTAATGTCAGGGCAGGGCCTGAGAGTTCCTCAAAGGGAATGAATGGAGACCCTTGCTTACCTAAGAAATGCCTGACCTTGGAAAAGGACTTGTGGAAAGCGGGCCCTTGAAACTGTGGTTTCACGTCTTACTAGAAAGCTCCCTCTTGGAAGGGAAAGTCATCGTGATATCTTACTCTTTTCCCAAGGATACCCTACCTACCCTTCTGATCATTCTTACTGAATTAAGTCTTCCACTGCAAATAAATAAATAAATAAATAAATAATAAATGAAGTGGGTGAGTGAGTGAGTGAGTGAGTAAGTAAGTAAGTAAGTAAGTAAACAAGCAAATACGTGGATGGACAAATAAATACAAAGTTTGCTGTTGTTGACTGAATTTTGATTTCATAATGAATCTCTCTCTCTCTCTCTCTCACACACACACACACACTAAATATACAATAAAAGGAAGCATAACACCTTTACTCAGGGGGCAGAGTGAACTCTGAAAGTTTTCCAGGCGGGGGGGGGGAGACAGAATATAAGAACAAAATGAGAAACAAGGAAAAATAGTGTTGGCTGGCTGGCCGGCTTTCAGTTCCCTGACAGAAATGAGCACATTGTGGAGGAAACACAAAGTTGTTACACTATGTGGGTGTGATGAGGAGAGATTGTGAGTGAGTGTCCTGTCAGAACAAAGTTAGTCCCATAGTTGATGAAATTCATTATCCCAAAACTTCAGCAGAATATATCCCAAGTTTGCAAATGTGTGATCAGCTTGTGACAGGTTGGGCTGGAGATGCTGAGAACTGGGGAGCCCTCAATGCAAGAGCAGACACTCATTCCCATGAAGAGGGAGAGAGGGAGGGAGGGAGGGAGGGAGGGAGGGATCATTCATTCCTATACTCAAGTTTAAAGAAAGATGAGTGGCTATCTATGGAGAGACCACTCACAGATATGAAAAATCATTTCCTAAAAATCAAATTTCTCAGTCAGTATGCAACTGCTATGGTGCTTCTCCTAGATAGAGCAAAACACACAAACAAACTGATTCCTTGATCTAGAGCCACAGTGCACATGCTGTGGAAAAGGGGACATGGCCAACTTGAATCACAATATTCATCAGAGCATGAAAAGAGCGTAAAAAGGACACAGAGGAGAGATAATTGTGGTCCTTCCTTCCTCCCTCCCTCCCTCCCTCCCTCCCTCCCTCCCTCCCTCCCTCCCTCCTTCCCTCAGGAAGTGACTGACAGATGAGACTTTGTCCAAGCAGGTTCTGTCTGAAATACCAGACTTGAGTTTCCCCCTCTGTGGGTATTAGCTAATCAGTCCTCCCTTCTTTCTGTAGGAAGGTGGTGCATGTCTCTCAGAACTTACCTGGTTTCCTCTGCACCAGGTGAACCAGGGAAAAGCTTTCTAAGCCTTATTCAGACCCATAGAGGCTGCGCTGTGTGTGACTTCAGAGACCTCAGGGAGTATAGGGGTGGGTGGGTGCTTGATGCTTCAGACTCATGTCATTGAAGGACATAACATAGTCTGGATTCACAGAGATTCACAACACAGAGCCATTGTCACTTACTAACAGCTCAGGACACCCAGAGCTAACAAGAAATTGCAGTCTCAGCCGGGCTTTAATCACAGCACACACACAGATCTCTGTGAATTCAAAGATGGCCTGATTTACAGAGTGAGTTTTAGGACAGCCCAAGATACACAAAGAAACCCTTTCTTGAAAAACAAAGCAAAACAGCAAAAGAAAGAAAGACAAGGAAAAAGAAAAAAATGGCAGTCTCTTTCCACTCTCTCCTCCATTGGCTCTTAAAGAGCTCTCAAGCTGAACTGGAGACCATGGTGTCACTCAAAACTGGGAAGCCAGAAACCTTAGGGGGGTCACAGGAGTCGGACTGACTGCAGCACTTGATGCCTCAACCCTGCTAATGGCTGTGATATAAGGCATGGTAAAATACGGGCTTTGGCAGAGCACTACTCCCCTTTCTCTATTATTATTGCTACACAACGAAAAGGACCGGGGGGGGGTGATGATGTGCAGTCAGTGCTGGTATTGAAATCTCACTGACTCCTTCCGCACTCCTTGTCAATTCCCGACTTTGTCAAATCAACTATCGTGAATCTTTGATGTGGGTTGGCCCTTTAGGAACTCAGAGAAACAAGACAGACAGACCTGTTTCATCCCAGAAACCTCCCAGTTCCTGAGCCCTAGCCCTGGAAGTCTCAAAGCCATCACATCCAGAAATCTCTCTAGTCCCTGCTAGTGGTGAACTCACTTCGTCTTCCCCAGGACCACTAATTATTTCTCCATGTTTTCCTGTGAGATCTGAGGCCAGCTTTCTTCTTCCTCCCTCTGGCCTCTCCACGAACGATCTCCATTCTCTAGACAACATGTCTAGAACCGAGTCTTATAGGCACCGAGAGAGTGTGTCTTGAGGGCAGTTGGCGTTTCTAGGACACGAGTGACATCACAAAATTCCGAGAGCTCTCTGGGATACCGTGGAATTTCCAGAGAAGGGACTGCTGATGTCGTGAGGCACGGCCTTTACCTCCTTGCTGATATTTCTCCCCAAACTGACCCACCGACCGACCGACCGACCAACCGGAACCTGAGGTTTCCTTTCCAGGAGTCTCTCCTCCGACACAGAGGGAGCCATTCAGGATTTCCTCCTTCCAAAACCAGAAATTTCTCTCTGCTTCATTAATATCTTCTCACTACTTCCTGAACCCATGGGGAGTTAGTTAGTTGAACACTCACTTTTTTCATGAATGACCCTTCCTCCCTCTCCTGAACATCTCATATTACTGATTCATACTCAGTAAAACAGTAATATGAGAAATTAGGCCAGGAGGACATGGAAGATGAGGGTTGAGTCTTCTGAAGTGAACAAGCACTTAGGGAAGGCTAAACTTAAGGGAATTTGACTCTGAGTGGCAAGACATGAATAGCTGCTGCCAAGGCACAGATACAGGCACCAACTGGGCCCTCGGCATCCTCCTGCATCATCAGAGCTGTGTGGGAAACTCAGCCCAAAGGAGGGGCCGTGTTCAAAGGGAGAGGGCATTTTCGAGGACAGCACTGTTTTCTTTTTCTTCTTTCTTTCTTTCTTTCTTTTTTTTTTTCGAGACAGGGTTGTTCTGTAGTTTTTTTTTTTTTTGGAGCCTGTCCTGGAACTAGCTCTTGTAGACCAGGCTGGTCTTGAACTCACATGCTTTCTTTTTTTTTTCTATTGGATACTTTTGACTTCTTTATCAAAGATCAGGTGTTCGAAGATGTGTGGCTCGATATCCGGGTCTTCTATTCGGTTCCATTGGTCCTCCTGTCTGTTCTTATGCCAGGACCAGGCTGTTTTCAGAACTGTAGCTTACAGAGTGTTCTTGCAGGTGGGGCACAGAAGAGGTTAATTACGGTACCTTAGTTCTTCTGCTTTTCTAGCAGACCGGAGCCCAGCTGACAGGAATCCAGTAGAGATGGTGTCAAGGTTCACACTGACACTAACAGCTGTAACTTGAGCAGGATTTGTGATCCACATGAAATTTGCAATGAATTGCAGCAAATCTGTGACACTCTAACTTGCTCAGGCTCAGTATCTGAACATACAGATGTTTGCAATGATCACTGGCTTCAGGATTTTTTTTTGTTGTTGTTGTTGTTGTTTTGTTTTTCCAAGAGACAGGGTTTCCCTGTAGCTGAAGTTTAACGGCCTGGTGTTTTTGTGACTTACTGCTTCAAAGAACTTCTCCATTTCTTTATCCCTAAGGGAAAAGAAATATAATCACTAAATACATTTAAGTGTCTTTCAACCATTTTAGATCCCTCTGTTGAGAGTTCTCTGTTTAGGTCTGTACTCCATTTTTTAAAATTGGATTATTTGTTCTTTGGATGACCAATTTCTCGACTTCTTTGTGTATTTTGGAGATTAGTGAAGATCTTTTCCCATTCTGTAAGGCCGTCGTTTTGTCTTGTTGGCCATGTTCTTTGCTTTACAGAAGCTTTTCAGTTTCAGGAGGTCTCACTTATTAATTGTTTCTCTCAGTGTCTGTTTTTTTTTCTTTTTTTTTTCTTTTTTCTTTCTTTTTTTTTCTTTTTTTTTCTTTTTTTCTTTTTTTCTTTTTTTTCTTCTTCTTCTTTTCTTTTTTTTTCTTTTTTTTCTCTCTTTAGTTTTTTTCTTTGTTCTTTTTTTTTTGTTTTGTTTTTCTTTTTTTTTCTTTTTTCTTTTTTTTCTTTTTCTCTCAGTGTCTGTGCTACTGGGGTTCTATTTAGCAAGCGTTCTCCTGTGCCAATGTGTTCAAGTGCATTTGATATTTTTATTTTTATATTCTTTTATTGTGGATGAAGTCAATTATTTGAACTCTCAAATATTTTTATTGTTATTATCTCTCTATTTGTTTGCTTATTTGTGGTTGTTCACCAACTTGACTATCTAGAGGAAGTAAAAGTCGTAACAAGGTTTCCGTAGGTGAACCTGCGGAAGGATCATTAACGTGAGAGAGCAGCGGCGGCGGCTCTGCCCGCCCGCTCGCCTGCCTCGCCCGAGTTCTCGCCGGGAGGCGCGCTCCACGGGTCGCGCGTGTGTTGTGCGCACGGAAGTGTGCATGCGCACGGGCGCGCGTGGCGTTCGTGAGAGAGAGGTCGAGAGAGGGGGAAGGGGGACGGGCGCCGGCTCGCCCGCCCTCCTCGCCCCGACCGAGGACCCGTGTCTGGCTCTGCCGCTGGCGGCTCACGGCGGACGGCGGCTCTCTTCCCGCTCTCGCTCTCCTCCGTCCACTCCCGCTGCTTGCCTCACCGCACCTCAGCGGCCCGCGGGTGTGTCCCCTCTTTCCCGGGCGCGCGCCTTTCCCTCTCCATCCCTCTTCCTGGGGGAGGATGGGCAAGGGTCTGGCGGCGCCCCGGGCCCCCTCTCGCCGCTGACCTCCGCTCGCGCGCCTTGGCGCCGCGGCGCTCCTGTCGGGGAGGCGGCGGAGGTTGGGCGCACTTTTTTTTCCCCCCTCTCCACCTCCTTCTCCAAAGGACCGGGGTAGACCAGTAGTCCCTCCCACCGGGCGGGAGGCCATTTTTTTCCCCCGGGGATGCGGCGGGTCGACCAGATGTCCCGCTGGACTCTTTTTTTTTTTTTTTTTTTTAATGTATAATATATATTATATCTTCCTAGACCTGACGGGTCGACCAGTTGTCTCTGTGCACTTCCTTTTTTTTTGACGGACTGGAAGCGGGTCGACCAGTTGTCCGATTAAATATTTGGCCTTAAAATGCTAAGTACCGGGGTCGACCAGTTGGCCTTGTGAACTTGGGTCGACCAGTTGTCTTTTTCCATGTCTTGATTGAATGATGTCATTCTTCAATGTGTTGGTGGTTAGTTTATCTCTTTTGTTCTCTATGCCAACACGCCCCACTCACCAAACACTTTTTTTTTAATTTATTTATTTACTTATTTTTATTTTACTTTTTTATTATTTATTTATTTATACATACATACATACATCCTGTCTATCTGTCCAGATGGGGCAGGGGTAGAAGGGGCTAGCTATGAGAGGAAGGTGCTCGGTGGGCATCCAGTTGTAAATAAGGCTGGGAATAAATAGCTGAATATTAATTCATTTGAGTAATATTAAAACTGTTCAAGTAGAAAACAATTGCTTTCTTTTTCTGTTTGCCCAGAGATCTGACTGACTGCAACTTGGAAAGAAGACGGCCCTGCTGGACAGAGACCTCCCTCCTGCTTTGGGTGGGTCGACCAGTTTACATGTTTATTTCCACGTTTTGTCTTTTATGGATTGAATGGATGTGTCTCTCTCTTTTTTTTTTTTTTTTTGGTTTTTCGAGACAGGGTTTCTCTGTGGCTTTGGAGCCTGTCCTGGAACTAGCACTGTAGACCTGGCTGGTCTCGAACTCACAGAGATCCGCCTACCTCTGCCTCCCGAGTACTGGGATTAAAGGCGTGCGCCACCATCGCCCGGCTCTCATTTTTTTTTTCACGATTGCTTGCTTGCTTGCTTGCTTACTTACTTACTTACTATCTGTTCAGCCCATCTCATTTACTTACTTCTTTAAAAAAAATGACCCACCTAGTTATTTACTTACTTACTTACTTACTTACTTGTTCATTCATTCCTTCACTTCCTTATCTTCTTTCATATATCTGTTTATTTATCTGCTGATTTAGCGTGACTCATTTACTTATTGAATGTTTCAATTATTATTTAGTTTTATTCATTTATTCATTCTTTATGTCTATTTTTATGTATGTATTTACTTACTTTCTTAATTTTTTTTTTACTTTTTAAAATTTACTTAATTTTTTTCTTTCTTTGGGAATGTAGATTCTTTCTTCCTTTCTTCCTTTCTTTCCTTCTTTCTGTCTCCTGACTGTCACTGGCTAAGAAAATGGTGGCCTCCATGTCACTGGTCAGCATAGCAGCTCCTAAAATGGAATTTGATGAAGGGATACATAGATAGATAGATAGATAGATAGATAGATAGATAGATAGATAGATAGATAGATAGATGGGATGCGCACACGCTCACACACACACACACACACACACACACATATGCACGCACGTGCATGACATGTACAGATGGGGGGCGATTCCAATGTTTTCAGAGGAAGGTGCTCGCTGGTAATAATAAATGTGCTGGTAAATAAGGCTGGAAATAGCTGAATATTAAATCATTAAAACTCTTCAAATAAATAAAAAGCAATTCCATTTCTCTCTCTCTCTCTTTCTCACCATATACCAGCACATCTGAACTGACTGCAACATACAAAAGAAGAAGAAACACGGAAAGAAGACATCCCTGCTGGACAGGATCTGAGATGAGAATAAATTCATCGAATGGCTGCCAACAGCATTTCATTGAGAAGAGATTCCACATTTTATGCTGTACAGTTACTTAGTTAGATAGATAGATAAAGAGAGGCCTGTGAACTGGGGTGGGCTGTGGCTTCTCAGGTCACCTCAGGTCAGGGAGGGGCTGAGGAGTGTCCCATTGGCCTTGACAATAGGCAGGAGTCAGAGGTTAATGTCAGGGCAGGGCCTGAGAGTTCCTCAAAGGGAATGAATGGAGACCCTTGCTTACCTAAGAAATGCCTGACCTTGGAAAAGGACTTGTGGAAAGCGGGCCCTTGAAACTGTGGTTTCACGTCTTACTAGAAAGCTCCCTCTTGGAAGGGAAAGTCATCGTGATATCTTACTCTTTTCCCAAGGATACCCTACCTACCCTTCTGATCATTCTTACTGAATTAAGTCTTCCACTGCAAATAAATAAATAAATAAATAATAAATGAAGTGGGTGAGTGAGTGAGTGAGTGAGTAAGTAAGTAAGTAAGTAAGTAAACAAGCAAATACGTGGATGGACAAATAAATACAAAGTTTGCTGTTGTTGACTGACTTTTGATTTCATAATGAATCTCTCTCTCTCTCTCACACACACACACACTAAATATACAATAAAAGGAAGCATAACACCTTTACTCAGGGGGCAGAGTGAACTCTGAAAGTTTTCCAGGTGGGGGGGGGGGAGACAGAATATAAGAACAAAATGAGAAACAAGGAAAAATAGTGTTGGCTGGCTGGCCGGCTTTCAGTTCCCTGACAGAAATGAGCACATTGTGGAGGAAACACAAAGTTGTTACACTATGTGGGTGTGATGAGGAGAGATTGTGAGTGAGTGTCCTGTCAGAACAAAGTTAGTCCCATAGTTGATGAAATTCATTATCCCAAAACTTCAGCAGAATATATCCCAAGTTTGCAAATGTGTGATCAGCTTGTGACAGGTTGGGCTGGAGATGCTGAGAACTGGGGAGCCCTCAATGCAAGAGCAGACACTCATTCCCATGAAGAGGGAGAGAGGGAGGGAGGGAGGGAGGGAGGGAGGGATCATTCATTCCTATACTCAAGTTTAAAGAAAGATGAGTGGCTATCTATGGAGAGACCACTCACAGATATGAAAAATCATTTCCTAAAAATCAAATTTCTCAGTCAGTATGCAACTGCTATGGTGCTTCTCCTAGATAGAGCAAAACACACAAACAAACTGATTCCTTGATCTAGAGCCACAGTGCACATGCTGTGGAAAAGGGGACATGGCCAACTTGAATCACAATATTCATCAGAGCATGAAAAGAGCGTAAAAAGGACACAGAGGAGAGATAATTGTGGTCCTTCCTTCCTCCCTCCCTCCCTCCCTCCCTCCCTCCCTCCCTCCCTCCCTCCCTCCCTCCTTCCCTCAGGAAGTGACTGACAGATGAGACTTTGTCCAAGCAGGTTCTGTCTGAAATACCAGACTTGAGTTTCCCCCTCTGTGGGTATTAGCTAATCAGTCCTCCCTTCTTTCTGTAGGAAGGTGGTGCATGTCTCTCAGAACTTACCTGGTTTCCTCTGCACCAGGTGAACCAGGGAAAAGCTTTCTAAGCCTTATTCAGACCCATAGAGTCTGTGCTGTGTGTGACTTCAGAGACCTCAGGGAGTATAGGGGTGGGTGGGTGCTTGATGCTTCAGACTCATGTCATTGAAGGACATAACATAGTCTGGATTCACAGAGATTCACAACACAGAGCCATTGTCACTTACTAACAGCTCAGGACACCCAGAGCTAACAAGAAATTGCAGTCTCAGCCGGGCTTTAATCACAGCACACACACAGATCTCTGTGAATTCAAAGATGGCCTGATTTACAGAGTGAGTTTTAGGACAGCCCAAGATACAAAAAGAAACCCTTTCTTGAAAAACAAAGCAAAACAGCAAAAGAAAGAAAGACAAGGAAAAAGAAAAAAATGGCAGTCTCTTTCCACTCTCTCCTCCATTGGCTCTTAAAGAGCTCTCAAGCTGAACTGGAGACCATGGTGTCACTCAAAACTGGGAAGCCAGAAACCTTAGGGGGGTCACAGGAGTCGAACTGACTGCAGCACTTGATGCCTCAACCCTGCTAATGGCTGTGATATAAGGCATGGTAAAATACGGGCTTTGGCAGAGCACTACTCCCCTTTCTCTATTATTATTGCTACACAACGAAAAGGACCGGGGGGGGGGTGATGATGTGCAGTCAGTGCTGGTATTGAAATCTCACTGACTCCTTCCGCACTCCTTGTCAATTCCCGACTTTGTCAAATCAACTATCGTGAATCTTTGATGTGGGTTGGCCCTTTAGGAACTCAGAGAAACAAGACAGACAGACCTGTTTCATCCCAGAAACATCCCAGTTCCTGAGCCCTAGCCCTGGAAGTCTCAAAGCCATCACATCCAGAAATCTCTCTAGTCCCTGCTAGTGGTGAACTCACTTCGTCTTCCCCAGGACCACTAATTATTTCTCCATGTTTTCCTGTGAGATCTGAGGCCAGCTTTCTTCTTCCTCCCTCTGGCCTCTCCACGAACGATCTCCATTCTCTAGACAACATGTCTAGAACCGAGTCTTATAGGCACCGAGAGAGCGTGTCTTGAGGGCAGTTGGCGTTTCTAGGACACGAGTGACATCACAAAATTCCGAGAGCTCTCTGGGATACCGTGGAATTTCCAGAGAAGGGACTGCTGATGTCGTGAGGCACGGCCTTTACCTCCTTGCTGATATTTCTCCCCGAACTGACCGACCGACCGACCGACCGACCAACCGGAACCTGAGGTTTCCTTTCCAGGAGTCTCTCCTCCGACACAGAGGGAGCCATTCAGGATTTCCTCCTTCCAAAACCAGAAATTTCTCTCTGCTTCATTAATATCTTCTCACTACTTCCTGAACCCATGGGGAGTTAGTTAGTTGAACACTCACTTTTTTCATGAATGACCCTTCCTCCCTCTCCTGAACATCTCATATTACTGATTCATACTCAGTAAAACAGTAATATGAGAAATTAGGCCAGGAGGACATGGAAGATGAGGGTTGAGTCTTCTGAAGTGAACAAGCACTTAGGGAAGGCTAAACTTAAGGGAATTTGACTCTGAGTGGCAAGACATGAATAGCTGCTGCCAAGGCACAGATACAGGCACCAACTGGGCCCTCGGCATCCTCCTGCATCATCAGAGCTGTGTGGGAAACTCAGCCCAAAGGAGGGGCCGTGTTCAAAGGGAGAGGGCATTTTCGAGGACAGCACTGTTTTCTTTTTCTTCTTTCTTTCTTTCTTTCTTTCTTTCTTTCTTTATTTCTTTCTTTCTTTCTTTCTTTCTCTCCTTTTTTCGAGACAGGGTTGTTCTGTAGTTTTTTTTTTTTTTGGAGCCTGTCCTGGAACTAGCTCTTGTAGACCAGGCTGGTCTTGAACTCACATGCTTTCTTTTTTTTTCTATTGGATATTTTTGACTTCTTTATCAAAGATCAGGTGTTCGAAGATGTGTGGATCGATATCCGGGTCTTCTATTCGGTTCCATTGGTCCTCCTGTCTGTTCTTATGCCAGGACCAGGCTGTTTTCAGAACTGTAGCTTACAGAGTGTTCTTGCAGGTGGGGCACAGAAGAGGTTAATTACGGTACCTTAGTTCTTCTGCTTTTCTAGCAGACCGGAGCCCAGCTGACAGGAATCCAGTAGAGATGGTGTCAAGGTTCACACTGACACTAACAGCTGTAACTTGAGCAGGATTTGTGATCCACATGAAATTTGCAATGAATTGCAGCAAATCTGTGACACTCTAACTTGCTCAGGCTCAGTATCTGAACATACAGATGTTTGCAATGATCACTGGCTTCAGGATTTTTTTTTTGTTGTTGTTGTTGTTGTTTTGTTTTTCCACGAGACAGGGTTTCCCTGTAGCTGAAGTTTAACGGCCTGGTGTTTTTGTGACTTACTGCTTCAAAGAACTTCTCTATTTCTTTATCCCTAAGGGAAAAGAAATATAATCACTAAATACATTTAAGTGTCTTTCAACCATTTTAGATCCCTCTGTTGAGAGTTCTCTGTTTAGGTCTGTACTCCATTTTTTAAAATTGGATTATTTGTTCTTTGGATGACCAATTTCTCGACTTCTTTGTGTATTTTGGAGATTAGTGAAGATCTTTTCCCATTCTGTAAGGCCGTCGTTTTGTCTTGTTGGCCATGTTCTTTGCTTTACAGAAGCTTTTCAGTTTCAGGAGGTCTCACTTATTAATTGTTTCTCTCAGTGTCTGTTTTTTTTCTTTTTTTTTTCTTTTTTCTTTCTTTTTTTTTCTTTTTTTTTCTTTTTTTCTTTTTTTCTTTTTTTTCTTCTTCTTCTTTTCTTTTTTTTTGTTTTTTTTCTCTCTTTAGTTTTTTTCTTTGTTCTTTTCTTTTGTTTTGTTTTTCTTTTTTTTTTCTTTTTTCTTTTTTTTCTTTTTCTCTCAGTGTCTGTGCTACCGGGGTTCTATTTAGCAAGCGTTCTCCTGTGCCAATGTGTTCAAGTGCATTTGACATTTTTATTTTTATATTCTTTTATTGTGGATGAAGTCAATTATTTGAACTCTCAAATATTTTTATTGTTATTATCTCTCTATTTGTTTGCTTATTTGTGGTTGTTCACCAACTTGACTATCTAGAGGAAGTAAAAGTCGTAACAAGGTTTCCGTAGGTGAACCTGCGGAAGGATCATTAACGTGAGAGAGCAGTGGCGGCGGCTCTGCCCGCCCGCTCGCCTGCCTCGCCCGAGTTCTCGCCGGGAGGCGCGCTCCCCGGGTCGCACGTGTGTTGTGCGCACGGAAGTGTGCGTGCGCACGGGCGCTCGTGCCGGTCATGAGAGAGAGGTCGAGAGAGGGGGAAGGGGGACGGGCGCCGGCTCGCCCGCCCTCCTCGCCCCGTCCGAGGACCCGTGTCTGGCTCTGCCACTGGCGGCTCACGGCGGACGGCGGCTCTCTTCCCGCTCTCGCTCTCCTCCGTCCACTCCCGCTGCTTGCCTCACCGCACCGCAGCGGCCCGCGGGTGTGTCCCCTCTTTCCCGGGCGCGCGCCTTTCCCTCTCCATCCCTCTTCGCGGGGGAGGATGGGCGAGGGTATGGCGGCGCCCCGGGCCCCCTCTCGCCGCCGACCTCCGCTCGCGCGCCGTGGCGCCGCGGCGCGCCTGTCGGGGAGGCGGCGGAGGTTGGGCGCACTTTTTTTTCCCCCCTCTCCACCTCCTTCTCCAAAGGACCGGGGTAGACCAGTAGTCCCTCCCACCGGGCGGGAGGCCATTTTTTTCCCCCGGGGCGGGTCGACCAGATGTCCCGCTGGACTCTTTTTTTTTTTTTTTTTTTAATGTATAATATATATTATATCTTCCTAGACCTGACGGGTCGACCAGTTGTCTCTGTGCACTTCCTTTTTTTTTGACGGACTGGAAGCGGGTCGACCAGTTGTCCGATTAAATATTTGGCCTTAAAATGCTAAGTACCGGGGTCGACCAGTTGGCCTTGTGAACTTGGGTCGACCAGTTGTCTTTTTCCATGTCTTGATTGAATGATGTCATTCTTCAATGTGTTGGTGGTTAGTTTATCTCTTTTGTTCTCTATGCCAACACGCCCCACTCACCAAACACTTTTTTTTTAATTTATTTATTTACTTATTTTTATTTTACTTTTTTATTATTTATTTATTTATTTATACATACATACATACATCCTGTCTATCTGTCCAGATGGGGCAGGGGTAGAAGGGGCTAGCTATGAGAGGAAGGTGCTCGGTGGGCATCCAGTTGTAAATAAGGCTGGGAATAAATAGCTGAATATTAATTCATTTGAGTAATATTAAAACTGTTCAAGTAGAAAACAATTGCTTTCTTTTTCTGTTTGCCCAGAGATCTGACTGACTGCAACTTGGAAAGAAGACGGCCCTGCTGGACGGAGACCTCCCTCCTGCTTTGGGTGGGTCGACCAGTTTACATGTTTATTTCCACGTTTTGTCTTTTATGGATTGAATGGATGTGTCTCTCTCTTTTTTTTTTTTTTTTTTGGTTTTTCGAGACAGGGTTTCTCTGTGGCTTTGGAGCCTGTCCTGGAACTAGCACTGTAGACCAGGCTGGTCTCGAACTCACAGAGATCCGCCTACCTCTGCCTCCCGAGTACTGGGATTAAAGGCGTGCGCCACCATCGCCCGGCTCTCATTTTTTTTTTCACGATTGCTTGCTTGCTTGCTTGCTTACTTACTTACTTACTTACTTACTATCTGTTCAGCCCATCTCATTTACTTACTTCTTTAAAAAAAATGACCCACCTAGTTATTTACTTACTTACTTGTTCATTCATTCCTTCACTTCCTTATCTTCTTTCATATATCTGTTTATTTATCTGCTGATTTAGCGTGACTCATTTACTTATTGAATGTTTCAATTATTATTTAGTTTTATTCATTTATTCATTCTTTATGTCTATTTTTATGTATGTATTTACTTACTTTCTTAATTTTTTTTTTACTTTTTAAAATTTACTTAATTTTTTTCTTTCTTTGGGAATGTAGATTCTTTCTTCCTTTCTTCCTTTCTTTCCTTCTTTCTGTCTCCTGACTGTCACTGGCTAAGAAAATGGTGGCCTCCATGTCACTGGTCAGCATAGCAGCTCCTAAAATGGAATTTGATGAAGGGATACATAGATAGATAGATAGATAGATAGATAGATAGATAGATAGATAGATAGATAGATAGATAGATAGATGGGATGCGCACACGCTCACACACACACACACACACACACACACACACATATGCACGCACGTGCATGACATGTACAGATGGGGGGCGATTCCAATGTTTTCAGAGGAAGGTGCTCGCTGGTAATAATAAATGTGCTGGTAAATAAGGCTGGAAATAGCTGAATATTAAATCATTAAAACTCTTCAAATAAATAAAAAGCAATTCCATTTCTCTCTCTCTCTCTTTCTCACCATATACCAGCACATCTGAACTGACTGCAACATACAAAAGAAGAAGAAACACGGAAAGAAGACATCCCTGCTGGACAGGATCTGAGATGAGAATAAATTCATCGAATGGCTGCCAACAGCATTTCATTGAGAAGAGATTCCACATTTTATGCTGTACAGTTACTTAGTTAGATAGATAGATAAAGAGAGGCCTGTGAACTGGGGTGGGCTGTGGCTTCTCAGGTCACCTCAGGTCAGGGAGGGGCTGAGGAGTGTCCCATTGGCCTTGACAATAGGCAGGAGTCAGAGGTTAATGTCAGGGCAGGGCCTGAGAGTTCCTCAAAGGGAATGAATGGAGACCCTTGCTTACCTAAGAAATGCCTGACCTTGGAAAAGGACTTGTGGAAAGCGGGCCCTTGAAACTGTGGTTTCACGTCTTACTAGAAAGCTCCCTCTTGGAAGGGAAAGTCATCGTGATATCTTACTCTTTTCCCAAGGATACCCTACCTACCCTTCTGATCATTCTTACTGAATTAAGTCTTCCACTGCAAATAAATAAATAAATAAATAATAAATGAAGTGGGTGAGTGAGTGAGTGAGTGAGTAAGTAAGTAAGTAAGTAAACAAGCAAATACGTGGATGGACAAATAAATACAAAGTTTGCTGTTGTTGACTGACTTTTGATTTCATAATGAATCTCTCTCTCTCTCTCTCTCTCTCTCACACACACACACACTAAATATACAATAAAAGGAAGCATAACACCTTTACTCAGGGGGCAGAGTGAACTCTGAAAGTTTTCCAGGCGGGGGGGGGGGAGAGACAGAATATAAGAACAAAATGAGAAACAAGGAAAAATAGTGTTGGCTGGCTGGCCGGCTTTCAGTTCCCTGACAGAAATGAGCACATTGTGGAGGAAACACAAAGTTGTTACACTATGTGGGTGTGATGAGGAGAGATTGTGAGTGAGTGTCCTGTCAGAACAAAGTTAGTCCCATAGTTGATGAAATTCATTATCCCAAAACTTCAGCAGAATATATCCCAAGTTTGCAAATGTGTGATCAGCTTGTGACAGGTTGGGCTGGAGATGCTGAGAACTGGGGAGCCCTCAATGCAAGAGCAGACACTCATTCCCATGAAGAGGGAGAGAGGGAGGGAGGGAGGGAGGGAGGGAGGGATCATTCATTCCTATACTCAAGTTTAAAGAAAGATGAGTGGCTATCTATGGAGAGACCACTCACAGATATGAAAAATCATTTCCTAAAAATCAAATTTCTCAGTCAGTATGCAACTGCTATGGTGCTTCTCCTAGATAGAGCAAAACACACAAACAAACTGATTCCTTGATCTAGAGCCACAGTGCACATGCTGTGGAAAAGGGGACATGGCCAACTTGAATCACAATATTCATCAGAGCATGAAAAGAGCGTAAAAAGGACACAGAGGAGAGATAATTGTGGTCCTTCCTTCCTCCCTCCCTCCCTCCCTCCCTCCCTCCCTCCCTCCCTCCTTCCCTCAGGAAGTGACTGACAGATGAGACTTTGTCCAAGCAGGTTCTGTCTGAAATACCAGACTTGAGTTTCCCCCTCTGTGGGTATTAGCTAATCAGTCCTCCCTTCTTTCTGTAGGAAGGTGGTGCATGTCTCTCAGAACTTACCTGGTTTCCTCTGCACCAGGTGAACCAGGGAAAAGCTTTCTAAGCCTTATTCAGACCCATAGAGGCTGCGCTGTGTGTGACTTCAGAGACCTCAGGGAGTATAGGGGTGGGTGGGTGCTTGATGCTTCAGACTCATGTCATTGAAGGACATAACATAGTCTGGATTCACAGAGATTCACAACACAGAGCCATTGTCACTTACTAACAGCTCAGGACACCCAGAGCTAACAAGAAATTGCAGTCTCAGCCGGGCTTTAATCACAGCACACACACAGATCTCTGTGAATTCAAAGATGGCCTGATTTACAGAGTGAGTTTTAGGACAGCCCAAGATACAAAAAGAAACCCTTTCTTGAAAAATAAAGCAAAACAGCAAAAGAAAGAAAGACAAGGAAAAAGAAAAAAATGGCAGTCTCTTTCCACTCTCTCCTCCATTGGCTCTTAAAGAGCTCTCAAGCTGAACTGGAGACCATGGTGTCACTCAAAACTGGGAAGCCAGAAACCTTAGGGGGGTCACAGGAGTCGGACTGACTGCAGCACTTGATGCCTCAACCCTGCTAATGGCTGTGATATAAGGCATGGTAAAATACGGGCTTTGGCAGAGCACTACTCCCCTTTCTCTATTATTATTGCTACACAACGAAAAGGACCGGGGGGGGGGGTGATGATGTGCAGTCAGTGCTGGTATTGAAATCTCACTGACTCCTTCCGCACTCCTTGTCAATTCCCGACTTTGTCAAATCAACTATCGTGAATCTTTGATGTGGGTTGGCCCTTTAGGAACTCAGAGAAACAAGACAGAGAGACCTGTTTCATCCCAGAAACATCCCAGTTCCTGAGCCCTAGCCCTGGAAGTCTCAAAGCCATCACATCCAGAAATCTCTCTAGTCCCTGCTAGTGGTGAACTCACTTCGTCTTCCCCAGGACCACTAATTATTTCTCCATGTTTTCCTGTGAGATCTGAGGCCAGCTTTCTTCTTCCTCCCTCTGGCCTCTCCACGAACGATCTCCATTCTCTAGACAACATGTCTAGAACCGAGTCTTATAGGCACCGAGAGAGTGTGTCTTGAGGGCAGTTGGCGTTTCTAGGACACGAGTGACATCACAAAATTCCGAGAGCTCTCTGGGATACCGTGGAATTTCCAGAGAAGGGACTGCTGATGTCGTGAGGCACGGCCTTTACCTCCTTGCTGATATTTCTCCCCGAACTGACCGACCGACCGACCGACCGACCAACCGGAACCTGAGGTTTCCTTTCCAGGAGTCTCTCCTCCGACACAGAGGGAGCCATTCAGGATTTCCTCCTTCCAAAACCAGAAATTTCTCTCTGCTTCATTAATATCTTCTCACTACTTCCTGAACCCTTGGGGAGTTAGTTAGTTGAACACTCACTTTTTTCATGAATGACCCTTCCTCCCTCTCCTGAACATCTCATATTACTGATTCATACTCAGTAAAACAGTAAAATGAGAAATTAGGCCAGGAGGACATGGAAGATAAGGGTTGAGTCTTCTGAAGTGAACAAGCACTTAGGGAAGGCTAAACTTAAGGGAATTTGACTCTGAGTGGCAAGACATGAATAGCTGCTGCCAAGGCACAGATACAGGCACCAACTGGGCCCTCGGCATCCTCCTGCAACATCAGAGCTGTGTGGGAAACTCAGCCCAAAGGAGGGGCCGTGTTCAAAGGGAGAGGGCATTTTCGAGGACAGCACTGTTTTCTTTTTCTTCTTTCTTTCTTTCTTTATTTCTTTCTTTCTTTCTTTCTCTCTTTTTTTCGAGACAGGGTTGTTCTGTAGTTTTTTTTTTTTTGGAGCCTGTCCTGGAACTAGCTCTTGTAGACCAGGCTGGTCTTGAACTCACATGCTTTCTTTTTTTTTCTATTGGATATTTTTGACTTCTTTATCAAAGATCAGGTGTTCGAAGATGTGTGGATCGATATCCGGGTCTTCTATTCGGTTCCATTGGTCCTCCTGTCTGTTCTTATGCCAGGACCAGGCTGTTTTCAGAACTGTAGCTTACAGAGTGTTCTTGCAGGTGGGGCACAGAAGAGGTTAATTACGGTACCTTAGTTCTTCTGCTTTTCTAGCAGACCGGAGCCCAGCTGACAGGAATCCAGTAGAGATGGTGTCAAGGTTCACACTGACACTAACAGCTGTAACTTGAGCAGGATTTGTGATCCACATGAAATTTGCAATGAATTGCAGCAAATCTGTGACACTCTAACTTGCTCAGGCTCAGTATCTGAACATACAGATGTTTGCAATGATCACTGGCTTCAGGATTTTTTTTTTTTGTTGTTGTTGTTGTTTTGTTTTTCCACGAGACAGGGTTTCCCTGTAGCTGAAGTTTAACGGCCTGGTGTTTTTGTGACTTACTGCTTCAAAGAACTTCTCCATTTCTTTATCCCTAAGGGAAAAGAAATATAATCACTAAATACATTTAAGTGTCTTTCAACCATTTTAGATCCCTCTGTTGAGAGTTCTCTGTTTAGGTCTGTACTCCATTTTTTAAAATTGGATTATTTGTTCTTTGGATGACCAATTTCTCGACTTCTTTGTGTATTTTGGAGATTAGTGAAGATCTTTTCCCATTCTGTAAGGCCGTCGTTTTGTCTTGTTGGCCATGTTCTTTGCTTTACAGAAGCTTTTCAGTTTCAGGAGGTCTCACTTATTAATTGTTTCTCTCAGTGTCTGTTTTTTTTTCTTTTTTTTTCTTTTTTCTTTCTTTTTTTTTTCTTTTTTTTCTTTTTTTCTTTTTTTCTTTTTTTTCTTCTTCTTCTTTTCTTATTTTTCTTTTTTTTCTCTCTTTAGTTTTTTTCTTTGTTCTTTTTTTTTGTTTTGTTTTTCTTTTTTTTTCTTTTTTCTTTTTTTTCTTTTTCTCTCAGTGTCTGTGCTACTGGGGTTCTATTTAGCAAGCGTTCTCCTGTGCCAATGTGTTCAAGTGCATTTGACATTTTTATTTTTATATTCTTTTATTGTGGATGAAGTCAAATATTTGAACTCTCAAATATTTTTATTGTTATTATATCTCTATTTGTTTGCTTATTTGTGGTTGTTCACCAACTTGACTATCTAGAGGAAGTAAAAGTCGTAACAAGGTTTCCGTAGGTGAACCTGCGGAAGGATCATTAACGTGAGAGAGCAGCGGCGGCGGCTCTGCCCGCCCGCTCGCCTGCCTCGCCCGAGTTCTCGCCGGGAGGCGCGCTCCCCGGGTCGCACGTGTGTTGTGCGCACGGAAGTGTGCGTGCGCACGGGCGCTCGTGGCGGTCATGAGAGAGAGGTCGAGAGAGGGGGAAGGGGGACGGGCGCCGGCTCGCCCGCCCTCCTCGCCCCGTCCGAGGACCCGTGTCTGGCTCTGCCACTGGCGGCTCACGGCGGACGGCGGCTCTCTTCCCGCTCTCGCTCTCCTCCGTCCACTCCCGCTGCTTGCCTCACCGCACCGCAGCGGCCCGCGGGTGTGTCCCCTCTTTCCCGGGCGCGCGCCTTTCCCTCTCCATCCCTCTTCGCGGGGGAGGATGGGCGAGGGTCTGGCGGCGCCCCGGGCCTTCTCTCGCCGCCGACCTCCGCTCGCGCGCCTTGGCGCCGCGGCGCGCCTGTCGGGGAGGCGGCGGAGGTTGGGCGCACTTTTTTTTCCCCCCTCTCCACCTCCTTCTCCAAAGGACCGGGGTAGACCAGTAGTCCCTCCCACCGGGCGGGAGGCCATTTTTTCCCCCGGGGATGCGGCGGGTCGACCAGATGTCCCGCTGGACTCTTTTTTTTTTTTTTTTTTTTTTTTTAATGTATAATATATATTATATCTTCCTAGACCTGACGGGTCGACCAGTTGTCTCTGTGCACTTCCTTTTTTTTTGACGGACTGGAAGCGGGTCGACCAGTTGTCCGATTAAATATTTGGCCTTAAAATGCTAAGTACCGGGGTCGACCAGTTGGCCTTGTGAACTTGGGTCGACCAGTTGTCTTTTTCCATGTCTTGATTGAATGATGTCATTCTTCAATGTGTTGGTGGTTAGTTTATCTCTTTTGTTCTCTATGCCAACACGCCCCACTCACGAAACACATTTTTTTTTAATTTATTTATTTACTTATTTTTATTTTACTTTTTTATTATTTATTTATTTATTTATACATACATACATACATCCTGTCTATCTGTCCAGATGGGGCAGGGGTAGAAGGGGCTAGCTATGAGAGGAAGGTGCTCGGTGGGCATCCAGTTGTAAATAAGGCTGGGAATAAATAGCTGAATATTAATTCATTTGAGTAATATTAAAACTGTTCAAGTAGAAAACAATTGCTTTCTTTTTCTGTTTGCCCAGAGATCTGACTGACTGCAACTTGGAAAGAAGACGGCCCTGCTGGACAGAGACCTCCCTCCTGCTTTGGGTGGGTCGACCAGTTTACATGTTTATTTCCACGTTTTGTCTTTTATGGATTGAATGGATGTGTCTCTCTCTTTTTTTTTTTTTTTGGTTTTTCGAGACAGGGTTTCTCTGTGGCTTTGGAGCCTGTCCTGGAACTAGCACTGTAGACCAGGCTGGTCTCGAACTCACAGAGATCCGCCTACCTCTGCCTCCCGAGTACTGGGATTAAAGGCGTGCGCCACCATCGCCCGGCTCTCATTTTTTTTTTCACGATTGCTTGCTTGCTTGCTTGCTTACTTACTTACTTACTTACTTACTATCTGTTCAGCCCATCTCATTTACTTACTTCTTTAAAAAAAATGACCCACCTAGTTATTTACTTACTTACTTACTTGTTCATTCATTCCTTCACTTCCTTATCTTCTTTCATATATCTGTTTATTTATCTGCTGATTTAGCGTGACTCATTTACTTATTGAATGTTTCAATTATTATTTAGTTTTATTCATTTATTCATTCTTTATGTCTATTTTTATGTATGTATTTACTTACTTTCTTAATTTTTTTTTTACTTTTTAAAATTTACTTAATTTTTTTCTTTCTTTGGGAATGTAGATTCTTTCTTCCTTTCTTCCTTTCTTTCCTTCTTTCTGTCTCCTGACTGTCACTGGCTAAGAAAATGGTGGCCTCCATGTCACTGGTCAGCATAGCAGCTCCTAAAATGGAATTTGATGAAGGGATACATAGATAGATAGATAGATAGATAGATAGATAGATAGATAGATAGATAGATAGATAGATAGATAGATGGGATGCGCACACGCTCACACACACACACACACACACACACACACACACACATATGCACGCACGTGCATGACATGTACAGATGGGGGGCGATTCCAATGTTTTCAGAGGAAGGTGCTCGCTGGTAATAATAAATGTGCTGGTAAATAAGGCTGGAAATAGCTGAATATTAAATCATTAAAACTCTTCAAATAAATAAAAAGCAATTCCATTTCTCTCTCTCTCTCTTTCTCACCATATACCAGCACATCTGAACTGACTGCAACATACAAAAGAAGAAGAAACACGGAAAGAAGACATCCCTGCTGGACAGGATCTGAGATGAGAATAAATTCATCGAATGGCTGCCAACAGCATTTCATTGAGAAGAGATTCCACATTTTATGCTGTACAGTTACTTAGTTAGATAGATAGATAAAGAGAGGCCTGTGAACTGGGGTGGGCTGTGGCTTCTCAGGTCACCTCAGGTCAGGGAGGGGCTGAGGAGTGTCCCATTGGCCTTGACAATAGGCAGGAGTCAGAGGTTAATGTCAGGGCAGGGCCTGAGAGTTCCTCAAAGGGAATGAATGGAGACCCTTGCTTACCTAAGAAATGCCTGACCTTGGAAAAGGACTTGTGGAAAGCGGGCCCTTGAAACTGTGGTTTCACGTCTTACTAGAAAGCTCCCTCTTGGAAGGGAAAGTCATCGTGATATCTTACTCTTTTCCCAAGGATACCCTACCTACCCTTCTGATCATTCTTACTGAATTAAGTCTTCCACTGCAAATAAATAAATAAATAAATAATAAATGAAGTGGGTGAGTGAGTGAGTGAGTGAGTGAGTAAGTAAGTAAGTAAGTAAACAAGCAAATACGTGGATGGACAAATAAATACAAAGTTTGCTGTTGTTGACTGACTTTTGATTTCATAATGAATCTCTCTCTCTCTCTCTCTCTCACACACACACACACTAAATATACAATAAAAGGAAGCATAACACCTTTACTCAGGGGGCAGAGTGAACTCTGAAAGTTTTCCAGGCGGGGGGGCGAGAGACAGAATATAAGAACAAAATGAGAAACAAGGAAAAATAGTGTTGGCTGGCTGGCCGGCTTTCAGTTCCCTGACAGAAATGAGCACATTGTGGAGGAAACACAAAGTTGTTACACTATGTGGGTGTGATGAGGAGAGATTGTGAGTGAGTGTCCTGTCAGAACAAAGTTAGTCCCATAGTTGATGAAATTCATTATCCCAAAACTTCAGCAGAATATATCCCAAGTTTGCAAATGTGTGATCAGCTTGTGACAGGTTGGGCTGGAGATGCTGAGAACTGGGGAGCCCTCAATGCAAGAGCAGACACTCATTCCCATGAAGAGGGAGAGAGGGAGGGAGGGAGGGAGGGAGGGATCATTCATTCCTATACTCAAGTTTAAAGAAAGATGAGTGGCTATCTATGGAGAGACTACTCACAGATATGAAAAATCATTTCCTAAAAATCAAATTTCTCAGTCAGTATGCAACTGCTATGGTGCTTCTCCTAGATAGAGCAAAACACACAAACAAACTGATTCCTTGATCTAGAGCCACAGTGCACATGCTGTGGAAAAGGGGACATGGCCAACTTGAATCACAATATTCATCAGAGCATGAAAAGAGCGTAAAAAGGACACAGAGGAGAGATAATTGTGGTCCTTCCTTCCTCCCTCCCTCCCTCCCTCCCTCCCTCCCTCCCTCCCTCCTTCCCTCAGGAAGTGACTGACAGATGAGACTTTGTCCAAGCAGGTTCTGTCTGAAATACCAGACTTGAGTTTCCCCCTCTGTGGGTATTAGCTAATCAGTCCTCCCTTCTTTCTGTAGGAAGGTGGTGCATGTCTCTCAGAACTTACCTGGTTTCCTCTGCACCAGGTGAACCAGGGAAAAGCTTTCTAAGCCTTATTCAGACCCATAGAGGCTGCGCTGTGTGTGACTTCAGAGACCTCAGGGAGTATAGGGGTGGGTGGGTGCTTGATGCTTCAGACTCATGTCATTGAAGGACATAACATAGTCTGGATTCACAGAGATTCACAACACAGAGCCATTGTCACTTACTAACAGCTCAGGACACCCAGAGCTAACAAGAAATTGCAGTCTCAGCCGGGCTTTAATCACAGCACACACACAGATCTCTGTGAATTCAAAGATGGCCTGATTTACAGAGTGAGTTTTAGGACAGCCCAAGATACACAAAGAAACCCTTTCTTGAAAAACAAAGCAAAACAGCAAAAGAAAGAAAGACAAGGAAAAAGAAAAAAATGGCAGTCTCTTTCCACTCTCTCCTCCATTGGCTCTTAAAGAGCTCTCAAGCTGAACTGGAGACCATGGTGTCACTCAAAACTGGGAAGCCAGAAACCTTAGGGGGGTCACAGGAGTCGGACTGACTGCAGCACTTGATGCCTCAACCCTGCTAATGGCTGTGATATAAGGCATGGTAAAATACGGGCTTTGGCAGAGCACTACTCCCCTTTCTCTATTATTATTGCTACACAACGAAAAGGACCGGGGGGGGGGGTGATGATGTGCAGTCAGTGCTGGTATTGAAATCTCACTGACTCCTTCCGCACTCCTTGTCAATTCCCGACTTTGTCAAATCAACTATCGTGAATCTTTGATGTGGGTTGGCCCTTTAGGAACTCAGAGAAACAAGACAGACAGGCCTGTTTCATCCCAGAAACCTCCCAGTTCCTGAGCCCTAGCCCTGGAAGTCTCAAAGCCATCACATCCAGAAATCTCTCTAGTCCCTGCTAGTGGTGAACTCACTTCGTCTTCCCCAGGACCACTAATTATTTCTCCATGTTTTCCTGTGAGATCTGAGTCCAGCTTTCTTCTTCCTCCCTCTGGCCTCTCCACGAACGATCTCCATTCTCTAGACAACATGTCTAGAATCGAGTCTTATAGGCACCGAGAGAGTGTGTCTTGAGGGCAGTTGGCATTTCTAGGACACGAGTGACATCACAAAATTCCGAGAGCTCTCTGGGATACCGTGGAATTTCCAGAGAAGGGACTGCTGATGTCGTGAGGCACGGCCTTTACCTCCTTGCTGATATTTCTCCCCAAACTGACCCACCGACCGACCGACCGACCAACCGGAACCTGAGGTTTCCTTTCCAGGAGTCTCTCCTCCGACACAGAGGGAGCCATTCAGGATTTCCTCCTTCCAAAACCAGAAATTTCTCTCTGCTTCATTAATATCTTCTCACTACTTCCTGAACCCATGGGGAGTTAGTTAGTTGAACACTCACTTTTTTCATGAATGACCCTTCCTCCCTCTCCTGAACATCTCATATTACTGATTCATACTCAGTAAAACAGTAATATGAGAAATTAGGCCAGGAGGACATTGAAGATGAGGGTTGAGTCTTCTGAAGTGAACAAGCACTTAGGGAAGGCTAAACTTAAGGGAATTTGACTCTGAGTGGCAAGACATGAATAGCTGCTGCCAAGGCACAGATACAGGCACCAACTGGGCCCTCGGCATCCTCCTGCATCATCAGAGCTGTGTGGGAAACTCAGCCCAAAGGAGGGGCCGTGTTCAAAGGGAGAGGGCATTTTCGAGGACAGCACTGTTTTCTTTTTCTTCTTTCTTTCTTTCTTTCTTTCTTTTTTTTTTCGAGACAGGGTTGTTCTGTAGTTTTTTTTTTTTTTTGGAGCCTGTCCTGGAACTAGCTCTTGTAGACCAGGCTGGTCTTGAACTCACATGCTTTCTTTTTTTTTCTATTGGATATTTTTGACTTCTTTATCAAAGATCAGGTGTTCGAAGATGTGTGGATCGATATCCGGGTCTTCTATTCGGTTCCATTGGTCCTCCTGTCTGTTCTTATGCCAGGACCAGGCTGTTTTCAGAACTGTAGCTTACAGAGTGTTCTTGCAGGTGGGGCACAGAAGAGGTTAATTACGGTACCTTAGTTCTTCTGCTTTTCTAGCAGACCGGAGCCCAGCTGACAGGAATCCAGTAGAGATGGTGTCAAGGTTCACACTGACACTAACAGCTGTAACTTGAGCAGGATTTGTGATCCACATGAAATTTGCAATGAATTGCAGCAAATCTGTGACACTCTAACTTGCTCAGGCTCAGTATCTGAACATACAGATGTTTGCAATGATCACTGGCTTCAGGATTTTTTTTTTTTTGTTGTTGTTGTTGTTTTGTTTTTCCACGAGACAGGGTTTCCCTGTAGCTGAAGTTTAACGGCCTGGTGTTTTTGTGACTTACTGCTTCAAAGAACTTCTCCATTTCTTTATCCCTAAGGGAAAAGAAATATAATCACTAAATACATTTAAGTGTCTTTCAACCATTTTAGATCCCTCTGTTGAGAGTTCTCTGTTTAGGTCTGTACTCCATTTTTTAAAATTGGATTATTTGTTCTTTGGATGACCAATTTCTCGACTTCTTTGTGTATTTTGGAGATTAGTGAAGATCTTTTCCCATTCTGTAAGGCCGTCGTTTTGTCTTGTTGGCCATGTTCTTTGCTTTACAGAAGCTTTTCAGTTTCAGGAGGTCTCACTTATTAATTGTTTCTCTCAGTGTCTGTTTTTTTTTCTTTTTTTTTCTTTTTTCTTTCTTTTTTTTTTCTTTTTTTTCTTTTTTTCTTTTTTTCTTTTTTTTCTTCTTCTTCTTTTCTTATTTTTCTTTTTTTTCTCTCTTTAGTTTTTTTCTTTGTTCTTTTTTTTTGTTTTGTTTTTCTTTTTTTTTCTTTTTTCTTTTTTTTCTTTTTCTCTCAGTGTCTGTGCTACTGGGGTTCTATTTAGCAAGCGTTCTCCTGTGCCAATGTGTTCAAGTGCATTTGATATTTTTATTTTTATATTCTTTTATTGTGGATGAAGTCAATTATTTGAACTCTCAAATATTTTTATTGTTATTATCTCTCTATTTGTTTGCTTATTTGTGGTTGTTCACCAACTTGACTATCTAGAGGAAGTAAAAGTCGTAACAAGGTTTCCGTAGGTGAACCTGCGGAAGGATCATTAACGTGAGAGAGCAGCGGCGGCGGCTCTGCCCGCCCGCTCGCCTGCCTCGCCCGAGTTCTCGCCGGGAGGCGCGCTCCACGGGTCGCGCGTGTGTTGTGCGCACGGAAGTGTGCGTGCGCACGGGCGCGCGTGGCGGTCGTGAGAGAGAGGTCGAGAGAGGGGGAAGGGGGACGGGCGCCGGCTCGCCCGCCCTCCTCGCCCCGACCGAGGACCCGTGTCTGGCTCTGCCGCTGGCGGCTCACGGCGGACGGCGGCTCTCTTCCTGCTCTCGCTCTCCTCCGTCCACTCCCGCTGCTTGCCTCACCGCACCTCAGCGGCCCGCGGGTGTGTCCCCTCTTTCCCGGGCGCGCGCCTTTCCCTCTCCATCCCTCTTCCCGGGGGAGGATGGGCGAGGGTCTGGCGGCGTCCCGGGCCCCCTCTCGCCCCCGACCTCCGCTCGCGCGCCGTGGCGCCGCGGCGCGCCTGTCGGGGAGGCGGCGGAGTTTGGGCGCACTTTTTTTTCCCCCCTCTCCACCTCCTTCTCCAAAGGACCGGGGTAGACCAGTAGTCCCTCCCACCAAGCGGGAGGCCATTTTTTTCCCTCGGGGATGCGGCGGGTCGACCAGATGTCCCGCTGGACTCTTTTTTTTTTTTTTTTAATGTATAATATATATTATATCTTCCTAGACCTGACGGGTCGACCAGTTGTCTCTGTGCACTTCCTTTTTTTTTGACGGACTGGAAGCGGTCGACCAGTTGTCCGATTAAATATATGGCCTTAAAATGCTAAGTACCGGGGTCGACCAGTTGGCCTTGTGAACTTGGGTCGACCAGTTGTCTTTTTCCATGTCTTGATTGAATGATGTCATTCTTCAATGTGTTGGTGGTTAGTTTATCTCTTTTGTTCTCTATGCCAACACGCCCCACTCACCAAACACTTTTTTTTTAAATTTATTTATTTACTTATTTTTATTTTACTTTTTTATTATTTATTTATTTATACATACATACATACATCCTGTCTATCTGTCCAGATGGGGCAGGGGTAGAAGGGGCTAGCTATGAGAGGAAGGTGCTCGGTGGGCATCCAGTTGTAAATAAGGCTGGGAATAAATAGCTGAATATTAATTCATTTGAGTAATATTAAAACTGTTCAAGTAGAAAACAATTGCTTTCTTTTTCTGTTTGCCCAGAGATCTGACTGACTGCAACTTGGAAAGAAGACGGCCCTGCTGGACAGAGACCTCCCTCCTGCTTTGGGTGGGTCGACCAGTTTACATGTTTATTTCCACGTTTTGTCTTTTATGGATTGAATGGATGTGTCTCTCTCTTTTTTTTTTTTTTTTTTTGGTTTTTCGAGACAGGGTTTCTCTGTGGCTTTGGAGCCTGTCCTGGAACTAGCACTGTAGACCTGGCTGGTCTCGAACTCACAGAGATCCGCCTACCTCTGCCTCCCGAGTACTGGGATTAAAGGCGTGCGCCACCATCGCCCGGCTCTCATTTTTTTTTTCACGATTGCTTGCTTGCTTGCTTGCTTACTTACTTACTTACTATCTGTTCAGCCCATCTCATTTACTTACTTCTTTAAAAAAAATGACCCACCTAGTTATTTACTTACTTACTTACTTACTTACTTGTTCATGCATTCCTTCACTTCCTTATCTTCTTTCATATATCTGTTTATTTATCTGCTGATTTAGCGTGACTCATTTACTTATTGAATGTTTCAATTATTATTTAGTTTTATTCATTTATTCATTCTTTATGTCTATTTTTATGTATGTATTTACTTACTTTCTTAATTTTTTTTTTACTTTTTAAAATTTACTTAATTTTTTTCTTTCTTTGGGAATGTAGATTCTTTCTTCCTTTCTTCCTTTCTTTCCTTCTTTCTGTCTCCTGACTGTCACTGGCTAAGAAAATGGTGGCCTCCATGTCACTGGTCAGCATAGCAGCTCCTAAAATGGAATTTGATGAAGGGATACATAGATAGATAGATAGATAGATAGATAGATAGATAGATAGATAGATAGATGGGATGCGCACACGCTCACACACACACACACACACACACACACACACACATATGCACGCACGTGCATGACATGTACAGATGGGGGGCGATTCCAATGTTTTCAGAGGAAGGTGCTCGCTGGTAATAATAAATGTGCTGGTAAATAAGGCTGGAAATAGCTGAATATTAAATCATTAAAACTCTTCAAATAAATAAAAAGCAATTCCATTTCTCTCTCTCTCTCTTTCTCACCATATACCAGCACATCTGAACTGACTGCAACATACAAAAGAAGAAGAAACACGGAAAGAAGACATCCCTGCTGGACAGGATCTGAGATGAGAATAAATTCATCGAATGGCTGCCAACAGCATTTCATTGAGAAGAGATTCCACATTTTATGCTGTACAGTTACTTAGTTAGATAGATAGATAAAGAGAGGCCTGTGAACTGGGGTGGGCTGTGGCTTCTCAGGTCACCTCAGGTCAGGGAGGGGCTGAGGAGTGTCCCATTGGCCTTGACAATAGGCAGGAGTCAGAGGTTAATGTCAGGGCAGGGCCTGAGAGTTCCTCAAAGGGAATGAATGGAGACCCTTGCTTACCTAAGAAATGCCTGACCTTGGAAAAGGACTTGTGGAAAGCGGGCCCTTGAAACTGTGGTTTCACGTCTTACTAGAAAGCTCCCTCTTGGAAGGGAAAGTCATCGTGATATCTTACTCTTTTCCCAAGGATACCCTACCTACCCTTCTGATCATTCTTACTGAATTAAGTCTTCCACTGCAAATAAATAAATAAATAAATAATAAATGAAGTGGGTGAGTGAGTGAGTGAGTGAGTAAGTAAGTAAGTAAGTAAGTAAACAAGCAAATACGTGGATGGACAAATAAATACAAAGTTTGCTGTTGTTGACTGACTTTTGATTTCATAATGAATCTCTCTCTCTCTCTCTCTCTCTCTCTCTCTCTCTCTCTCTCTCTCTCTCACACACACACACACACACACACACACACTAAATATACAATAAAAGGAAGCATAACACCTTTACTCAGGGGGCAGAGTGAACTCTGAAAGTTTTCCAGGCGGGGGGGGGGGGGAGAGACAGAATATAAGAACAAAATGAGAAACAAGGAAAAATAGTGTTGGCTGGCTGGCCGGCTTTCAGTTCCCTGACAGAAATGAGCACATTGTGGAGGAAACACAAAGTTGTTACACTATGTGGGTGTGATGAGGAGAGATTGTGAGTGAGTGTCCTGTCAGAACAAAGTTAGTCCCATAGTTGATGAAATTCATTATCCCAAAACTTCAGCAGAATATATCCCAAGTTTGCAAATGTGTGATCAGCTTGTGACAGGTTGGGCTGGAGATGCTGAGAACTGGGGAGCCCTCAATGCAAGAGCAGACACTCATTCCCATGAAGAGGGAGAGAGGGAGGGAGGGAGGGAGGGAGGGATCATTCATTCCTATACTCAAGTTTAAAGAAAGATGAGTGGCTATCTATGGAGAGACCACTCACAGATATGAAAAATCATTTCCTAAAAATCAAATTTCTCAGTCAGTATGCAACTGCTATGGTGCTTCTCCTAGATAGAGCAAAACACACAAACAAACTGATTCCTTGATCTAGAGCCACAGTGCACATGCTGTGGAAAAGGGGACATGGCCAACTTGAATCACAATATTCATCAGAGCATGAAAAGAGCGTAAAAAGGACACAGAGGAGAGATAATTGTGGTCCTTCCTTCCTCCCTCCCTCCCTCCCTCCCTCCCTCCCTCCCTCCCTCCCTCCCTCCTTCCCTCAGGAAGTGACTGACAGATGAGACTTTGTCCAAGCAGGTTCTGTCTGAAATACCAGACTTGAGTTTCCCCCTCTGTGGGTATTAGCTAATCAGTCCTCCCTTCTTTCTGTAGGAAGGTGGTGCATGTCTCTCAGAACTTACCTGGTTTCCTCTGCACCAGGTGAACCAGGGAAAAGCTTTCTAAGCCTTATTCAGACCCATAGAGGCTGCGCTGTGTGTGACTTCAGAGACCTCAGGGAGTATAGGGGTGGGTGGGTGCTTGATGCTTCAGACTCATGTCATTGAAGGACATAACATAGTCTGGATTCACAGAGATTCACAACACAGAGCCATTGTCACTTACTAACAGCTCAGGACACCCAGAGCTAACAAGAAATTGCAGTCTCAGCTGGGCTTTAATCACAGCACACACACAGATCTCTGTGAATTCAAAGATGGCCTGATTTACAGAGTGAGTATTAGGACAGCCCAAGATACACAAAGAAACCCTTTCTTGAAAAACAAAGCAAAACAGCAAAAGAAAGAAAGACAAGGAAAAAGAAAAAAATGGCAGTCTCTTTCCACTCTCTCCTCCATTGGCTCTTAAAGAGCTCTCAAGCTGAACTGGAGACCATGGTGTCACTCAAAACTGGGAAGCCAGAAACCTTAGGGGGGTCACAGGAGTCGGACTGACTGCAGCACTTGATGCCTCAACCCTGCTAATGGCTGTGATATAAGGCATGGTAAAATACGGACTTTGGCAGAGCACTACTCCCCTTTCTCTATTATTATTGCTACACAACGAAAAGGACCGGGGGGGGGTGATGATGTGCAGTCAGTGCTGGTATTGAAATCTCACTGACTCCTTCCGCACTCCTTGTCAATTCCCGACTTTGTCAAATCAACTATCTTGAATCTTTGATGTGGGTTGGCCCTTTAGGAACTCAGAGAAACAAGACAGACAGACCTGTTTCATCCCAGAAACCTCCCAGTTCCTGAGCCCTAGCCCTGGAAGTCTCAAAGCCATCACATCCAGAAATCTCTCTAGTCCCTGCTAGTGGTGAACTCACTTCGTCTTCCCCAGGACCACTAATTATTTCTCCATGTTTTCCTGTGAGATCTGAGGCCAGCTTTCTTCTTCCTCCCTCTGGCCTCTCCACGAACGATCTCCATTCTCTAGACAACATGTCTAGAACCGAGTCTTATAGGCACCGAGAGAGTGTGTCTTGAGGGCAGTTGGCGTTTCTAGGACACGAGTGACATCACAAAATTCCGAGAGCTCTCTGGGATACCGTGGAATTTCCAGAGAAGGGACTGCTGATGTCGTGAGGCACGGCCTTTACCTCCTTGCTGATATTTCTCCCCGAACTGACCGACCGACCGACCGACCGACCAACCGGAACCTGAGGTTTCCTTTCCAGGAGTCTCTCCTCCGACACAGAGGGAGCCATTCAGGATTTCCTCCTTCCAAAACCAGAAATTTCTCTCTGCTTCATTAATATCTTCTCACTACTTCCTGAACCCATGGGGAGTTAGTTAGTTGAACACTCACTTTTTTCATGAATGACCCTTCCTCCCTCTCCTGAACATCTCATTACTGATTCATACTCAGTAAAACAGTAATATGAGAAATTAGGCCAGGAGGACATGGAAGATGAGGGTTGAGTCTTCTGAAGTGAACAAGCACTTAGGGAAGGCTAAACTTAAGGGAATTTGACTCTGAGTGGCAAGACATGAATAGCTGCTGCCAAGGCACAGATACAGGCACCAACTGGGCCCTCGGCATCCTCCTGCATCATCAGAGCTGTGTGGGAAACTCAGCCCAAAGGAGGGGCCGTGTTCAAAGGGAGAGGGCATTTTCGAGGACAGCACTGTTTTCTTTTTCTTCTTTCTTTCTTTCTTTCTTTCTTTCTTTCTTTCTTTCTTTTTTTTTTTTTTCGAAACAGGGTTGTTCTGTAGTTTTTTTTTTTTTTGGAGCCTGTCCTGGAACTAGCTCTTGTAGACCAGGCTGGTCTTGAACTCACATGCTTTCTTTTTTTTTCTATTGGATATTTTTGACTTCTTTATCAAAGATCAGGTGTTCGAAGATGTGTGGATCGATATCCGGGTCTTCTATTCGGTTCCATTGGTCCTCCTGTCTGTTCTTATGCCAGGACCAGGCTGTTTTCAGAACTGTAGCTTACAGAGTGTTCTTGCAGGTGGGGCACAGAAGAGGTTAATTACGGTACCTTAGTTCTTCTGCTTTTCTAGCAGACCGGAGCCCAGCTGACAGGAATCCAGTAGAGATGGTGTCAAGGTTCACACTGACACTAACAGCTGTAACTTGAGCAGGATTTGTGATCCACATGAAATTTGCAATGAATTGCAGCAAATCTGTGACACTCTAACTTGCTCAGGCTCAGTATCTGAACATACAGATGTTTGCAATGATCACTGGCTTCAGGATTTTTTGTTGTTGTTGTTGTTGTTGTTTTGTTTTTCCACGAGACAGGGTTTCCCTGTAGCTGAAGTTTAACGGCCTGGTGTTTTTGTGACTTACTGCTTCAAAGAACTTCTCCATTTCTTTATCCCTAAGGGAAAAGAAATATAATCACTAAATACATTTAAGTGTCTTTCAACCATTTTAGATCCCTCTGTTGAGAGTTCTCTGTTTAGGTCTGTACTCCATTTTTTAAAATTGGATTATTTGTTCTTTGGATGACCAATTTCTCGACTTCTTTGTGTATTTTGGAGATTAGTGAAGATCTTTTCCCATTCTGTAAGGCCGTCGTTTTGTCTTGTTGGCCATGTTCTTTGCTTTACAGAAGCTTTTCAGTTTCAGGAGGTCTCACTTATTAATTGTTTCTCTCAGTGTCTGTTTTTTTTTTCTTTTTTTTTTCTTTTTTCTTTCTTTTTTTTTCTTTTTTTTCTTTTTTTCTTTTTTTCTTTTTTTCTTCTTCTTCTTTTCTTTTTTTTTCTTTTTTCTCTCTCTTTAGTTTTTTTCTTTGTTCTTTTTTTGTTTTGTTTTTCTTTTTTTTTTTCTTTTTTCTTTTTTTTCTTTTTCTCTCAGTCTCTGTGCTACTGGGGTTCTATTTAGCAAGCGTTCTCCTGTGCCAATGTGTTCAAGTGCATTTGATATTTTTATTTTTATATTCTTTTATTGTGGATGAAGTCAATTATTTGAACTCTCAAATATTTTTATTGTTATTATCTCTCTATTTGTTTGCTTATTTGTGGTTGTTCACCAACTTGACTATCTAGAGGAAGTAAAAGTCGTAACAAGGTTTCCGTAGGTGAACCTGCGGAAGGATCATTAACGTGAGAGAGCAGCGGCGGAGGCTCTGCCCGCCCGCTCGCCTGCCTCGCCCGAGTTCTCGCCGGGAGGCGCGCTCCCCGGGTCGCACGTGTGTTGTGCGCACGGAAGTGTGCGTGCGCAAGGGCGCGCGTGGCGGTCGTGAGAGAGAGGTCGAGAGAGGGGGAAGGGTGACGGGCGCCGGCTCGCCCGCCCTCCTCGCCCCGTCCGAGGACCCGTGTCTGGCTCTGCCGCTGGCGGCTCACGGCGGACGGCGGCTCTCTTCCCGCTCTTGCTCTCCTCCGTCCACTCCCGCTGCTTGCCTCACCGCACCTCAGCGGCCCGTGGGTGTGTCCCCTCTTTCCCGGGCGCGCGCCTTTCCCTCTCCATCCCTCTTCGCGGGGGAGGATGGGCGAGGGTCTGGCGGTGCCCCGGGCCCCCTCTCGCCGCCGACCTCCGCTCGCGCGCCGTGGCGCCGCGGCGCGCCTGTCGGGGAGGCGGCGGAGGTTGGGCGCACTTTTTTTTCCCCCCTCTCCACCTCCTTCTCCAAAGGACCGGGGTAGACCAGTAGTCCCTCCCACCGGGCGGGAGGCGATTTTTTTCCCCCGGGGATGCGGCGGGTCGACCAGATGTCCCGCTGGACTCTTTTTTTTTTTTTTTTTTAATGTATAATATATATTATATCTTCCTAGACCTGACGGGTCGACCAGTTGTCTCTGTGCACTTCCTTTTTTTTGAAGGACTGGAAGCGGGTCGACCAGTTATCCGATTAAATATTTGGCCTTAAAATGCTAAGTACCGGGGTCGACCAGTTGGCCTTGTGAACTTGGGTCGACCAGTTGTCTTTTTCCATGTCTTGATTGAATGATGTCATTCTTCAATGTGTTGGTGGTTAGTTTATCTCTTTTGTTCTCTATGCCAACACGCCCCACTCACCAAACACTTTTTTTTTAATTTATTTATTTACTTATTTTTATTTTACTTTTTTATTATTTATTTATTTATACATACATACATACATCCTGTCTATCTGTCCAGATGGGGCAGGGGTAGAAGGGGCTAGCTATGAGAGGAAGGTGCTCGGTGGGCATCCAGTTGTAAATAAGGCTGGGAATAAATAGCTGAATATTAATTCATTTGAGTAATATTAAAACTGTTCAAGTAGAAAACAATTGCTTTCTTTTTCTGTTTGCCCAGAGATCTGACTGACTGCAACTTGGAAAGAAGACGGCCCTGCTGGACAGAGACCTCCCTCCTGCTTTGGGTGGGTCGACCAGTTTACATGTTTATTTCCACGTTTTGTCTTTTATGGATTGAATGGATGTGTCTCTCTCTTTTTTTTTTTTTTTTGGTTTTTCGAGACAGGGTTTCTCTGTGGCTTTGGAGCCTGTCCTGGAACTAGCACTGTAGACCAGGCTGGTCTCGAACTCACAGAGATCCGCCTACCTCTGCCTCCCGAGTACTGGGATTAAAGGCGTGCGCCACCATCGCCCGGCTCTCATTTTTTTTTCACGATTGCTTGCTTGCTTGCTTACTTACTTACTTACTTACTTACTATCTGCTCAGCCCATCTCATTTACTTACTTCTTTAAAAAAAATGACCCACCTAGTTATTTACTTACTTACTTACTTACTTGTTCATTCATTCCTTCACTTCCTTATCTTCTTTCATATATCTGTTTATTTATCTGCTGATTTAGCGTGACTCATTTACTTATTGAATGTTTCAATTATTATTTAGTTTTATTCATTTATTCATTCTTTATGTCTATTTTTATGTATGTAATTACTTACTTTCTTAATTTTTTTTTTACTTTTTAAAATTTACTTAATTTTTTTCTTTCTTTGGGAATGTAGATTCTTTCTTCCTTTCTTCCTTTCTTTCCTTCTTTCTGTCTCCTGACTGTCACTGGTAAGAAAATTGTGGCCTCCATGTCACTGGTCAGCATAGCAGCTCCTAAAATGGAATTTGATGAAGGGATACATAGATAGATAGATAGATAGATAGATAGATAGATAGATAGATAGATAGATAGATAGATGGGATGCGCACACGCTCACACACACACACACACACACACACACACACACATATGCACGCACGTGCATGACATGTACAGATGGGGGGCGATTCCAATGTTTTCAGAGGAAGGTGCTCGCTGGTAATAATAAATGTGCTGGTAAATAAGGCTGGAAATAGCTGAATATTAAATCATTAAAACTCTTCAAATAAATAAAAAGCAATTCCATTTCTCTCTCTCTCTCTTTCTCACCATATACCAGCACATCTGAACTGACTGCAACATACAAAAGAAGAAGAAACACGGAAAGAAGACATCCCTGCTGGACAGGATCTGAGATGAGAATAAATTCATCGAATGGCTGCCAACAGCATTTCATTGAGAAGAGATTCCACATTTTATGCTGTACAGTTACTTAGTTAGATAGATAGATAAAGAGAGGCCTGTGAACTGGGGTGGGGTGTGGCTTCTCAGGTCACCTCAGGTCAGGGAGGGGCTGAGGAGTGTCCCATTGGCCTTGACAATAGGCAGGAGTCAGAGGTTAATGTCAGGGCAGGGCCTGAGAGTTCCTCAAAGGGAATGAATGGAGACCCTTGCTTACCTAAGAAATGCCTGACCTTGGAAAAGGACTTGTGGAAAGCGGGCCCTTGAAACTGTGGTTTCACGTCTTACTAGAAAGCTCCATCTTGGAAGGGAAAGTCATCGTGATATCTTACTCTTTTCCCAAGGATACCCTACCTACCCTTCTGATCATTCTTACTGAATTAAGTCTTCCACTGCAAATAAATAAATAAATAAATAAATAATAAATGAAGTGGGTGAGTGAGTGAGTGAGTGAGTGAGTAAGTAAGTAAGTAAGTAAGTAAACAAGCAAATACGTGGATGGACAAATAAATACAAAGTTTGCTGTTGTTGACTGACTTTTGATTTCATAATGAATCTCTCTCTCTCTCTCTCTCACACACACACACACACACTAAATATACAATAAAAGGAAGCATAACACCTTTACTCAGGGGGCAGAGTGAACTCTGAAAGTTTTCCAGGCGGGGGGGGGGGAGAGACAGAATATAAGAACAAAATGAGAAACAAGGAAAAATAGTGTTGGCTGGCTGGCCGGCTTTCAGTTCCCTGACAGAAATGAGCACATTGTGGAGGAAACACAAAGTTGTTACACTATGTGGGTGTGATGAGGAGAGATTGTGAGTGAGTGTCCTGTCAGAACAAAGTTAGTCCCATAGTTGATGAAATTCATTATCCCAAAACTTCAGCAGAATATATCCCAAGTTTGCAAATGTGTGATCAGCTTGTGACAGGTTGGGCTGGAGATGCTGAGAACTGGGGAGCCCTCAATGCAAGAGCAGACACTCATTCCCATGAAGAGGGAGAGAGGGAGGGAGGGAGGGAGGGAGGGATCATTCATTCCTATACTCAAGTTTAAAGAAAGATGAGTGGCTATCTATGGAGAGACCACTCACAGATATGAAAAATCATTTCCTAAAAATCAAATTTCTCAGTCAGTATGCAACTGCTATGGTGCTTCTCCTAGATAGAGCAAAACACACAAACAAACTGATTCCTTGATCTAGAGCCACAGTGCACATGCTGTGGAAAAGGGGACATGGCCAACTTGAATCACAATATTCATCAGAGCATGAAAAGAGCGTAAAAAGGACACAGAGGAGAGATAATTGTGGTCCTTCCTTCCTCCCTCCCTCCCTCCCTCCCTCCCTCCCTCCCTCCCTCCCTCCTTCCCTCAGGAAGTGACTGACAGATGAGACTTTGTCCAAGCAGGTTCTGTCTGAAATACCAGACTTGAGTTTCCCCCTCTGTGGGTATTAGCTAATCAGTCCTCCCTTCTTTCTGTAGGAAGGTGGTGCATGTCTCTCAGAACTTACCTGGTTTCCTCTGCACCAGGTGAACCAGGGAAAAGCTTTCTAAGCCTTATTCAGACCCATAGAGGCTGCGCTGTGTGTGACTTCAGAGACCTCAGGGAGTATAGGGGTGGGTGGGTGCTTGATGCTTCAGACTCATGTCATTGAAGGACATAACATAGTCTGGATTCACAGAGATTCACAACACAGAGCCATTGTCACTTACTAACAGCTCAGGACACCCAGAGCTAACAAGAAATTGCAGTCTCAGCTGGGCTTTAATCACAGCACACACACAGATCTCTGTGAATTCAAAGATGGCCTGATTTACAGAGTGAGTATTAGGACAGCCCAAGATACACAAAGAAACCCTTTCTTGAAAAACAAAGCAAAACAGCAAAAGAAAGAAAGACAAGGAAAAAGAAAAAAATGGCAGTCTCTTTCCACTCTCTCCTCCATTGGCTCTTAAAGAGCTCTCAAGCTGAACTGGAGACCATGGTGTCACTCAAAACTGGGAAGCCAGAAACCTTAGGGGGGTCACAGGAGTCGGACTGACTGCAGCACTTGATGCCTCAACCCTGCTAATGGCTGTGATATAAGGCATGGTAAAATACGGACTTTGGCAGAGCACTACTCCCCTTTCTCTATTATTATTGCTACACAACGAAAAGGACCGGGGGGGGGGGTGATGATGTGCAGTCAGTGCTGGTATTGAAATCTCACTGACTCCTTCCGCACTCCTTGTCAATTCCCGACTTTGTCAAATCAACTATCGTGAATCTTTGATGTGGGTTGGCCCTTTAGGAACTCAGAGAAACAAGACAGACAGACCTGTTTCATCCCAGAAACCTCCCAGTTCCTGAGCCCTAGCCCTGGAAGTCTCAAAGCCATCACATCCAGAAATCTCTCTAGTCCCTGCTAGTGGTGAACTCACTTCGTCTTCCCCAGGACCACTAATTATTTCTCCATGTTTTCCTGTGAGATCTGAGGCCAGCTTTCTTCTTCCTCCCTCTGGCCTCTCCACGAACGATCTCCATTCTCTAGACAACATGTCTAGAACCGAGTCTTATAGGCACCGAGAGAGTGTGTCTTGAGGGCAGTTGGCGTTTCTAGGACACGAGTGACATCACAAAATTCCGAGAGCTCTCTGGGATACCGTGGAATTTCCAGAGAAGGGACTGCTGATGTCGTGAGGCATGGCCTTTACCTCCTTGCTGATATTTCTCCCCGAACTGACCGACCGACCGACCGACCGACCAACCGGAACCTGAGGTTTCCTTTCCAGGAGTCTCTCCTCCGACACAGAGGGAGCCATTCAGGATTTCCTCCTTCCAAAACCAGAAATTTCTCTCTGCTTCATTAATATCTTCTCACTACTTCCTGAACCCATGGGGAGTTAGTTAGTTGAACACTCACTTTTTTCATGAATGACCCTTCCTCCCTCTCCTGAACATCTCATATTACTGATTCATACTCAGTAAAACAGTAATATGAGAAATTAGGCCAGGAGGACATGGAAGATGAGGGTTGAGTCTTCTGAAGTGAACAAGCACTTAGGGAAGGCTAAACTTAAGGGAATTTGACTCTGAGTGGCAAGACATGAATAGCTGCTGCCAAGGCACAGATACAGGCACCAACTGGGCCCTCGGCATCCTCCTGCATCATCAGAGCTGTGTGGGAAACTCAGCCCAAAGGAGGGGCCGTGTTCAAAGGGAGAGGGCATTTTCGAGGACAGCACTGTTTTCTTTTTCTTCTTTCTTTCTTTCTTTCTTTCTTTCTTTCTTTCTTTCTTTCTTTCTTTTTTTTTTCGAGACAGGGTTGTTCTGTAGTTTTTTTTTTTTTGGAGCCTGTCCTGGAACTAGCTCTTGTAGACCAGGCTGGTCTTGAACTCACATGCTTTCTTTTTTTTTCTATTGGATATTTTTGACTTCTTTATCAAAGATCAGGTGTTCGAAGATGTGTGGATCGATATCCGGGTCTTCTATTCGGTTCCATTGGTCCTCCTGTCTGTTCTTATGCCAGGACCAGGCTGTTTTCAGAACTGTAGCTTACAGAGTGTTCTTGCAGGTGGGGCACAGAAGAGGTTAATTACGGTACCTTAGTTCTTCTGCTTTTCTAGCAGACCGGAGCCCAGCTGACAGGAATCCAGTAGAGATGGTGTCAAGGTTCACACTGACACTAACAGCTGTAACTTGAGCAGGATTTGTGATCCACATGAAATTTGCAATGAATTGCAGCAAATCTGTGACACTCTAACTTGCTCAGGCTCAGTATCTGAACATACAGATGTTTGCAATGATCACTGGCTTCAGGATTTTTTTTTTTGTTGTTGTTGTTGTTTTGTTTTTCCACGAGACAGGGTTTCCCTGTAGCTGAAGTTTAACGGCCTGGTGTTTTTGTGACTTACTGCTTCAAAGAACTTCTCCATTTCTTTATCCCTAAGGGAAAAGAAATATAATCACTAAATACATTTAAGTGTCTTTCAACCATTTTAGATCCCTCTGTTGAGAGTTCTCTGTTTAGGTCTGTACTCCATTTTTTAAAATTGGATTATTTGTTCTTTGGATGACCAATTTCTCGACTTCTTTGTGTATTTTGGAGATTAGTGAAGATCTTTTCCCATTCTGTAAGGCCGTCGTTTTGTCTTGTTGGCCATGTTCTTTGCTTTACAGAAGCTTTTCAGTTTCAGGAGGTCTCACTTATTAATTGTTTCTCTCAGTGTCTGTTTTTTTTTCTTTTTTTTTCTTTTTTCTTTCTTTTTTTTCTTTTTTTTCTTTTTTTCTTTTTTTCTTTTTTTCTTCTTCTTCTTTTCTTTTTTTTTCTTTTTTTTCTCTCTTTAGTTTTTTTCTTTGTTCTTTTTTTTGTTTTGTTTTTCTTTTTTTTTTTCTTTTTTCTTTTTTTTCTTTTTCTCTCAGTGTCTGTGCTACTGGGGTTCTATTTAGCAAGCGTTCTCCTGTGCCAATGTGTTCAAGTGCATTTGATATTTTTATTTTTATATTCTTTTATTGTGGATGAAGTCAATTATTTGAACTCTCAAATATTTTTATTGTTATTATCTCTCTATTTGTTTGCTTATTTGTGGTTGTTCACCAACTTGACTATCTAGAGGAAGTAAAAGTCGTAACAAGGTTTCCGTAGGTGAACCTGCGGAAGGATCATTAACGTGAGAGAGCAGCGGCGGCGGCTCTGCCCGCCCGCTCGCCTGCCTCGCCCGAGTTCTCGCCGGGAGGCGCGCTCCCCGGGTCGCACGTGTGTTGTGCGCACGGAAGTGTGCGTGCGCACGGGCGCTCGTGGCGGTCGTGAGAGAGAGGTCGAGAGAGGGGGAAGGGGGACGGGCGCCGGCTCGCCCGCCCTCCTCGCCCCGTCCGAGGACCCGTGTCTGGCTCTGCCACTGGCGGCTCACGGCGGACTGCGGCTCTCTTCCCGCTCTCGCTCTCCTCCGTCCACTCCCGCTGCTTGCCTCACCGCACCGCAGCGGCCCGCGGGTGTGTCCCCTCTTTCCCGGGCGCGCGCCTTTCCCTCTCCATCCCTCTTCGCGGGGGAGGATGGGCGAGGGTCTGGCGGCGCCCCGGGCCCCCTCTCGCCGCCGACCTCCGCTCGCGCGCCGTGGCGCCGCGGCGCGCCTGTCGGGGAGGCAGCGGAGGTTGGGCGCACTTTTTTTTCCCCCCTCTCCACCTCCTTCTCCAAAGGACCGGGGTAGACCAGTAGTCCCTCCCACCGGGTGGGAGGCCATTTTTTTCCCCCGGGGATGCGGCGGGTCGACCAGATGTCCCGCTGGACTCTTTTTTTTTTTTTTTTTTTTAATGTATAATATATATTATATCTTCCTAGACCTGACGGGTCGACCAGTTGTCTCTGTGCACTTCCTTTTTTTTTGACGGACTGGAAGTGGGTCGACCAGTTGTCCGATTAAATATTTGGCCTTAAAATGCTAAGTACCGGGGTCGACCAGTTGGCCTTGTGAACTTGGGTCGACCAGTTGTCTTTTTCCATGTCTTGATTGACTGATGTCATTCTTCAATGTGTTGGTGGTTAGTTTATCTCTTTTGTTCTCTATGCCAACACGCCCCACTCACCAAACACTTTTTTTTTAATTTATTTATTTACTTATTTTTATTTTACTTTTTTATTATTTATTTATTTATTTATACATACATACATACATCCTGTCTATCTGTCCAGATGGGGCAGGGGTAGAAGGGCCTAGCTATGAGAGGAAGGTGCTCGGTGGGCATCCAGTTGTAAATAAGGCTGGGAATAAATAGCTGAATATTAATTCATTTGAGTAATATTAAAACTGTTCAAGTAGAAAACAATTGCTTTCTTTTTCTGTTTGCCCAGAGATCTGACTGACTGCAACTTGGAAAGAAGACGGCCCTGCTGGACAGAGACCTCCCTCCTGCTTTGGGTGGGTCGACCAGTTTACATGTTTATTTCCACGTTTTGTCTTTTATGGATTGAATGGATGTGTCTCTCTCTTTTTTTTTTTTTTTTTTTTGGTTTTTCGAGACAGGGTTTCTCTGTGGCTTTGGAGCCTGTCCTGGAACTAGCACTGTAGACCAGGCTGGTCTCGAACTCACAGAGATCCGCCTACCTCTGCCTCCCGAGTACTGGGATTAAAGGCGTGCGCCACCATCGCCCGGCTCTCATTTTTTTTTCACGATTGCTTGCTTGCTTGCTTGCTTACTTACTTACTTACTTACTATCTGTTCAGCCCATCTCATTTACTTACTTCTTTAAAAAAAATGACCCACCTAGTTATTTACTTACTTACTTACTTACTTACTTGTTCATTCATTCCTTCACTTCCTTATCTTCTTTCATATATCTGTTTATTTATCTGCTGATTTAGCGTGACTCATTTACTTATTGAATGTTTCAATTATTATTTAGTTTTATTCATTTATTCATTCTTTATGTCTATTTTTATGTATGTATTTACTTACTTTCTTAATTTTTTTTTTTTACTTTTTCAAATTTACTTAATTTTTTTCTTTCTTTGGGAATGTAGATTCTTTCTTCCTTTCTTCCTTTCTTTCCTTCTTTCTGTCTCCTGACTGTCACTGGCTAAGAAAATGGTGGCCTCCATGTCACTGGTCAGCATAGCAGCTCCTAAAATGGAATTTGATGAAGGGATACATAGATAGATAGATAGATAGATAGATAGATAGATAGATAGATAGATAGATAGATAGATAGATGGGATGCGCACACGCTCACACACACACACACACACACACACACACACACACATATGCACGCACGTGCATGACATGTACAGATGGGGGGCGATTCCAATGTTTTCAGAGGAAGGTGCTCGCTGGTAATAATAAATGTGCTGGTAAATAAGGCTGGAAATAGCTGAATATTAAATCATTAAAACTCTTCAAATAAATAAAAAGCAATTCCATTTCTCTCTCTCTCTTTCTTTCTCACCATATACCAGCACATCTGAACTGACTGCAACATACAAAAGAAGAAGAAACACGGAAAGAAGACATCCCTGCTGGACAGGATCTGAGATGAGAATAAATTCATCGAATGGCTGCCAACAGCATTTCATTGAGAAGAGATTCCACATTTTATGCTGTACAGTTACTTAGTTAGATAGATAGATAAAGAGAGGCCTGTGAACTGGGGTGGGCTGTGGCTTCTCAGGTCACCTCAGGTCAGGGAGGGGCTGAGGAGTGTCCCATTGGCCTTGACAATAGGCAGGAGTCAGAGGTTAATGTCAGGGCAGGGCCTGAGAGTTCCTCAAAGGGAATGAATGGAGACCCTTGCTTACCTAAGAAATGCCTGACCTTGGAAAAGGACTTGTGGAAAGCGGGCCCTTGAAACTGTGGTTTCACGTCTTACTAGAAAGCTCCCTCTTGGAAGGGAAAGTCATCGTGATATCTTACTCTTTTCCCAAGGATACCCTACCTACCCTTCTGATCATTCTTACTGAATTAAGTCTTCCACTGCAAATAAATAAATAAATAAATAATAAATGAAGTGGGTGAGTGAGTGAGTGAGTGAGTAAGTAAGTAAGTAAGTAAGTAAACAAGCAAATACGTGGATGGACAAATAAATACAAAGTTTGCTGTTGTTGACTGACTTTTGATTTCATAATGAATCTCTCTCTCTCTCTCTCTCTCTCACACACACACACACACACACTAAATATACAATAAAAGGAAGCATAACACCTTTACTCAGGGGGCAGAGTGAACTCTGAAAGTTTTCCAGGCGGGGGGGGGGGGGGAGAAACAGAATATAAGAACAAAATGAGAAACAAGGAAAAATAGTGTTGGCTGGCTGGCCGGCTTTCAGTTCCCTGACAGAAATGAGCACATTGTGGAGGAAACACAAAGTTGTTACACTATGTGGGTGTGATGAGGAGAGATTGTGAGTGAGTGTCCTGTCAGAACAAAGTTAGTCCCATAGTTGATGAAATTCATTATCCCAAAACTTCAGCAGAATATATCCCAAGTTTGCAAATGTGTGATCAGCTTGTGACAGGTTGGGCTGGAGATGCTGAGAACTGGGGAGCCCTCAATGCAAGAGCAGACACTCATTCCCATGAAGAGGGAGAGAGGGAGGGAGGGAGGGAGGGAGGGATCATTCATTCCTATACTCAAGTTTAAAGAAAGATGAGTGGCTATCTATGGAGAGACCACTCACAGATATGAAAAATCATTTCCTAAAAATCAAATTTCTCAGTCAGTATGCAACTGCTATGGTGCTTCTCCTAGATAGAGCAAAACACACAAACAAACTGATTCCTTGATCTAGAGCCACAGTGCACATGCTGTGGAAAAGGGGACATGGCCAACTTGAATCACAATATTCATCAGAGCATGGAAAGAGCGTAAAAAGGACACAGAGGAGAGATAATTGTGGTCCTTCCTTCCTCCCTCCCTCCCTCCCTCCCTCCCTCCCTCCCTCCCTCCCTCCTTTCCTCAGGAAGTGACTGACAGATGAGACTTTGTCCAAGCAGGTTCTGTCTGAAATACCAGACTTGAGTTTCCCCCTCTGTGGGTATTAGCTAATCAGTCCTCCCTTCTTTCTGTAGGAAGGTGGTGCATGTCTCTCAGAACTTACCTGGTTTCCTCTGCACCAGGTGAACCAGGGAAAAGCTTTCTAAGCCTTATTCAGACCCATAGAGGCTGCGCTGTGTGTGACTTCAGAGACCTCAGGGAGTATAGGGGTGGGTGGGTGCTTGATGCTTCAGACTCATGTCATTGAAGGACATAACATAGTCTGGATTCACAGAGATTCACAACACAGAGCCATTGTCACTTACTAACAGCTCAGGACACCCAGAGCTAACAAGAAATTGCAGTCTCAGCCGGGCTTTAATCACAGCACACACACAGATCTCTGTGAATTCAAAGATGGCCTGATTTACAGAGTGAGTTTTAGGACAGCCCAAGATACACAAAGAAACCCTTTCTTGAAAAACAAAGCAAAACAGCAAAAGAAAGAAAGACAAGGAAAAAGAAAAAAATGGCAGTCTCTTTCCACTCTCTCCTCCATTGGCTCTTAAAGAGCTCTCAAGCTGAACTGGAGACCATGGTGTCACTCAAAACTGGGAAGCCAGAAACCTTAGGGGGGTCACAGGAGTCGGACTGACTGCAGCACTTGATGCCTCAACCCTGCTAATGGCTGTGATATAAGGCATGGTAAAATACGGGCTTTGGCAGAGCACTACTCCCCTTTCTCTATTATTATTGCTACACAACGAAAAGGACCGGGGGGGGGGGTGATGATGTGCAGTCAGTGCTGGTATTGAAATCTCACTGACTCCTTCCGCACTCCTTGTCAATTCCCGACTTTGTCAAATCAACTATCGTGAATCTTTGATGTGGGTTGGCCCTTTAGGAACTCAGAGAAACAAGACAGACAGACCTGTTTCATCCCAGAAACCTCCCAGTTCCTGAGCCCTAGCCCTGGAAGTCTCAAAGCCATCACATCCAGAAATCTCTCTAGTCCCTGCTAGTGGTGAACTCACTTCGTCTTCCCCAGGACCACTAATTATTTCTCCATGTTTTCCTGTGAGATCTGAGGCCAGCTTTCTTCTTCCTCCCTCTGGCCTCTCCACGAACGATCTCCATTCTCTAGACAACATGTCTAGAACCGAGTCTTATAGGCACCGAGAGAGTGTGTCTTGAGGGCAGTTGGCGTTTCTAGGACACGAGTGACATCACAAAATTCCGAGAGCTCTCTGGGATACCGTGGAATTTCCAGAGAAGGGACTGCTGATGTCGTGAGGCACGGCCTTTACCTCCTTGCTGATATTTCTCCCCGAACTGACCGACCGACCGACCGACCGACCAACCGGAACCTGAGGTTTCCTTTCCAGGAGTCTCTCCTCCGACACAGAGGGAGCCATTCAGGATTTCCTCCTTCCAAAACCAGAAATTTCTCTCTGCTTCATTAATATCTTCTCACTACTTCCTGAACCCATGGGGAGTTAGTTAGTTGAACACTCACTTTTTTCATGAATGACCCTTCCTCCCTCTCCTGAACATCTCATATTACTGATTCATACTCAGTAAAACAGTAATATGAGAAATTAGGCCAGGAGGACATGGAAGATGAGGGTTGAGTCTTCTGAAGTGAACAAGCACTTAGGGAAGGCTAAACTTAAGGGAATTTGACTCTGAGTGGCAAGACATGAATAGCTGCTGCCAAGGCACAGATACAGGCACCAACTGGGCCCTCGGCATCCTCCTGCATCATCAGAGCTGTGTGGGAAACTCAGCCCAAAGGAGGGGCCGTGTTCAAAGGGAGAGGGCATTTTCGAGGACAGCACTGTTTTCTTTTTCTTCTTTCTTTCTTTCTTTCTTTCTTTCTTTCTTTCTTTTTTTTTTTCGAGACAGGGTTGTTCTGTAGTTTTTTTTTTTTTTGGAACCTGTCCTGGAACTAGCTCTTGTAGACCAGGCTGGTCTTGAACTCACATGCTTTCTTTTTTTTTCTATTGGATATTTTTGACTTCTTTATCAAAGATCAGGTGTTCGAAGATGTGTGGATCGATATCCGGGTCTTCTATTCGGTTCCATTGGTCCTCCTGTCTGTTCTTATGCCAGGACCAGGCTGTTTTCAGAACTGTAGCTTACAGAGTGTTCTTGCAGGTGGGGCACAGAAGAGGTTAATTACGGTACCTTAGTTCTTCTGCTTTTCTAGCAGACCGGAGCCCAGCTGACAGGAATCCAGTAGAGATGGTGTCAAGGTTCACACTGACACTAACAGCTGTAACTTGAGCAGGATTTGTGATCCACATGAAATTTGCAATGAATTGCAGCAAATCTGTGACACTCTAACTTGCTCAGGCTCAGTATCTGAACATACAGATGTTTGCAATGATCACTGGCTTCAGGATTTTTTTTTTTGTTGTTGTTGTTGTTTTGTTTTTCCACGAGACAGGGTTTCCCTGTAGCTGAAGTTTAACGGCCTGGTGTTTTTGTGACTTACTGCTTCAAAGAACTTCTCCATTTCTTTATCCCTAAGGGAAAAGAAATATAATCACTAAATACATTTAAGTGTCTTTCAACCATTTTAGATCCCTCTGTTGAGAGTTCTCTGTTTAGGTCTGTACTCCATTTTTAAAAATTGGATTATTTGTTCTTTGGATGACCAATTTCTCGACTTCTTTGTGTATTTTGGAGATTAGTGAAGATCTTTTCCCATTCTGTATGGCCGTCGTTTTGTCTTGTTGGCCATGTTCTTTGCTTTACAGAAGCTTTTCAGTTTCAGGAGGTCTCACTTATTAATTGTTTCTCTCAGTGTCTGTTTTTTTTTTCTTTTTTCTTTCTTTTTTTTTCTTTTTTTTCTTTTTTTCTTTTTTTCTTTTTTTTCTTCTTCTTCTTTTCTTTTTTTTCTTTTTTTTCTCTCTTTAGTTTTTTTCTTTGTTCTTTTTTTTTGTTTTGTTTTTCTTTTTTTTTTCTTTTTTCTTTTTTTTCTTTTTCTCTCAGTGTCTGTGCTACTGGGGTTCTATTTAGCAAGCGTTCTCCTGTGCCAATGTGTTCAAGTGCATTTGATATTTTTATTTTTATATTCTTTTATTGTGGATGAAGTCAATTATTTGAACTCTCAAATATTTTTATTGTTATTATCTCTCTATTTGTTTGCTTATTTGTGGTTGTTCACCAACTTGACTATGTAGAGGAAGTAAAAGTCGTAACAAGGTTTCCGTAGGTGAACCTGCGGAAGGATCGTTAACGTGAGAGATCAGCGGCGGCGGCTCTGCCCGCCCGCTAGCCTGCCTCGCCCGAGTTCTCGCCGGGAGGCGCGCTCCCCGGGTCGCACGTGTGTTGTGCGCACGGAAGTGTGCGTGCGCACGGGCGCTCGTGGCGGTCCTGAGAGAGAGGTCGAGAGAGGGGGAAGGGGGACGGGCGCCGGCTCGCCCGCCCTCCTCGCCCCGTCCGAGGACCCGTGTCTGGCTCTGCCACTGGCGGCTCACGGCGGACGGCGGCTCTCTTCCCGCTCTCGCTCTCCTCCGTCCACTCCCGCTGCTTGCCTCACCGCACCACAGCGGCCCGCGGGTGTGTCCCCTCTTTCCCGGGCGCGCGCCTTTCCCTCTCCATCCCTCTTCGCGGGGGAGGATGGGCGAGGGTCTGGCGGCGCCCCGGGCCCCCTCTCGCCGCCGACCTCCGCTCGCGCGCCGTGGCGCCGCGGCGCGCCTGTCGGGGAGGCGATGGAGGTTGGGCGCACTTTTTTTTCCCTCCTCTCCACCTCCTTCTCCAAAGGACCGGGTAGACCAGTAGTCCCTCCCACCGGGCGGGAGGCCATTTTTTTCCCCCGGGGATGCGGCGGGTCGACCAGATGTCCCGCTGGACTCTTTTTTTTTTTTTTTTTTTTTTTTTAATGTATAATATATATTATATCTTCCTAGACCTGACGGGTCGACCAGTTGTCTCTGTGCACTTCCTTTTTTTTTGACGGACTGGAAGCGGGTCGACCAGTTGTCCGATTAAATATTTGGCCTTAAAATGCTAAGTACCGGGGTCGACCAGTTGGCCTTGTGAACTTGGGTCGACCAGTTGTCTTTTTCCATGTCTTGATTGACTGATGTCATTCTTCAATGTGTTGGTGGTTAGTTTATCTCTTTTGTTCTCTATGCCAACACGCCCTACTCACCAAACACTTTTTTTTAAATTTATTTATTTACTTATTTTTATTTTACTTTTTTATTATTTATTTATTTATACATACATACATACATCCTGTCTATCTGTCCAGATGGGGCAGGGGTAGAAGGGGCTAGCTATGAGAGGAAGGTGCTCGGTGGGCATCCAGTTGTAAATAAGGCTGGGAATAAATAGCTGAATATTAATTCATTTGAGTAATATTAAAACTGTTCAAGTAGAAAACAATTGCTTTCTTTTTCTGTTTGCCCAGAGATCTGACTGACTGCAACTTGGAAAGAAGACGGCCCTGCTGGACAGAGACCTCCCTCCTGCTTTGGGTGGGTCGACCAGTTTACATGTTTATTTCCACGTTTTGTCTTTTATGGATTGAATGGATGTGTCTCTCTCTTTTTTTTTTTTTTTTTTGGTTTTTCGAGACAGGGTTTCTCTGTGGCTTTGGAGCCTGTCCTGGAACTAGCACTGTAGACCAGGCTGGTCTCGAACTCACAGAGATCCGCCTACCTCTGCCTCCCGAGTACTGGGATTAAAGGCGTGCGCCACCATCGCCCGGCTCTCATTTATTTTTTTTTCACGATTGCTTGCTTGCTTGCTTGCTTACTTACTTACTTACTTACTATCTGTTCAGCCCATCTCATTTACTTACTTCTTTAAAAAAAATGACCCACCTAGTTATTTACTTACTTACTTACTTACTTACTTGTTCATTCATTCCTTCACTTCCTTATCTTCTTTCATATATCTGTTTATTTATCTGCTGATTTAGCGTGACTCATTTACTTATTGAATGTTTCAATTATTATTTAGTTTTATTCATTTATTCATTCTTTATGTCTATTTTTATGTATGTATTTACTTACTTTCTTAATTTTTTTTTTACTTTTTAAAATTTACTTAATTTTTTTCTTTCTTTGGGAATGTAGATTCTTTCTTCCTTTCTTCCTTTCTTTCCTTCTTTCTGTCTCCTGACTGTCACTGGCTAAGAAAATGGTGGCCTCCATGTCACTGGTCAGCATAGCAGCTCCTAAAATGGAATTTGATGAAGGGATACATAGATAGATAGATAGATAGATAGATAGATAGATAGATAGATAGATAGATAGATGGGATGCGTACACGCTCACACACACACACACACACGCACACACATATGCACGCACGTGCATGACATGTACAGATGGGGGGCGATTCCAATGTTTTCAGAGGAAGGTGCTCGCTGGTAATAATAAATGTGCTGGTAAATAAGGCTGGAAATAGCTGAATATTAAATCATTAAAACTCTTCAAATAAATAAAAAGCAATTCCATTTCTCTCTCTCTCTCTTTCTCACCATATACCAGCACATCTGAACTGACTGCAACATACAAAAGAAGAAGAAACACGGAAAGAAGACATCCCTGCTGGACAGGATCTGAGATGAGAATAAATTCATCGAATGGCTGCCAACAGCATTTCATTGAGAAGAGATTCCACATTTTATGCTGTACAGTTACTTAGTTAGATAGATAGATAAAGAGAGGCCTGTGAACTGGGGTGGGCTGTGGCTTCTCAGGTCACCTCAGGTCAGGGAGGGGCTGAGGAGTGTCCCATTGGCCTTGACAATAGGCAGGAGTCAGAGGTTAATGTCAGGGCAGGGCCTGAGAGTTCCTCAAAGGGAATGAATGGAGACCCTTGCTTACCTAAGAAATGCCTGACCTTGGAAAAGGACTTGTGGAAAGCGGGCCCTTGAAACTGTGGTTTCACGTCTTACTAGAAAGCTCCCTCTTGGAAGGGAAAGTCATCGTGATATCTTACTCTTTTCCCAAGGATACCCTACCTACCCTTCTGATCATTCTTACTGAATTAAGTCTTCCACTGCAAATAAATAAATAAATAAATAATAAATGAAGTGGGTGAGTGAGTGAGTGAGTGAGTAAGTAAGTAAGTAAGTAAGTAAACAAGCAAATACGTGGATGGACAAATAAATACAAAGTTTGCTGTTGTTGACTGACTTTTGATTTCATAATGAATCTCTCTCTCTCTCTCTCTCTCTCACACACACACACACACACTAAATATACAATAAAAGGAAGCATAACACCTTTACTCAGGGGGCAGAGTGAACTCTGAAAGTTTTCCAGGCGGGGGGGGGGGAGAGACAGAATATAAGAACAAAATGGGAAACAAGGAAAAATAGTGTTGGCTGGCTGGCCGGCTTTCAGTTCCCTGACAGAAATGAGCACATTGTGGAGGAAACACAAAGTTGTTACACTATGTGGGTGTGATGAGGAGAGATTGTGAGTGAGTGTCCTGTCAGAACAAAGTTAGTCCCATAGTTGATGAAATTCATTATCCCAAAACTTCAGCAGAATATATCCCAAGTTTGCAAATGTGTGATCAGCTTGTGACAGGTTGGGCTGGAGATGCTGAGAACTGGGGAGCCCTCAATGCAAGAGCAGACACTCATTCCCATGAAGAGGGAGAGAGGGAGGGAGGGAAGGAGGGAGGGATCATTCATTCCTATACTCAAGTTTAAAGAAAGATGAGTGGCTATCTATGGAGAGACCACTCACAGATATGAAAAATCATTTCCTAAAAATCAAATTTCTCAGTCAGTATGCAACTGCTATGGTGCTTCTCCTAGATAGAGCAAAACACACAAACAAACTGATTCCTTGATCTAGAGCCACAGTGCACATGCTGTGGAAAAGGGGACATGGCCAACTTGAATCACAATATTCATCAGAGCATGAAAAGAGCGTAAAAAGGACACAGAGGAGAGATAATTGTGGTCCTTCCTCCCTCCCTCCCTCCCTCCCTCCCTCCCTCCTTCCCTCAGGAAGTGACTGACAGATGAGACTTTGTCCAAGCAGGTTCTGTCTGAAATACCAGACTTGAGTTTCCCCCTCTGTGGGTATTAGCTAATCAGTCCTCCCTTCTTTCTGTAGGAAGGTGGTGCATGTCTCTCAGAACTTACCTGGTTTCCTCTGCACCAGGTGAACCAGGGAAAAGCTTTCTAAGCCTTATTCAGACCCATAGAGGCTGCGCTGTGTGTGACTTCAGAGACCTCAGGGAGTATAGGGGTGGGTGGGTGCTTGATGCTTCAGACTCATGTCATTGAAGGACATAACATAGTCTGGATTCACAGAGATTCACAACACAGAGCCATTGTCACTTACTAACAGCTCAGGACACCCAGAGCTAACAAGAAATTGCAGTCTCAGCCGGGCTTTAATCACAGCACACACACAGATCTCTGTGAATTCAAAGATGGCCTGATTTACAGAGTGAGTTTTAGGACAGCCCAAGATACAAAAAGAAACCCTTTCTTGAAAAACAAAGCAAAACAGCAAAAGAAAGAAAGACAAGGAAAAAGAAAAAAATGGCAGTCTCTTTCCACTCTCTCCTCCATTGGCTCTTAAAGAGCTCTCAAGCTGAACTGGAGACCATGGTGTCACTCAAAACTGGGAAGCCAGAAACCTTAGGGGGGTCACAGGAGTCGGACTGACTGCAGCACTTGATGCCTCAACCCTGCTAATGGCTGTGATATAAGGCATGGTAAAATACGGGCTTTGGCAGAGCACTACTCCCCTTTCTCTATTATTATTGCTACACAACGAAAAGGACCGGGGGGGGGGGGGTGATGATGTGCAGTCAGTGCTGGTATTGAAATCTCACTGACTCCTTCCGCACTCCTTGTCAATTCCCGACTTTGTCAAATCAACTATCGTGAATCTTTGATGTGGGTTGGCCCTTTAGGAACTCAGAGAAACAAGACAGACAGACCTGTTTCATCCCAGAAACCTCCCAGTTCCTGAGCCCTAGCCCTGGAAGTCTCAAAGCCATCACATCCAGAAATCTCTCTAGTCCCTGCTAGTGGTGAACTCACTTCGTCTTCCCCAGGACCACTAATTATTTCTCCATGTTTTCCTGTGAGATCTGAGGCCAGCTTTCTTCTTCCTCCCTCTGGCCTCTCCACGAACGATCTCCATTCTCTAGACAACATGTCTAGAACCGAGTCTTATAGGCACCGAGAGAGTGTGTCTTGAGGGCAGTTGGCGTTTCTAGGACACGAGTGACATCACAAAATTCCGAGAGCTCTCTGGGATACCGTGGAATTTCCAGAGAAGGGACTGCTGATGTCGTGAGGCACGGCCTTTACCTCCTTGCTGATATTTCTCCCCGAACTGACCGACCGACCGACCAACCGGAACCTGAGGTTTCCTTTCCAGGAGTCTCTCCTCCGACACAGAGGGAGCCATTCAGGATTTCCTCCTTCCAAAACCAGAAATTTCTCTCTGCTTCATTAATATCTTCTCACTACTTCCTGAACCCATGGGGAGTTAGTTAGTTGAACACTCACTTTTTTCATGAATGACCCTTCCTCCCTCTCCTGAACATCTCATATTACTGATTCATACTCAGTAAAACAGTAATATGAGAAATTAGGCCAGGAGGACATGGAAGATGAGGGTTGAGTCTTCTGAAGTGAACAAGCACTTAGGGAAGGCTAAACTTAAGGGAATTTGACTCTGAGTGGCAAGACATGAATAGCTGCTGCCAAGGCACAGATACAGGCACCAACTGGGCCCTCGGCATCCTCCTGCATCATCAGAGCTGTGTGGGAAACTCAGCCCAAAGGAGGGGCCGTGTTCAAAGGGAGAGGGCATTTTCGAGGACAGCACTGTTTACTTTTTCTTCTTTCTTTCTTTCTTTCTTTCTTTCTTTCTTTCTTTCTTTCTTTTTTTTTTTTCGAGACAGGGTTGTTCTGTAGTTTTTTTTTTTTTTGGAGCCTGTCCTGGAACTAGCTCTTGTAGACCAGGCTGGTCTTGAACTCACATGCTTTCTTTTTTTTTCTATTGGATATTTTTGACTTCTTTATCAAAGATCAGGTGTTCGAAGATGTGTGGATCGATATCCGGGTCTTCTATTCGGTTCCATTGGTCCTCCTGTCTGTTCTTATGCCAGGACCAGGCTGTTTTCAGAACTGTAGCTTACAGAGTGTTCTTGCAGGTGGGGCACAGAAGAGGTTAATTACGGTACCTTAGTTCTTCTGCTTTTCTAGCAGACCGGAGCCCAGCTGACAGGAATCCAGTAGAGATGGTGTCAAGGTTCACACTGACACTAACAGCTGTAACTTGAGCAGGATTTGTGATCCACATGAAATTTGCAATGAATTGCAGCAAATCTGTGACACTCTAACTTGCTCAGGCTCAGTATCTGAACATACAGATGTTTGCAATGATCACTGGCTTCAGGATTTTTTTTTGTTGTTGTTGTTGTTGTTTTGTTTTTCCACGAGACAGGGTTTCCCTGTAGCTGAAGTTTAACGGCCTGGTGTTTTTGTGACTTACTGCTTCAAAGAACTTCTCCATTTCTTTATCCCTAAGGGAAAAGAAATATAATCACTAAATACATTTAAGTGTCGTTCAACCATTTTAGATCCCTCTGTTGAGAGTTCTCTGTTTAGGTCTGTACTCCATTTTTTAAAATTGGATTATTTGTTCTTTGGATGACCAATTTCTCGACTTCTTTGTGTATTTTGGAGATTAGTGAAGATCTTTTCCCATTCTGTAAGGCCGTCATTTTGTCTTGTTGGCCATGTTCTTTGCTTTACAGAAGCTTTTCAGTTTCAGGAGGTCTCACTTATTAATTGTTTCTCTCAGTGTCTGTTTTTTTTCTTTTTTTTTTCTTTTTTCTTTCTTTTTTTTTTCTTTTTTTTCTTTTTTTCTTTTTTTCTTTTTTTTCTTCTTCTTTTCTTTCTCTCTTTGGTTTTTTTCTTTGTTCTTTTTTTTGTTTTGTTTTTCTTTTTTTTTTCTTTTTTCTTTTTTTTCTTTTTCTCTCAGTGTCTGTGCTACTGGGGTTCTATTTAGCAAGCGTTCTCCTGTGCCAATGTGTTCAAGTGCTTTTGATATTTTTATATTCTTTTATTGTGGATGAAGTCAATTATTTGAACTCTCAAATATTTTTATTGTTATTATCTCTCTATTTGTTTGCTTATTTGTGGTTGTTCACCAACTTGACTATCTAGAGGAAGTAAAAGTCGTAACAAGGTTTCCGTAGGTGAACCTGCGGAAGGATCATTAACGTGAGAGAGCAGCGGCGGCGGCTCTGCCCGCCCGCTCGCCTGCCTCGCCCGAGTTCTCGCCGGGAGGCGCGCTCCACGGGTCGCGCGTGTGTTGTGCGCACGGAAGTGTGCGTGCGCACGGGCACGCGTGGCGGTCGTGAGAGAGAGGTCGAGAGAGGGGGAAGGGGGACGGGCGCCGGCTCGCCCGCCCTCCTCGCCCCGTCCGAGGACCATTGTCTGGCTCTGCCGCTGGCGGCTCACGGCGGACGGCGGCTCTCTTCCCGCTCTCGCTCTCCTCCGTCCACTCCCGCTGCTTGCCTCACCGCACCGCAGCGGCCCGCGGGTGTGTCCCCTCTTTCCCGGGCGCGCGCCTTTCCCTCTCCATCCCTCTTCCCGGGGGAGGATGGGCGAGGGTCTGGCAGCGCCCCGGGCCCCCTCTCGCTGCCGACCTCCGCTCGCGCGCCATGGCGCCACGGCGCGCCTGTCGGGGAGGAGGCAGAGGTTGGGCACACTTTTTTTTCCCCCCTCTCCACCTCCTTCTCCAAAGGACCGGGGTAGACCAGTAGTCCCTCCCACCGGGCGGGAGGCCATTTTTTTCCCCCGGGGATGCGGCGGGTCGACCAGATGTCCCGCTGGACTCTTTTTTTTTTTTTTTTTAATGTATAATATATATTATATCTTCCTAGACCTGACGGGTCGACCAGTTGTCTCTGTGCACTTCCTTTTTTTTTGACGGACTGGAAGTGGGTCGACCAGTTGTCCGATTAAATATTTGGCCTTAAAATGCTAAGTACCGGGGTCGACCAGTTGGCCTTGTGAACTTGGGTCGACCAGTTGTCTTTTTCCATGTCTTGATTGACTGATGTCATTCTTCAATGTGTTGGTGGTTAGTTTATCTCTTTTGTTCTCTATGCCAACACGCCCCACTAACCAAACACTTTTTTTTTAATTTATTTATTTACTTATTTTTATTTTACTTTTTTATTATTTATTTATTTATTTATACATACATACATACATCCTGTCTATCTGTCCAGATGGGGCAGGGGTAGAAGGGGCTAGCTATGAGAGGAAGGTGCTCGGTGGGCATCCAGTTGTAAATAAGGCTGGGAATAAATAGCTGAATATTAATTCATTTGAGTAATATTAAAACTGTTCAAGTAGAAAACAATTGCTTTCTTTTTCTGTTTGCCCAGAGATCTGACTGACTGCAACTTGGAAAGAAGACGGCCCTGCTGGACAGAGACCTCCCTCCTGCTTTGGGTGGGTCGACCAGTTTACATGTTTATTTCCACGTTTTGTCTTTTATGGATTGAATGGATGTGTCTCTCTCTTTTTTTTTTTTTTTTTGGTTTTTCGAGACAGGGTTTCTCTGTGGCTTTGGAGCCTGTCCTGGAACTAGCACTGTAGACCAGGCTGGTCTCGAACTCACAGAGATCCGCCTACCTCTGCCTCCCGAGTACTGGGATTAAAGGCGTGCGCCACCATCGCCCGGCTCTCATTTTTTTTTTCACGATTGCTTGCTTGCTTGCTTGCTTACTTACTTACTTACTTACTATCTGTTCAGCCCATCTCATTTACTTACTTCTTTAAAAAAAATGACCCACCTAGTTATTTACTTACTTACTTACTTACTTACTTGTTCATTCATTCCTTCACTTCCTTATCTTCTTTCATATATCTGTTTATTTATCTGCTGATTTAGCGTGACTCATTTACTTATTGAATGTTTCAATTATTATTTAGTTTTATTCATTTATTCATTCTTTATGTCTATTTTTATGTATGTATTTACTTACTTTCTTAATTTTTTTTTTACTTTTTAAAATTTACTTAATTTTTTTCTTTCTTTGGGAATGTAGATTCTTTCTTCCTTTCTTCCTTTCTTTCCTTCTTTCTGTCTCCTGACTGTCACTGGCTAAGAAAATGGTGGCCTCCATGTCACTGGTCAGCATAGCAGCTCCTAAAATGGAATTTGATGAAGGGATACATAGATAGATAGATAGATAGATAGATAGATAGATAGATAGATAGATAGATAGATAGATAGATAGATGGGATGCGCACACGCTCACACACACACACACACACACACACACACACATATGCACGCACGTGCATGACATGTACAGATGGGGGGCGATTCCAATGTTTTCAGAGGAAGGTGCTCACTGGTAATAATAAATGTGCTGGTAAATAAGGCTGGAAATAGCTGAATATTAAATCATTAAAACTCTTCAAATAAATAAAAAGCAATTCCATTTCTCTCTCTCTCTCTTTCTCACCATATACCAGCACATCTGAACTGACTGCAACATACAAAAGAAGAAGAAACACGGAAAGAAGACATCCCTGCTGGACAGGATCTGAGATGAGAATAAATTCATCGAATGGCTGCCAACAGCATTTCATTGAGAAGAGATTCCACATTTTATGCTGTACAGTTACTTAGTTAGATAGATAGATAAAGAGAGGCCTGTGAACTGGGGTGGGCTGTGGCTTCTCAGGTCACCTCAGGTCAGGGAGGGGCTGAGGAGTGTCCCATTGGCCTTGACAATAGGCAGGAGTCAGAGGTTAATGTCAGGGCAGGGCCTGAGAGTTCCTCAAAGGGAATGAATGGAGACCCTTGCTTACCTAAGAAATGCCTGACCTTGGAAAAGGACTTGTGGAAAGCGGGCCCTTGAAACTGTGGTTTCACGTCTTACTAGAAAGCTCCCTCTTGGAAGGGAAAGTCATCGTGATATCTTACTCTTTTCCCAAGGATACCCTACCTACCCTTCTGATCATTCTTACTGAATTAAGTCTTCCACTGCAAATAAATAAATAAATAAATAATAAATGAAGTGGGTGAGTGAGTGAGTGAGTGAGTAAGTAAGTAAGTAAGTAAGTAAACAAGCAAATACGTGGATGGACAAATAAATACAAAGTTTGCTGTTGTTGACTGACTTTTGATTTCATAATGAATCTCTCTCTCTCTCTCTCTCTCTCACACACACACACACACACTAAATATACAATAAAAGGAAGCATAACACCTTTACTCAGGGGGCAGAGTGAACTCTGAAAGTTTTCCAGGCGGGGGGGGGGAGAGACAGAATATAAGAACAAAATGAGAAACAAGGAAAAATAGTGTTGGCTGGCTGGCCGGCTTTCAGTTCCCTGACAGAAATGAGCACATTGTGGAGGAAACACAAAGTTGTTACACTATGTGGGTGTGATGAGGAGAGATTGTGAGTGAGTGTCCTGTCAGAACAAAGTTAGTCCCATAGTTGATGAAATTCATTATCCCAAAACTTCAGCAGAATATATCCCAAGTTTGCAAATGTGTGATCAGCTTGTGACAGGTTGGGCTGGAGATGCTGAGAACTGGGGAGCCCTCAATGCAAGAGCAGACACTCATTCCCATGAAGAGGGAGAGAGGGAGGGAGGGAGGGAGGGAGGGATCATTCATTCCTATACTCAAGTTTAAAGAAAGATGAGTGGCTATCTATGGAGAGACCACTCACAGATATGAAAAATCATTTCCTAAAAATCAAATTTCTCAGTCAGTATGCAACTGCTATGGTGCTTCTCCTAGATAGAGCAAAACACACAAACAAACTGATTCCTTGATCTAGAGCCACAGTGCACATGCTGTGGAAAAGGGGACATGGCCAACTTGAATCACAATATTCATCAGAGCATGAAAAGAGCGTAAAAAGGACACAGAGGAGAGATAATTGTGGTCCTTCCTTCCTCCCTCCCTCCCTCCCTCCCTCCCTCCCTCCCTCCCTCCTTCCCTCAGGAAGTGACTGACAGATGAGACTTTGTCCAAGCAGGTTCTGTCTGAAATACCAGACTTGAATTTCCCCCTCTGTGGGTATTAGCTAATCAGTCCTCCCTTCTTTCTGTAGGAAGGTGGTGCATGTCTCTCAGAACTTACCTGGTTTCCTCTGCACCAGGTGAACCAGGGAAAAGCTTTCTAAGCCTTATTCAGACCCATAGAGGCTGCGCTGTGTGTGACTTCAGAGACCTCAGGGAGTATAGGGGTGGGTGGGTGCTTGATGCTTCAGACTCATGTCATTGAAGGACATAACATAGTCTGGATTCACAGAGATTCACAACACAGAGCCATTGTCACTTACTAACAGCTCAGGACACCCAGAGCTAACAAGAAATTGCAGTCTCAGCCGGGCTTTAATCACAGCACACACACAGATCTCTGTGAATTCAAAGATGGCCTGATTTACAGAGTGAGTTTTAGGACAGCCCAAGATACACAAAGAAACCCTTTCTTGAAAAACAAAGCAAAACAGCAAAAGAAAGAAAGACAAGGAAAAAGAAAAAAATGGCAGTCTCTTTCCACTCTCTCCTCCATTGGCTCTTAAAGAGCTCTCAAGCTGAACTGGAGACCATGGTGTCACTCAAAACTGGGAAGCCAGAAACCTTAGGGGGGTCACAGGAGTCGGACTGACTGCAGCACTTGATGCCTCAACCCTGCTAATGGCTGTGATATAAGGCATGGTAAAATACGGGCTTTGGCAGAGCACTACTCCCCTTTCTCTATTATTATTGCTACACAACGAAAAGGACCGGGGGGGGGGGGATGATGTGCAGTCAGTGCTGGTATTGAAATCTCACTGACTCCTTCCGCACTCCTTGTCAATTCCCGACTTTGTCAAATCAACTATCGTGAATCTTTGATGTGGGTTGGCCCTTTAGGAACTCAGAGAAACAAGACAGACAGACCTGTTTCATCCCAGAAACCTCCCAGTTCCTGAGCCCTAGCCCTGGAAGTCTCAAAGCCATCACATCCAGAAATCTCTCTAGTCCCTGCTAGTGGTGAACTCACTTCGTCTTCCCCAGGACCACTAATTATTTCTCCATGTTTTCCTGTGAGATCTGAGGCCAGCTTTCTTCTTCCTCCCTCTGGCCTCTCCACGAACGATCTCCATTCTCTAGACAACATGTCTAGAACCGAGTCTTATAGGCACCTAGAGAGTGTGTCTTAAGGGCAGTTGGCGTTTCTAGGACACGAGTGACATCACAAAATTCCGAGAGCTCTCTGCGATACCGTGGAATTTCCAGAGAAGGGACTGCTGATGTCGTGAGGCACGGCCTTTACCTCCTTGCTGATATTTCTCCCCGAACTGACCGACCGACCGACCGACCGACCAACCGGAACCTGAGGTTTCCTTTCCAGGAGTCTCTCCTCCGACACAGAGGGAGCCATTCAGGATTTCCTCCTTCCAAAACCAGAAATTTCTCTCTGCTTCATTAATATCTTCTCACTACTTCCTGAACCCATGGGGAGTTAGTTAGTTGAACACTCACTTTTTTCATGAATGACCCTTCCTCCCTCTCCTGAATATCTCATATTACTGATTCATACTCAGTAAAACAGTAATATGAGAAATTAGGCCAGGAGGACATGGAAGATGAGGGTTGAGTCTTCTGAAGTGAACAAGCACTTAGGGAAGGCTAAACTTAAGGGAATTTGACTCTGAGTGGCAAGACATGAATAGCTGCTGCCAAGGCACAGATACAGGCACCAACTGGGCCCTCGGCATCCTCCTGCATCATCAGAGCTGTGTGGGAAACTCAGCCCAAAGGAGGGGCCGTGTTCAAAGGGAGAGGGCATTTTCGAGGACAGCACTGTTTTCTTTTTCTTCTTTCTTTCTTTCTTTCTTTCTTTTTTTTTTTTTCGAGACAGGGTTGTTCTGTAGTTTTTTTTTTTTTGGAGCCTGTCCTGGAACTAGCTCTTGTAGACCAGGCTGGTCTTGAACTCACATGCTTTCTTTTTTTTTCTATTGGATATTTTTGACTTCTTTATGAAAGATCAGGTGTTCGAAGATGTGTGGATCGATATCCGGGTCTTCTATTCGGTTCCATTGGTCCTCCTGTCTGTTCTTATGCCAGGACCAGGCTGTTTTCAGAACTGTAGCTTACAGAGTGTTCTTGCAGGTGGGGCACAGAAGAGGTTAATTACGGTACCTTAGTTCTTCTGCTTTTCTAGCAGACCGGAGCCCAGCTGACAGGAATCCAGTAGAGATGGTGTCAAGGTTCACACTGACACTAACAGCTGTAACTTGAGCAGGATTTGTGATCCACATGAAATTTGCAATGAATTGCAGCAAATCTGTGACACTCTAACTTGCTCAGGCTCAGTATCTGAACATACAGATGTTTGCAATGATCACTGGCTTCAGGATTTTTTTTTTTTGTTGTTGTTGTTGTTTTGTTTTTCCATGAGACAGGGTTTCCCTGTAGCTGAAGTTTAACGGCCTGGTGTTTTTGTGACTTACTGCTTCAAAGAACTTCTCCATTTCTTTATCCCTAAGGGAAAAGAAATATAATCACTAAATACATTTAAGTGTCTTTCAACCATTTTAGATCCCTCTGTTGAGAGTTCTCTGTTTAGGTCTGTACTCCATTTTTTAAAATTGGATTATTTGTTCTTTGGATGACCAATTTCTCGACTTCTTTGTGTATTTTGGAGATTAGTGAAGATCTTTTCCCATTCTGTAAGGCCGTCGTTTTGTCTTGTTGGCCATGTTCTTTGCTTTACAGAAGCTTTTCAGTTTCAGGAGGTCTCACTTATTAATTGTTTCTCTCAGTGTCTGCTTTTTTTTCTTTTTTTTTTTCTTTTTTCTTTCTTTTTTTTTCTTTTTTTTCTTTTTTTCTTTTTTCTTTTTTTTCTTCTTCTTCTTTTCTTTTTTTTTCTTTTTTTTCTCTCTTTAGTTTTTTTCTTTGTTCTTTTTTTTTGTTTTGTTTTTCTTTTTTTTTCTTTTTTCTTTTTTTTCTTTTTCTCTCAGTGTCTGTGCTACTGGGGTTCTATTTAGCAAGCGTTCTCCTGTGCCAATGTGTTCAAGTGCATTTGATATTTTTATTTTTATATTCTTTTATTGTGGATGAAGTCAATTATTTGAACTCTCAAATATTTTTATTGTTATTATCTCTCTATTTGTTTGCTTATTTGTGGTTGTTCAACATAAGGTTTCGTTGTGTACCCTTGTATGCCCTGGGACTCACTTTGTAGACAAGACTGGCCTCAGACTCACAGAGAGTCATCTGCCTCTGCCTCCTAGTGCTGAGATTAAAGGCATGCACTAAACACCTTTTCTATATATTTATTTTCCTAATAATTAATTTATTTTCATTTTATTGTCATTGGTGTTTTGCCTGCATGTATGTCTATCTGAGGGTGTCCGATCTTGGAGTTACCGACAGCTGTTGACTGCTATGTGGGTGGTAAGGAATTGAACCTGGGTCCTCTGGAAGAGCAGTCAGAACTCTTAACCACAGAGCCATCTCTCTCCAGCCCTCACCTTTTTTTTTTTTGAAAACGGGGTTTCTCTGTGTCACTTTGCCTGGCCTTGAATCTCAATCTGCAGAACAAGGGAGCCTTAAACTCACAGTGATCTGCCTGCCTTGGTCTCCCTGATCTTGGAGGTGTTTTTATCATCTCTCTCTCTCTCTCTCTCTCTCTGTGTGTGTGTGTGTGTGTGTCTGGCTATCTAGCTATCTATCCATTCATTTATTAGTTTATGTATTTATTTATTTTTTGGTTGTTCTTGTTGTTTTCTGAGACAGGATTTCTCTCTAGCTTTGGAGTCTGTCCTGGATCCAGACCTGGTCACAGCTGTACCGGAAAATAAAATAAAACAAACAAACAAAAACAAAAACAAAGCAAAGCAAAAGCCAGGCAGGACTGTCTGGTTGACCTTCCCTTTTCCCCTCCCCCATGGGCTCCTCAGAGGCGGTGCGGCCTCCTGCAGGGAATCCACAGAGCCTCTGCCCAAGGCTCTCCAGGGAACCCACTCTCTCCCTTTCCCCCAGCCCCAGGGCTGCCGGCCACATCTATCTCTCAGGCGTACATCTATCTCTCAGGCGTAGGTGGCGGGCACTCTGGCTATCCAGGACGTGACAGACACAGATACACAGAAGCAGGGAGGAACGGTGCCCACTCTCTCACTAGATGCAGGCATGCAGGAGGAACAATGAAAGAATGAGAACTGGAGAGATGGAATTTCTGGAATGTCCAGAAACCACATGGTGGGGATCTAGTGACCTCTTTTGGTGACAGGGAGTACAGCACAGATTGGGTTCTTGTGCTCCTGAGATGTAACCCCCACAAGGCAGCAGCTCATAAGTGATTGTAAATCCAGTTTCACACAACTGCACATAAAATAAAGTTAAATAAATCATAAAAAAATTCTTTAAAAATTTGAAATTAAAATAAGTTCTGCACAACCGGAAAGACTGTCTCAAATAAAAGTAAAATAAAATGTTCTAAAATAGGACAACTTCCCTGCCCCCCCACCCCCACAGGGACACACTTGGTGCAGACCAAGAGATACAAACAAAATTTGAAATTAAACTAAATGTACAAGAAACTGAGCCTGGTTATTGTGGTGCACATCTTTTATTCTATCATCAAAGAGACAGAGGCAGGTGGACCTCTGTGAATTCCCAGGCTTTATAGAGAGGCCCCCAACCCAAATAAAAAAAAAACATATATAAAAGTTTGACCAAACACCACCCCCCCCCCAAAAAAAAGGAAAGAAGGAAGGAAAGAAGAAGGAGACATTATAAACTGTCTCCTTGGTCCTAGAAACTGGATCATGGGAATTTAGGACCTATGAGACAGTGCACGAGTCTTGTGATCTCACTTGGTAGATGAGTCTGGATTTTAACTCACAGATGTCCTTCTGCCTGTGTCTCCCACATGCTGGGATAAAGGGTTCCCTAATTCTTGAATGGCATACTGAAAGTAGTTATTTCTACTTGGTTTGCGTTTGAATTTTTTTTAAACAATCCATGCCTAATTATTTATTTATTTTTGGTTTTTCATGACAGGGTTTCTCTGTAGCTTTGGAACTAACCCTTGTAGACCAGGCTGGCCTCAAATTCACAAAGATCCACCTGCCTTTGCCTCCCAAGTGCTGGGATTAAAGGAATGTGCCACCACTACCCGCCTTTGTTTCTTTTATTTATTTTTGTTAAGCTCTACGTTTTTCTTTCCTCTCTTTCCATGCCTCCCCTTCAACCCTCTCCCAAGGTTCTGGCTATGACAAACAATGCTGCTATGAGCATAGTTGAGCCCATGTCCTCGTGGCACAATTGAGCATCCTTTACATATATACCTAAACGTGGTATTGCTGGGTCTTGAGGAAGGTTGTTTCCTAATTTTCTGAGAAATCGCCACACTGACATCCAAAGGGGGCGGTACCAGCTTGCATTCCCACCAGCGATGCAGGAGTGTTCCCTTTTCCCCACATCCTCTCCAGCATAAGTTGTCATCAGTGTTTTAGATCTTGGCCATTCTTACAGGTATAAAGTGGAATCTCAGAGCTGTTTTGATTTACATATCTCTGATGACTAAGGGTGTTGAACATCTCCTTAAGTGTCTTTCAGCCATTTTAGATTTCTCGGTTGAGAGTTCTCTGTTTAGGTCTGTACCTCCATGTTGTGAACTGGATTATTTGTTCTTGAAATGACCAATGTCTTGAGTTCTTTGTATATTTTGGAGATCAGACCTCTGTCTGATGTGGGGTTAGTGAAGATCTTTGCCCATTCTGTAAGGCCGTCGTTTTGTCTTGTTGGCCATGTCCTTTGCTTTACAGAAGAAGCCTTTCAGTTTCACGAGGTCCCATTGATTAATTTTGTTTCTCTCAGAGTCTGTGCTACTGGAGTTAGATTTAGGAAGTGGTCTCCTGTGCCGATGCGTTCAAATGCTTTTTTTTAAAAAATAAATATGTATTTATTATGTATACAATATTCTTTCTGTGTGTATGTCTGAAGGCCAGAAGAGAGCACCAGACCCTATTACAGATGGTTGTGAGCCACCATGTGGTTGCTGGGAATTGAACTCAGGACCTTTGGAAGAGCAGGCAATGCTCTTAACCGCTGAGCCATCTCTCCAGCCCCCGTTCAAATGCTTTTGATATTTTTATTTTTATATTTTTTTTTATTGTGGATGAGGTCAATTATTTGAACTCTCAAATATTTTTATTGTTATTATCTGTTTGTTTATTTGTGGGTTTGCAACACGGGGTTTCCTTGTGTATCCTTGTATGCCCTGGGACTCACTTTGTAAACAAGACTGGCCTCAGACTCACAGAGATCCGCCTGCCTCTGCCTTCTAGTGATGGCATTAAAGGCGTACACTAAACACATTTTTTTTGAAAACAGGGTTTTTCTGTGTCACTTTGCCTGTCCTGAATCTCAATCTGCAGAACAAAGTAGCCTTAAACTCACAGTGATCTGCCTGCTTTGGTCTCCCTGATCTTGGAGGTGTTTTATCATCTATCTATCTATCTATCTATCTATCTATCTATCTATCTATCCATCCATTCATTTCATTTATTAGTTTATTTATTTATTTTTTTGTTTTCTGAGACAGGGTTTCTCTCTAGCTTTCCTTCTTGCTTGCTTGCTTGATTTTTTTGCTTTCTTGCTCTCTTGCTTTTTTCCCCCTTCTTTTATTAGTTAGTTCTTGAGGCATGGTTTCTCTGTGTAACAGCCCTAGCTGTTCTCTCTCTCTCTCTCTCTCTCTCTCTCTCTCTCTCTCTCTCTCTCTCAAATATGTTTGGTTTTGTGTTTTGCTTTATGAGACAGGGTTTCTCTGCTGCTTTGGAGACTGTTGTTAAAACTAGCTCCTTTCTTGTAGACCAGGCTGTCCTAAAACTCCCAATGATCCTGTTTCTGCTAAATATGGAGCCAGTGCTCTTGAATGCCTTTGTCTGGTGAGGTCAAAAGCCACCCCCCCACACACAACCCCCCCCCCAACACACACACAAACCAAACACAGGCACAGGCACACCCAGAGACACATAAATAAACTTTTAAATTAAGAAGAGCCTGGAGAGCTAGTTTCGCGGCTCTTCCAGAGAAATTGGGTTCAATTCCCAGCACCTGCATGGCAGCTCATAGTGATTGTAAATTCAGTTTCTGGGTGATCTGACATCTTCAGACCATTGCACATAAAATAAAGTTAAGAAAATCATAAAAAAATTCCTTAAGAAATTGAAATTTAACTAAGTCCCACACAATTGGAAACACTCTCAAATAAAAGTAAAATAAATGGAAAAGAATACAGTGCTAAGTGCAGTTATGAAAATGTTTTGAAATGTGATACCTTCCCTGTCTCCCCCACATACACAAGCCACACTGAGAGATTTAAATAAAATCTGGGTAATCATTTATGTATCTGGCCTATGTCAGAGGGGCAGGGGAAGCTGAAGCCTTGTCCTTTGGGCTCCAGGTTCTCAGTACTGCGTCAAAAACTCGAGTGTATAGTGAGCCCATGTCTGTCCTGCCGGCAGCACTCAGGAACTGGGAATACAAGGATCAGGAGATCATCTTCAACAACCCAGCAAGTGCAAACCATCCTGGTGGGAAAGAGACCCTCTAAAAGAAATCAATAAAATGACATTTTTATTTTTTTCTGTCGGAAGTGAAAATGTTCCAAATAATTCACTGCATCAGTATTCCTGGAAATGATATCAAAATCAGAATTTTTCTTTTTTTTTAACATTTTATTTTATTCTTATTATTTTCATTTTTATTTTTTTGGTTTTTCGAGACAGGGTTTCTCTGTGGTTTTGGAGCCTGTCCTGGAACTAGCTCTTGTAGACCAGGCTGGTCTCGAAATCACAGAGATCCGCCTGCCTCTGCCTCCCAAGTGCTGGGATTAAAGGCGTGCGCCACCACTGCCTGGCGTAAATCAGAATTTTTCATATTATTCCATGGCTGTTGTAATTTTCTCTGTGGCAGACAGAGGCAGGCAGATCTCTGTGAGTTTGAGGCCAGCCTGGTCATCTACAGTTCCAGGACAGGTGCCAAAGCTAAGAGAATCCTTGTCTCAGAAAATTTTTTTCTCTGCGTCTCACGTGTCGTGTGTCTTTCTCTAAGCAGGCCCAGGAATCCTAAGCGCCTGTAGGTGATCTAGGAAATCTCCTGTAGCAGGGGCCCTGGCCTCCACTCCTGGCCCCTGAGGGCACCTGGTAAAAGTGAGAAGGCAGATTTCAGAGACTAGTAAAGTTCAAGGTCACCAGCCCTTCCCAACAGCTAGAACCTTTAAAGGGTGAGGCTACAACTTAATTGGCCTGCTTAGATATGGATATTTTTGTTGTGGTTCTTGTTTTACAGGGCAGGAACAGACATCCAAGTGGGAATTTTCCACAGCTGTTTTAATTTTCTCAGACTCGGTATTTAGTATGAGAAGTGGTGTGTGGGGTTGTACAAACACAACTACTGAAAAAGAACCCTAAGAAAGCAGGCCTCCCTCCCTCCCTCCCTCCTTGCTTCCCTCCCTCCCTCCCTCCCTCCCTCCCTCCCTCCCTCCCTCCCTCAGTTCCTCCCTCTCACCAAGCCATAATTGTGGCAGCCCCTTGGCCCACATAGTCCTTTCACTGATCAGTCAGACACACTCTTTTTTTATTTTTGAATTTTGGGTGAAGTCAATTAATTGAGCTCTTAGATGATGATGATGATGATGATTATTATTAGTTTATTTGTGTTTTTTTTTTTTTACATAGAGGTTCCCTGTGTCCCTGGAACTCACTTTGTAGACAAGGCTGGCCTCAGACTCACAGAGATCTAGCTGCCCCTGCCTCTACCTCTGCTTCCTAGTGCCGGAATTAAAGGCCTGTACTAAACACACTTTCCCCCCCTAAGTCAGGGTTTCTCTGTGTCTGTCGCTTTGCCTGTCCTAAAACTCACACTGCAGAACGAGGTGGCCTCAAACTCACAGCGATTTGCCTGTTTCTGCCTCTCCTGATTTCTGAGGGCTGAGAACTGAGAATAAAGAAATGTGCTGCCCAAAATATACTGCCGCTGCTGCAATTAAAAAAATAAATTAAAATAAAATAACCTGAGATAAACAAAGAAAAAAAGGAAAACACCTGTTTTTTCCTTCCTTCCTTCCTTCCTTCCTTCCTTCCTTCCTTCCTTCCTTCCTTCCTTTCTTTTTCCTTACTTGTTTTTTTTCTGTTTTCTTCTATTATTATTATTATTATTATTATTATTATTATTATTATTATTATTATTGGTGAAGGGTTTCTCTGTATAATACCTTTAACTCACTATATAAACCAGGCTGTCATCTTGGTAACATTATGGTTTTGTATTTTCTTATTTCTTGTCTGTAAATCAACAAATCAACATTTCTTCTCTCTCTCTCTCTCACACTCATTTAATTTATGTTTTATTTTATTTTTGGTTTGTGTTCTTGTTTTGATTTTCAAGGAAGGGTTTCTCTGTTGCTTTGGAGCCTGTCTTTGGAACTAGCTCTTGTCAACCAGGCTGGCTGGCCTCAAACTCCCAGAGATCCACCTGCCTCTCTGCCAGATATGGAACCAGTCATCTTGGTTAGTTCAAAAGCCACCCCATAAACACACACACACACACACAACACACACACACACACACACACACACACACACACACACACACACACACACAGAGGCACATCCAGAGAAACATATTTTTTTTTTTTTTTGGTTTTTCGAGACAGGGTTTCTCTGTGGCTTTGGAGCCTGTCCTGGAACTAGCTCTGTAGACCAGGCTGGTCTCGAACTCACAGAGATCCGCCTGCCTCTGCTTCCCGAGTGCTGGGATTAAAGGCTTGCGCCACCACTGCCCTGCGATGCCCCTACTATAAATATGGGTTTCAGAAACCGGCCTTTTGCCACAGTGTCAGAAGCCCAAACTCTGCCTGTGGTCTCAGCTAGCTGATAAGCTTCTGTGACTCGCGGTGTGTTTGTATTTTTAAGTTTGTTTTTGGTTTATTAGACTTGGTGGTGTTCTCATCTTTGCATGACCCCCCCCCCGACCCAACATTTAAGTGTCTTTCAACCATTTTAGATCCCTCTGTTGAGAGTTCTCTGTTTAGGTCTGTACTCCATTTTTTAAAATTGGATTATTTGTTCTTTGGATGACCAATTTCTCGAGTTCTTTGTGTATTTTGGAGATTAGTGAAGATCGTTTCCCATTCTGTAAGGCCATCGTTTTGTCTTCTTGGCCATGTTCTTTGCTTTACAGAAGCTTTTCAGTTTCAGGAGGTCTCACTTATTAATTGTTTCTCTCAGTGTCTGTTTTTTTTTCTTTCTTTTTTTTCTTTTTTCTTTTTTTTTCTTCTTCTTTTTTCTTTTTTTTCCTTTTTTTTCTTTTTTTCTCTCTTTAGTTTTTTTCTTTGTTCTTTTTTTTGTTTGTTTTTCTTTTTTTTCTTTTCTTTTTTTTCTTTTTCTCTCAGTGTCTGTGCTACTGGGGTTCTATTTAGCAAGCGTTCTCCTGTGCCAATGTGTTCAAGTGCATTTGATATTTTTATTTTTATATTCTTTTATTGTGGATGAAGTCAATTATTTGAACTCTCAAATATTTTTATTGTTATTATACTCTATTTGTTTGCTTATTTGTGGTTGTTCACCAACTTGACTATCTAGAGGAAGTAAAAGTCGTAACAAGGTTTCCGTAGGTGAACCTGCGGAAGGATCATTAATGTGAGAGAGCAGCGGCGGCGGCTCTGCCCGCCCGCTCGCCGGCCTCGCCCGAGTTCTCGCCGGGAGGCGCGCTCCCCGGGTCGCAGGTGTGTTGTGCGCACGGGCGCGCGTGGCGGTCGTGAGAGAGAGGTCGAGAGAGGGGGAAGGGGGACGGGCGCCGGCTCGCCCGCCCTCCTCGCCCCGTCCGAGGACCCGTGTCTGGCTCTGCCACTGGCGGCTCACGGCGGACGGCGGCTCTCTTCCCGCTCTCGCTCTCCTCCGTCCACTCCCGCTGCTTGCCTCACCGCACCGCAGCGGCCCGCGGGTGTGTCCCCTCTTTCCCGGGCGCGCGCCTTTCCCTCTCCATCCCTCTTCCCGGGGGAGGATGGGCGAGGGTCTGGCGGCGCCCCGGGCCCCCTCTCACCGCCGACCTCCGCTCGCGCGCCGTGGCACCGCGGCGTGCCTGTCGGGGAGGCGGCGGAGGTTGGGCGCACTTTTTTTTCCCCCCTCTCCACCTCCTTCTCCAAAGGACCGGGGTAGACCAGTAGTCCCTCCCACCGGGCGGGAGGCCATTTTTTTCCCCCGGAAATGCGGCGGGTCGACCAGATGTCCCGCTGGACTCTTTTTTTTTTTTTTTTTTTTTTTTTTAATGTATAATATATATTATATCTTCCTAGACCTGACGGGTCGACCAGTTGTCTCTGTGCACTTCCTTTTTTTTGACGGACTGGAAGCGGGTCGACCAGTTGTCCGATTAAATATTTGGCCTTAAAATGCTAAGTACCGGGGTCGACCAGTTGGCCTTGTGAACTTGGGTCGACCAGTTGTCTTTTTCCATGTCTTGATTGACTGATGTCATTCTTCAATGTGTTGGTGGTTAGTTTATCTCTTTTGTTCTCTATGCCAACACGCCCCACTCACCAAACACTTTTTTTTTAATTTATTTATTTACTTATTTTTATTTTACTTTTTTATTATTTATTTATTTATACATACATACATACATACATACATCCTGTCTATCTGTCCAGATGGGGCAGGGGTAGAAGGGGCTAGCTATGAGAGGAAGGTGCTCGGTGGGCATCCAGTTGTAAATAAGGCTGGGAATAAATAGCTGAATATTAATTCATTTGAGTAATATTAAAACTGTTCAAGTAGAAAACAATTGCTTTCTTTTTCTGTTTGCCCAGAGATCTGACTGACTGCAACTTGGAAAGAAGACGGCCCTGCTGGACAGAGACCTCCCTCCTGCTTTGGGTGGGTCGACCAGTTTACATGTTTATTTCCACGTTTTGTCTTTTATGGATTGAATGGATGTGTCTCTCTCTTTTTTTTTTTTTTGGTTTTTCGAGACAGGGTTTCTCTGTGGCTTTGGAGCCTGTCCTGGAACTAGCACTGTAGACCAGGCTGGTCTCGTACTCACAGAGATCCGCCTACCTCTGCCTCCCGAGTACTGGGATTAAAGGCGTGCGCCACCATCGCCCGGCTCTCATTTTTTTTTTCACGATTGCTTGCTTGCTTGCTTGCTTACTTACTTACTTACTTACTATCTGTTCAGCCCATCTCATTTACTTACTTCTTTAAAAAAAATGACCCACCTAGTTATTTACTTACTTACTTACTTACTTACTTGTTCATTCATTCCTTCACTTCCTTATCTTCTTTCATATATCTGTTTATTTATCTGCTGATTTAGCGTGACTCATTTACTTATTGAATGTTTCAATTATTATTTAGTTTTATTCATTTATTCATTCTTTATGTCTATTTTATGCATGTATTTACTTACTTTCTTCATTTTTTTTTTTACTTTTTAAAATTTACTTAATTTTTTTCTTTCTTTGGGAATGTAGATTCTTTCTTCCTTTCTTCCTTTCTTTCCTTCTTTCTGTCTCCTGACTGTCACTGGCTAAGAAAATGGTGGCCTCCATGTCACTGGTCAGCATAGCAGCTCCTAAAATGGAATTTGATGAAGGGATACATAGATAGATAGATAGATAGATAGATAGATAGATAGATAGATAGATAGATGGGATGCGCACACGCTCACACACACACACACACACACACACATATGCACGCACGTGCATGACATGTACAGATGGGGGGCGATTCCAATGTTTTCAGAGGAAGGTGCTCGCTGGTAATAATAAATGTGCTGGTAAATAAGGCTGGAAATAGCTGAATATTAAATCATTAAAACTCTTCAAATAAATAAAAAGCAATTCCATTTCTCTCTCTCTCTCTTTCTCACCATATACCAGCACATCTGAACTGACTGCAACATACAAAAGAAGAAGAAACACGGAAAGAAGACATCCCTGCTGGACAGGATCTGAGATGAGAATAAATTCATCGAATGGCTGCCAACAGCATTTCATTGAGAAGAGATTCCACATTTTATGCTGTACAGTTACTTAGTTAGATAGATAGATAAAGAGAGGCCTGTGAACTGGGGTGGGCTGTGGCTTCTCAGGTCACCTCAGGTCAGGGAGGGGCTGAGGAGTGTCCCATTGGCCTTGACAATAGGCAGGAGTCAGAGGTTAATGTCAGGGCAGGGCCTGAGAGTTCCTCAAAGGGAATGAATGGAGACCCTTGCTTACCTAAGAAATGCCTGACCTTGGAAAAGGACTTGTGGAAAGCGGGCCCTTGAAACTGTGGTTTCACGTCTTACTAGAAAGCTCCCTCTTGGAAGGGAAAGTCATCGTGATATCTTACTCTTTTCCCAAGGATACCCTACCTACCCTTCTGATCATTCTTACTGAATTAAGTCTTCCACTGCAAATAAATAAATAAATAAATAATAAATGAAGTGGGTGAGTGAGTGAGTGAGTGAGTGAGTAAGTAAGTAAGTAAGTAAGTAAACAAGCAAATACGTGGATGGACAAATAAATACAAAGTTTGCTGTTGTTGACTGACTTTTGATTTCATAATGAATCTCTCTCTCTCTCTCTCTCTCTCTCACACACACACACACACACACACACACTAAATATACAATAAAAGGAAGCATAACACCTTTACTCAGGGGGCAGAGTGAACTCTGAAAGTTTTCCAGGCGGGGGGGGGGGAGAGACAGAATATAAGAACAAAATGAGAAACAAGGAAAAATAGTGTTGGCTGGCTGGCCGGCTTTCAGTTCCCTGACAGAAATGAGCACATTGTGGAGGAAACACAAAGTTGTTACACTATGTGGGTGTGATGAGGAGAGATTGTGAGTGAGTGTCCTGTCAGAACAAAGTTAGTCCCATAGTTGATGAAATTCATTATCCCAAAACTTCAGCAGAATATATCCCAAGTTTGCAAATGTGTGATCAGCTTGTGACAGGTTGTGCTGGAGATGCTGAGAACTGGGGAGCCCTCAATGCAAGAGCAGACACTCATTCCCATGAAGAGGGAGAGAGGGAGGGAGGGAGGGAGGGATCATTCATTCCTATACTCAAGTTTAAAGAAAGATGAGTGGCTATCTATGGAGAGACCACTCACAGATATGAAAAATCATTTCCTAAAAATCAAATTTCTCAGTCAGTATGCAACTGCTATGGTGCTTCTCCTAGATAGAGCAAAACACACAAACAAACTGATTCCTTGATCTAGAGCCACAGTGCACATGCTGTGGAAAAGGGGACATGGCCAACTTGAATCACAATATTCATCAGAGCATGAAAAGAGCGTAAAAAGGACACAGAGGAGAGATAATTGTGGTCCTTCCTCCCTCCCTCCCTCCCTCCCTCCCTCCCTCCCTCCTTCCCTCCCTCCTTCCCTCAGGAAGTGACTGACAGATGAGACTTTGTCCAAGCAGGTTCTGTCTGAAATACCAGACTTGAGTTTCCCCCTCTGTGGGTATTAGCTAATCAGTCCTCCCTTCTTTCTGTAGGAAGGTGGTGCATGTCTCTCAGAACTTACCTGGTTTCCTCTGCACCAGGTGAACCAGGGAAAAGCTTTCTAAGCCTTATTCAGACCCATAGAGGCTGCGCTGTGTGTGACTTCAGAGACCTCAGGGAGTATAGGGGTGGGTGGGTGCTTGATGCTTCAGACTCATGTCATTGAAGGACATAACATAGTCTGGATTCACAGAGATTCACAACACAGAGCCATTGTCACTTACTAACAGCTCAGGACACCCAGAGCTAACAAGAAATTGCAGTCTCAGCCGGGCTTTAATCACAGCACACACACAGATCTCTGTGAATTCAAAGATGGCCTGATTTACAGAGTGAGTTTTAGGACAGCCCAAGATACACAAAGAAACCCTTTCTTGAAAAACAAAGCAAAACAGCAAAAGAAAGAAAGACAAGGAAAAAGAAAAAAATGGCAGTCTCTTTCCACTCTCTCCTCCATTGGCTCTTAAAGAGCTCTCAAGCTGAACTGGAGACCATGGTGTCACTCAAAACTGGGAAGCCAGAAACCTTAGGGGGGTCACAGGAGTCGGACTGACTGCAGCACTTGATGCCTCAACCCTGCTAATGGCTATGATATAAGGCATGGTAAAATACGGGCTTTGGCAGAGCACTACTCCCCTTTCTCTATTATTATTGCTACACAACGAAAAGGACCGGGGGGGGGGGTGATGATGTGCAGTCAGTGCTGGTATTGAAATCTCACTGACTCCTTCCGCACTCCTTGTCAATTCCCGACTTTGTCAAATCAACTATCGTGAATCTTTGATGTGGGTTGGCCCTTTAGGAACTCAGAGAAACAAGACAGACAGACCTGTTTCATCCCAGAAACCTCCCAGTTCCTGAGCCCTAGCCCTGGAAGTCTCAAAGCCATCACATCCAGAAATCTCTCTAGTCCCTGCTAGTGGTGAACTCACTTCGTCTTCCCCAGGACCACTAATTATTTCTCCATGTTTTCCTGTGAGATCTGAGGCCAGCTTTCTTCTTCCTCCCTCTGGCCTCTCCACGAACGATCTCCATTCTCTAGACAACATGTCTAGAACCGAGTCTTATAGGCACCGAGAGAGTGTGTCTTGAGGGCAGTTGGCGTTTCTAGGACACGAGTGACATCACAAAATACCGAGAGCTCTCTGGGATACCGTGGAATTTCCAGAGCAGGGACTGCTTATGTCGTGAGGCACGGCCTTTACCTCCTTGCTGATATTTCTCCCCAAACTGACCGACCGACCGACCGACCGACCAACCGGAACCTGAGGTTTCCTTTCCAGGAGTCTCTCCTCCGACACAGAGGGAGCCATTCAGGATTTCCTCCTTCCAAAACCAGAAATTTCTCTCTGCTTCATTAATATCTTCTCACTACTTCCTGAGCCCATGGGGAGTTAGTTAGTTGAACACTCACTTTTTTCATGAATGACCCTTCCTCCCTCTCCTGAACATCTCATATTACTGATTCATACTCAGTAAAACAGTAATATGAGAAATTAGGCCAGGAGGACATGGAAGATGAGGGTTGAGTCTTCTGAAGTGAACAAGCACTTAGGGAAGGCTAAACTTAAGGGAATTTGACTCTGAGTGGCAAGACATGAATAGCTGCTGCCAAGGCACAGATACAGGCACCAACTGGGCCCTCGGCATCCTCCTGCATCATCAGAGCTGTGTGGGAAACTCAGCCCAAAGGAGGGGCCGTGTTCAAAGGGAGAGGGCATTTTCGAGGACAGCACTGTTTTCTTTTTCTTCTTTCTTTCTTTCTTTCTTTCTTTCTTTCTTTCTTTCTTTTTTTTTTTTCGAGACAGGGTTGTTCTGTAGTTTTTTTTTTTTTTGGAGCCTGTCCTGGAACTAGCTCTTGTAGACCAGGCTGGTCTTGAACTCACATGCTTTCTTTTTTTTTCTATTGGATATTTTTGACTTCTTTATCAAAGATCAGGTGTTCGAAGATGTGTGGATCGATATCCGGGTCTTCTATTCGGTTCCATTGGTCCTCCTGTCTGTTCTTATGCCAGGACCAGGCTGTTTTCAGAACTGTAGCTTACAGAGTGTTCTTGCAGGTGGGGCACAGAAGAGGTTAATTACGGTACCTTAGTTCTTCTGCTTTTCTAGCAGACCGGAGCCCAGCTGACAGGAATCCAGTAGAGATGGTGTCAAGGTTCACACTGACACTAACAGCTGTAACTTGAGCAGGATTTGTGATCCACATGAAATTTGCAATGAATTGCAGCAAATCTGTGACACTCTAACTTGCTCAGGCTCAGTATCTGAACATACAGATGTTTGCAATGATCACTGGCTTCAGGATTTTTTTTGTTGTTGTTGTTGTTGTTGTTTTGTTTTTCCACGAGACAGGGTTTCCCTGTAGCTGAAGTTTAACGGCCTGGTGTTTTTGTGACTTACTGCTTCAAAGAACTTCTCCATTTCTTTATCCCTAAGGGAAAAGAAATATAATCACTAAATACATTTAAGTGTCTTTCAACCATTTTAGATCCCTCTGTTGAGAGTTCTCTGTTTAGGTCTGTACTCCATTTTTTAAAATTGGATTATTTGTTCTTTGGATGACCAATTTCTCGACTTCTTTGTGTATTTTGGAGATTAGTGAAGATCTTTTCCCATTCTGTAAGGCCGTCGTTTTGTCTTGTTGGCCATGTTCTTTGCTTTACAGAAGCTTTTCAGTTTCAGGAGGTCTCACTTATTAATTGTTTCTCTCAGTGTCTGTTTTTTTTTTTTTCTTTTTTCTTTCTTTTTTTTTCTTTTTTTTCTTTTTTTCTTTTTTTCTTTTTTTTCTTCTTCTTCTTTTCTTTTTTTTCTTTTTTTTCTCTCTTTAGTTTTTTTCTTTGTTCTTTTTTTTTGTTTTGTTTTTCTTTTTTTTTCTTTTTTCTTTTTTTTCTTTTTCTCTCAGTGTCTGTGCTACTGGGGTTCTATTTAGCAAGCGTTCTCCTGTGCCAATGTGTTCAAGTGCATTTGATATTTTTATTTTTATATTCTTTTATTGTGGATGAAGTCAATTATTTGAACTCTCAAATATTTTTATTGTTATTATCTCTCTATTTGTTTGCTTATTTGTGGTTGTTCACCAACTTGACTATCTAGAGGAAGTAAAAGTCCTAACAAGGTTTCCGTAGGTGAACCTGCGGAAGGATCATTAACGTGAGAGAGCAGCGGCGGCGGCTCTGCCCGCCCGCTCGCCTGCCTCGCCCGAGTTCTCGCCGGGAGGCGCGCTCCCCGGGTCGCACGTGTGTTTTGCGCACGGAAGTGTGCGTGCGCACGGGCGCGCGTGGCGGTCGTGAGAGAGAGGTCGAGAGAGGGGGAAGGGGGATGGGCGCCGGCTCGCCCGCCCTCCTCGCCTCGTCCGAGGACCCGTGTCTGGCTCTGCCGCTGGCGGCTCACGGTGGACGGCGGCTCTCTTCCCGCTCTCGCTCTCCTCCGTCCACTCCCGCTGCTTGCCTCACCGCACCGCAGCGGCCCGCGGGTGTGTCCCCTCTTTCCCGGGCGCGCGCCTTTCCCTCTCCATCCCTCTTCCCGGGGGAGGATGGGCGAGGGTCTGGCGGCTCCCGGGGCCCCCTCTCGCCGCCGACCTCCGCTCGCGCGCCGTGGCGCCGCTGCGCGCCTGTCGGGGAGGCGGCGGAGGTTGGGCGCACTTTTTTTTCCCCCCTCTCCACCTCCTTCTCCAAAGGACCGGGGTAGACCAGTAGTCCCTCCCACCAGGCGGGAGGCCATTTTTTTCCCCCGGGGATGCGGCGGGTCGACCAGATGTCCCGCTGGACTCTTTTTTTTTTTTTTTAATGTATACTATATATTATATCTTCCTAGACCTGACGGGTCGACCAGTTGTCTCTGTGCACTTCCTTTTTTTTGACGGACTGGAAGCGGGTCGACCAGTTGTCCGATTAAATATTTGGCCTTAAAATGCTAAGTACCGGGGTCGACCAGTTGGCCTTGTGAACTTGGGTCGACCAGTTGTCTTTTTCCATGTCTTGATTGACTGATGTCATTCTTCAATGTGTTGGTGGTTAGTTTATCTCTTTTGTTCTCTATGCCAACACGCCCCACTCACCAAACACTTTTTTTTTAATTTATTTATTTACTTATTTTTATTTTACTTTATTATTATTTATTTATTTATACATACATACATACATCCTGTCTATCTGTCCAGATGGGGCAGGGGTAGAAGGGGCTAGCTATGAGAGGAAGGTGCTCGGTGGGCATCCAGTTGTAAATAAGGCTGGGAATAAATAGCTGAATATTAATTCATTTGAGTAATATTAAAACTGTTCAAGTAGAAAACAATTGCTTTCTTTTTCTGTTTGCCCAGAGATCTGACTGACTGCAACTTGGAAAGAAGACGGCCCTGCTGGACAGAGACCTCCCTCCTGCTTTGGGTGGGTCGACCAGTTTACATGTTTATTTCCACGTTTTGTCTTTTATGGATTGAATGGATGTGTCTCTCTCTTTTTTTTTTTTTTGGTTTTTCGAGACAGGGTTTCTCTGTGGCTTTGGAGCCTGTCCTGGAACTAGCACTGTAGACCAGGCTGGTCTCGAACTCACAGAGATCCGCCTACCTCTGCCTCCCGAGTACTGGGATTAAAGGCGTGCGCCACCATCGCCCGGCTCTCATTTTTTTTTTCACGATTGCTTGCTTGCTTGCTTGCTTACTTACTTACTTACTTACTATCTGTTCAGCCCATCTCATTTACTTACTTCTTTAAAAAAAATGACCCACCTAGTTATTTACTTACTTACTTACTTACTTACTTGTTCATTCATTCCTTCACTTCCTTATCTTCTTTCATATATCTGTTTATTTATCTGCTGATTTAGCGTGACTCATTTACTTATTGAATGTTTCAATTATTATTTAGTTTTATTCATTTATTCATTCTTTATGTCTATTTTATGCATGTATTTACTTACTTTCTTCATTTTTTTTTTTACTTTTTAAAATTTACTTAATTTTTTTCTTTCTTTGGGAATGTAGATTCTTTCTTCCTTTCTTCCTTTCTTTCCTTCTTTCTGTCTCCTGACTGTCACTGGCTAAGAAAATGGTTGCCTCCATGTCACTGGTCAGCATAGCAGCTCCTAAAATGGAATTTGATGAAGGGATACATAGATAGATAGATAGATAGATAGATAGATAGATAGATAGATAGATAGATAGATAGATGGGATGCGCACACGCTCACACACACACACACACACACACACATATGCACGCACGTGCATGACATGTACAGATGGGGGGCGATTCCAATGTTTTCAGAGGAAGGTGCTCGCTGGTAATAATAAATGTGCTGGTAAATAAGGCTGGAAATAGCTGAATATTAAATCATTAAAACTCTTCAAATAAATAAAAAGCAATTCCATTTCTCTCTCTCTCTCTTTCTCACCATATACCAGCACATCTGAACTGACTGCAACATACAAAAGAAGAAGAAACACGGAAAGAAGACATCCCTGCTGGACAGGATCTGAGATGAGAATAAATTCATCGAATGGCTGCCAACAGCATTTCATTGAGAAGAGATTCCACATTTTATGCTGTACAGTTACTTAGTTAGATAGATAGATAAAGAGAGGCCTGTGAACTGGGGTGGGCTGTGGCTTCTCAGGTCACCTCAGGTCAGGGAGGGGCTGAGGAGTGTCCCATTGGCCTTGACAATAGGCAGGAGTCAGAGGTTAATGTCAGGGCAGGGCCTGAGAGTTCCTCAAAGGGAATGAATGGAGACCCTTGCTTACCTAAGAAATGCCTGACCTTGGAAAAGGACTTGTGGAAAGCGGGCCCTTGAAACTGTGGTTTCACGTCTTACTAGAAAGCTCCCTCTTGGAAGGGAAAGTCATCGTGATATCTTACTCTTTTCCCAAGGATACCCTACCTACCCTTCTGATCATTCTTACTGAATTAAGTCTTCCACTGCAAATAAATAAATAAATAAATAATAAATGAAGTGGGTGAGTGAGTGAGTGAGTGAGTGAGTAAGTAAGTAAGTAAGTAAACAAGCAAATACGTAGATGGACAAATAAATACAAAGTTTGCTGTTGTTGACTGACTTTTGATTTCATAATGAATCTCTCTCTCTGTCTCTCACACACACACACACACACTAAATATACAATAAAAGGAAGCATAACACCTTTACTCAGGGGGCAGAGTGAACTCTGAAAGTTTTCCAGGCGGGGGGGGGGGGGGGAGAGACAGAATATAAGAACAAAATGAGAAACAAGGAAAAATAGTGTTGGCTGGCTGGCCGGCTTTCAGTTCCCTGACAGAAATGAGCACATTGTGGAGGAAACACAAAGTTGTTACACTATGTGGGTGTGATGAGGAGAGATTGTGAGTGAGTGTCCTGTCAGAACAAAGTTAGTCCCATAGTTGATGAAATTCATTATCCCAAAACTTCAGCAGAATATATCCCAAGTTTGCAAATGTGTGATCAGCTTGTGACAGGTTGGGCTGGAGATGCTGAGAACTGGGGAGCCCTCAATGCAAGAGCAGACACTCATTCCCATGAAGAGGGAGAGAGGGAGGGAGGGAGGGAGGGAGGGAGGGAGGGATCATTCATTCCTATACTCAAGTTTAAAGAAAGATGAGTGGCTATCTATGGAGAGACCACTCACAGATATGAAAAATCATTTCCTAAAAATCAAATTTCTCAGTCAGTATGCAACTGCTATGGTGCTTCTCCTAGATAGAGCAAAACACACAAACAAACTGATTCCTTGATCTAGAGCCACAGTGCACATGCTGTGGAAAAGGGGACATGGCCAACTTGAATCACAATATTCATCAGAGCATGAAAAGAGCGTAAAAAGGACACAGAGGAGAGATAATTGTGGTCCTTCCTTCCTCCCTCCCTCCCTCCCTCCCTCCCTCCCTCCCTCCCTCCCTCCTTCCCTCAGGAAGTGACTGACAGATGAGACTTTGTCCAAGCAGGTTCTGTCTGAAATACCAGACTTGAGTTTCCCCCTCTGTGGGTATTAGCTAATCAGTCCTCCCTTCTTTCTGTAGGAAGGTGGTGCATGTCTCTCAGAACTTACCTGGTTTCCTCTGCACCAGGTGAACCAGGGAAAAGCTTTCTAAGCCTTATTCAGACCCATAGAGGCTGCGCTGTGTGTGACTTCAGAGACCTCAGGGAGTATAGGGGTGGGTGGGTGCTTGATGCTTCAGACTCATGTCATTGAAGGACATAACATAGTCTGGATTCACAGAGATTCACAACACAGAGCCATTGTCACTTACTAACAGCTCAGGACACCCAGAGCTAACAAGAAATTGCAGTCTCAGCCGGGCTTTAATCACAGCACACACACAGATCTCTGTGAATTCAAAGATGGCCTGATTTACAGAGTGAGTTTTAGGACAGCCCAAGATACACAAAGAAACCCTTTCTTGAAAAACAAAGCAAAACAGCAAAAGAAAGAAAGACAAGGAAAAAGAAAAAAATGGCAGTCTCTTTCCACTCTCTCCTCCATTGGCTCTTAAAGAGCTCTCAAGCTGAACTGGAGACCATGGTGTCACTCAAAACTGGGAAGCCAGAAACCTTAGGGGGGTCACAGGAGTCGGACTGACTGCAGCACTTGATGCCTCAACCCTGCTAATGGCTGTGATATAAGGCATGGTAAAATACGGGCTTTGGCAGAGCACTACTCCCCTTTCTCTATTATTATTGCTACACAACGAAAAGGACCGGGGGGGGGGGGGTGATGATGTGCAGTCAGTGCTGGTATTGAAATCTCACTGACTCCTTCCGCACTCCTTGTCAATTCCCGACTTTGTCAAATCAACTATCGTGAATCTTTGATGTGGGTTGGCCCTTTAGGAACTCAGAGAAACAAGACAGACAGACCTGTTTCATCCCAGAAACCTCCCAGTTCCTGAGCCCTAGCCCTGGAAGTCTCAAAGCCATCACATCCAGAAATCTCTCTAGTCCCTGCTAGTGGTGAACTCACTTCGTCTTCCCCAAGACCACTAATTATTTCTCCATGTTTTCCTGTGAGATCTGAGGCCAGCTTTCTTCTTCCTCCCTCTGGCCTCTCCACGAACGATCTCCATTCTCTAGACAACATGTCTAGAACCGAGTCTTATAGGCACCGAGAGAGTGTGTCTTGAGGGCAGTTGGCGTTTCTAGGACACGAGTGACATCACAAAATTCCGAGAGCTCTCTGGGATACCGTGGAATTTCCAGAGAAGGGACTGCTGATGTCGTGAGGCACGGCCTTTACCTCCTTGCTGATATTTCTCCCCAAACTGACCGACCGACCGACCGACCGACCAACCGGAACCTGAGGTTTCCTTTCCAGGAGTCTCTCCTCCGACACAGAGGGAGCCATTCAGGATTTCCTCCTTCCAAAACCAGAAATTTCTCTCTGCTTCATTAATATCTTCTCACTACTTCCTGAACCCATGGGGAGTTAGTTAGTTGAACACTCACTTTTTTCATGAATGACCCTTCCTCCCTCTCCTGAACATCTCATATTACTGATTCATACTCAGTAAAACAGTAATATGAGAAATTAGGCCAGGAGGACATGGAAGATGAGGGTTGAGTCTTCTGAAGTGAACAAGCACTTAGGGAAGGCTAAACTTAAGGGAATTTGACTCTGAGTGGCAAGACATGAATAGCTGCTGCCAAGGCACAGATACAGGCACCAACTGGGCCCTCAGCATCCTCCTGCATCATCAGAGCTGTGTGGGAAACTCAGCCCAAAGGAGGGGCCGTGTTCAAAGGGAGAGGGCATTTTCGAGGACAGCACTGTTTTCTTTTTCTTCTTTCTTTCTTTCTTTCTTTCTTTCTTTCTTTTTTTTTTCGAGACAGGGTTGTTCTGTAGTTTTTTTTTTTTTTTTGGAGCCTGTCCTGGAACTAGCTCTTGTAGACCAGGCTGGTCTTGAACTCACATGCTTTCTTTTTTTTTCTATTGGATATTTTTGACTTCTTTATGAAAGATCAGGTGTTCGAAGATGTGTGGATCGATATCCGGGTCTTCTATTCGGTTCCATTGGTCCTCCTGTCTGTTCTTATGCCAGGACCAGGCTGTTTTCAGAACTGTAGCTTACAGAGTGTTCTTGCAGGTGGGGCACAGAAGAGGTTAATTACGGTACCTTAGTTCTTCTGCTTTTCTAGCAGACCGGAGCCCAGCTGACAGGAATCCAGTAGAGATGGTGTCAAGGTTCACACTGACACTAACAGCTGTAACTTGAGCAGGATTTGTGATCCACATGAAATTTGCAATGAATTGCAGCAAATCTGTGACACTCTAACTTGCTCAGGCTCAGTATCTGAACATACAGATGTTTGCAATGATCACTGGCTTCAGGATTTTTTTGTTGTTGTTGTTGTTGTTGTTTTGTTTTTCCACGAGACAGGGTTTCCCTGTAGCTGAAGTTTAACGGCCTGGTGTTTTTGTGACTTACTGCTTCAAAGAACTTCTCCATTTCTTTATCCCTAAGGGAAAAGAAATATAATCACTAAATACATTTAAGTGTCTTTCAACCATTTTAGATCCCTCTGTTGAGAGTTCTCTGTTTAGGTCTGTACTCCATTTTTTAAAATTGGATTATTTGTTCTTTGGATGACCAATTTCTCGACTTCTTTGTGTATTTTGGAGATTAGTGAAGATCTTTTCCCATTCTGTAAGGCCGTCGTTTTGTCTTGTTGGCCATGTTCTTTGCTTTACAGAAGCTTTTCAGTTTCAGGAGGTCTCACTTATTAATTGTTTCTCTCAGTGTCTGTTTTTTTTCTTTTTTTTTTCTTTTTTCTTTCTTTTTTTTTCTTTTATTTTTTTTCTTTTTTTCTCTTTTTCTTCTTCTTCTTTTCTTTTTTTTTCTTTTTTTTCTCTCTTTAGTTTTTTTCTTTGTTCTTTTTTTTGTTTAGTTTTTCTTTTTTTTTTCTTTTTTCTTTTTTGTTCTTTTTCTCTCAGTGTCTGTGCTACTGGGGTTCTATTTAGCAAGCGTTCTCCTGTGCCAATGTGTTCAAGTGCATTTGATATTTTTATTTTTATATTCTTTTATTGTGGATGAAGTCAATTATTTGAACTCTCAAATATTTTTATTGTTATTATCTCTCTATTTGTTTGCTTATTTGTGGTTGTTCACCAACTTGACTATCTAGAGGAAGTAAAAGTCGTAACAAGGTTTCCGTAGGTGAACCTGCGGAAGGATCATTAATGTGAGAGAGCAGAGGCGGCGGCTCTGCCCGCCCGCTCGCCTGCCTCGCCCGAGTTCTCGCCGGGAGGCGCGCTCCACCGGTCGCGCGTGTGTTGTGCGCACGGAAGTGTGCGTGCGCACGGGCGCGCGTGGCGGTCGTGAGAGAGAGGTCGAGAGAGGGGGAAGGGGGACGGGCGCCGGCTTGCCCGCCCTCCTCGCCCCAATTGAGGACCCGTGTCTGGCTCTGCCGCTGGCGGCTCACGGCGGACGGCGGCTCTCTTCCCGCTCTCGCTCTCCTCCGTCCACTCCCGCTGCTTGCCTCACCGCACCGCAGCGGCCCGCGGGTGTGTCCCCTCTTTCCCGGGCGCGCGCCTTTCCCTCTCCATCCCTCTTCCCGGGGGAGGATGGGCGAGGGTCTGGCGGCGCCCCGGGCCCCCTCTCGCTGCAGACCTCCGCTCGCGCGCCATGGCGCCGCGGCGCGCCTGTCGGGGAGGCGGCGGAGGTTGGGCGCACTTTTTTTTTTCCCCTCTCCACCTCCTTCTCCAAAGGACCGGGGTAGACCAGTAGTCCCTCCCACCGGGCGGGAGGCCATTTTTTTCCCCCGGGGATGCGGCGGGTCGACCAGATGTCCCGCTGGACTCTTTTTTTTTTTTTTTTTTTTTTTTTTAATGTATAATATATATTATATCTTCCTAGACCTGACGGGTCGACCAGTTGTCTCTGTGCACTTCCTTTTTTTTTGACGGACTGGAAGCGGGTCGACCAGTTGTCCGATTAAATATTTGGCCTTAAAATGCTAAGTACCGGGGTCGACCAGTTGGCCTTGTGAACTTGGGTCGACCAGTTGTCTTTTTCCATGTCTTGATTGACTGATGTCATTCTTCAATGTGTTGGTGGTTAGTTTATCTCTTTTGTTCTCTATGCCAACACGCCACACTCACCAAACACTTTTTTTTAATTAATTTATTTACTTATTTTTATTTTACTTTTTTATTATTTATTTATTTATACATACATACATACATCCTGTCTATCTGTCCAGATGGGGCAGGGGTAGAAGGGGCTAGCTATGAGAGGAAGGTGCTCGGTGGGCATCCAGTTGTAAATAAGGCTGGGAATAAATAGCTGAATATTAATTCATTTGAGTAATATTAAAACTGTTCAAGTAGAAAACAATTGCTTTCTTTTTCTGTTTGCCCAGAGATCTGACTGACTGCAACTTGGAAAGAAGACGGCCCTGCTGGACAGAGACCTCCCTCCTGCTTTGGGTGGGTTGACCAGTTTACATGTTTATTTCTACGTTTTGTCTTTTATGGATTGAATGGATGTGTCTCTCTCTCTTTTTTTTTTTTTTGGTTTTTCGAGACAGGGTTTCTCTGTGGCTTTGGAGCCTGTCCTGGAACTAGCACTGTAGACCAGGCTGGTCTCGAACTCACAGAGATCCGCCTACCTCTGCCTCCCGAGTACTGGGATTAAAGGCGTGCGCCACCATCGCCCGGCTCTCATTTTTTTTTTCACGATTGCTTGCTTGCTTGCTTGCTTACTTACTTACTTACTATCTGTTCAGCCCATCTCATTTACTTACTTCTTTAAAAAAAATGACCCACCTAGTTATTTACTTACTTACTTGTTCATTCATTCCTTCACTTCCTTATCTTCTTTCATATATCTGTTTATTTATCTGCTGATTTAGCGTGACTCATTTACTTATTGAATGTTTCAATTATTATTTAGTTTTATTCATTTATTCATTCTTTATGTCTATTTTTATGTATGTATTTACTTACTTTCTTAATTTTTTTTTTACTTTTTAAAATTTACTTAATTTTTTTCTTTCTTTGGGAATGTAGATTCTTTCTTCCTTTCTTCCTTTCTTTCCTTCTTTCTGTCTCCTGACTGTCACTGGCTAAGAAAATGGTGGCCTCCATGTCACTGGTCAGCATAGCAGCTCCTAAAATGGAATTTGATGAAGGGATACATAGATAGATAGATAGATAGATAGATAGATAGATAGATAGATAGATAGATAGATAGATAGATAGATGGGATGCGCACACGCTCACACACACACACACACACACACACACACACACACACACACATATGCACGCACGTGCATGACATGTACAGATGGGGGGCGATTCCAATGTTTTCAGAGGAAGGTGCTCGCTGGTAATAATAAATGTGCTGGTAAATAAGGCTGGAAATAGCTGAATATTAAATCATTAAAACTCTTCAAATAAATAAAAAGCAATTCCATTTCTCTCTCTCTCTCTTTCTCACCATATACCAGCACATCTGAACTGACTGCAACATACAAAAGAAGAAGAAACACGGAAAGAAGACATCCCTGCTGGACAGGATCTGAGATGAGAATAAATTCATCGAATGGCTGCCAACAGCATTTCATTGAGAAGAGATTCCACATTTTATGCTGTACAGTTACTTAGTTAGATAGATAGATAAAGAGAGGCCTGTGAACTGGGGTGGGCTGTGGCTTCTCAGGTCACCTCAGGTCAGGGAGGGGCTGAGGAGTGTCCCATTGGCCTTGACAATAGGCAGGAGTCAGAGGTTAATGTCAGGGCAGGGCCTGAGAGTTCCTCAAAGGGAATGAATGGAGACCCTTGCTTACCTAAGAAATGCCTGACCTTGGAAAAGGACTTGTGGAAAGCGGGCCCTTGAAACTGTGGTTTCACGTCTTACTAGAAAGCTCCCTCTTGGAAGGGAAAGTCATCGTGATATCTTACTCTTTTCCCAAGGATACCCTACCTACCCTTCTGATCATTCTTACTGAATTAAGTCTTCCACTGCAAATAAATAAATAAATAAATAATAAATGAAGTGGGTGAGTGAGTGAGTGAGTGAGTAAGTAAGTAAGTAAGTAAGTAAACAAGCAAATAAGTGGATGGACAAATAAATACAAAGTTTGCTGTTGTTGACTGACTTTTGATTTCATAATGAATCTCTCTCTCTCTCTCTCTCTCTCTCTCTCTCTCTCTCTCTCACACACACACACTAAATATACAATAAAAGGAAGCATAACACCTTTACTCAGGGGGCAGAGTGAACTCTGAAAGTTTTCCAGGCGGGGGGGGGGGGGGGAGAGACAGAATATAAGAACAAAATGAGAAACAAGGAAAAATAGTGTTGGCTGGCTGGCCGGCTTTCAGTTCCCTGACAGAAATGAGCACATTGTGGAGGAAACACAAAGTTGTTACACTATGTGGGTGTGATGAGGAGAGATTGTGAGTGAGTGTCCTGTCAGAACAAAGTTAGTCCCATAGTTGATGAAATTCATTATCCCAAAACTTCAGCAGAATATATCCCAAGTTTGCAAATGTGTGATCAGCTTGTGACAGGTTGGGCTGGAGATGCTGAGAACTGGGGAGCCCTCAATGCAAGAGCAGACACTCATTCCCATGAAGAGGGAGAGAGGGAGGGAGGGAGGGAGGGAGGGATCATTCATTCCTATACTCAAGTTTAAAGAAAGATGAGTGGCTATCTATGGAGAGACCACTCACAGATATGAAAAATCATTTCCTAAAAATCAAATTTCTCAGTCAGTATGCAACTGCTATGGTGCTTCTCCTAGATAGAGCAAAACACACAAACAAACTGATTCCTTGATCTTGAGCCACAGTGCACATGCTGTGGAAAAGGGGACATGGCCAACTTGAATCACAATATTCATCAGAGCATGAAAAGAGCGTAAAAAGGACACAGAGGAGAGATAATTGTGGTCCTTCCTTCCTCCCTCCCTCCCTCCCTCCCTCCCTCCCTCCTTCCCTCAGGAAGTGACTGACAGATGAGACTTTGTCCAAGCAGGTTCTGTCTGAAATACCAGACTTGAGTTTCCCCCTCTGTGGGTATTAGCTAATCAGTCCTCCCTTCTTTCTGTAGGAAGGTGGTGCATGTCTCTCAGAACTTACCTGGTTTCCTCTGCACCAGGTGAACCAGGGAAAAATTTTCTAAGCCTTATTCAGACCCATAGAGGCTGCGCTGTGTGTGACTTCAGAGACCTCAGGGAGTATAGGGGTGGGTGGGTGCTTGATGCTTCAGACTCATGTCATTGAAGGACATAACATAGTCTGGATTCACAGAGATTCACAACACAGAGCCATTGTCACTTACTAACAGCTCAGGACACCCAGAGCTAACAAGAAATTGCAGTCTCAGCCGGGCTTTAATCACAGCACACACACAGATCTCTGTGAATTCAAAGATGGCCTGATTTACAGAGTGAGTTTTAGGACAGCCCAAGATACACAAAGAAACCCTTTCTTGAAAAACAAAGCAAAACAGCAAAAGAAAGAAAGACAAGGAAAAAGAAAAAAATGGCAGTCTCTTTCCACTCTCTCCTCCATTGGCTCTTAAAGAGCTCTCAAGCTGAACTGGAGACCATGGTGTCACTCAAAACTGGGAAGCCAGAAACCTTAGGGGGGTCACAGGAGTCGGACTGACTGCAGCACTTGATGCCTCAACCCTGCTAATGGCTGTGATATAAGGCATGGTAAAATACGGGCTTTGGCAGAGCACTACTCCCCTTTCTCTATTATTATTGCTACACAACGAAAAGGACCGGGGGGGGGGGGGGTGATGATGTGCAGTCAGTGCTGGTATTGAAATCTCACTGACTCCTTCCGCACTCCTTGTCAATTCCCGACTTTGTCAAATCAACTATCGTGAATCTTTGATGTGGGTTGGCCCTTTAGGAACTCAGAGAAACAAGACAGACAGACCTGTTTCATCCCAGAAACCTCCCAGTTCCTGAGCCCTAGCCCTGGAAGTCTCAAAGCCATCACATCCAGAAATCTCTCTAGTCCCTGCTAGTGGTGAACTCACTTCGTCTTCCCCAGGACCACTAATTATTTCTCCATGTTTTCCTGTGAGATCTGAGGCCAGCTTTCTTCTTCCTCCCTCTGGCCTCTCCACGAACGATCTCCATTCTCTAGACAACATGTCTAGAACCGAGTCTTATAGGCACCGAGAGAGTGTGTCTTGAGGGCAGTTGGCGTTTCTAGGACACGAGTGACATCACAAAATTCCGAGAGCTCTCTGGGATACCGTGGAATTTCCAGAGAAGGGACTGCTGATGTCGTGAGGCACGGCCTTTACCTCCTTGCTGATATTTCTCCCCGAACTGACCGACCGACCGACCGACCGACCAACCGGAACCTGAGGTTTCCTTTCCAGGAGTCTCTCCTCCGACACAGAGGGAGCCATTCAGGATTTCCTCCTTCCAAAACCAGAAATTTCTCTCTGCTTCATTAATATCTTCTCACTACTTCCTGAACCCATGGGGAGTTAGTTAGTTGAACACTCACTTTTTTCATGAATGACCCTTCCTCCCTCTCCTGAATATCTCATATTACTGATTCATACTCAGTAAAACAGTAATATGAGAAATTAGGCCAGGAGGACATGGAAGATGAGGGTTGAGTCTTCTGAAGTGAACAAGCACTTAGGGAAGGCTAAACTTAAGGGAATTTGACTCTGAGTGGCAAGACATGAATAGCTGCTGCCAAGGCACAGATACAGGCACCAACTGGGCCCTCGGCATCCTCCTGCATCATCAGAGCTGTGTGGGAAACTCAGCCCAAAGGAGGGGCCGTGTTCAAAGGGAGAGGGCATTTTCGAGGACAGCACTGTTTTCTTTTTCTTCTTTCTTTCTTTCTTTCTTTCTTTCTTTCTTTCTTTCTTTTTTTTTTTTTCGAGACAGGGTTGTTCTGTAGTTTTTTTTTTTTTTGGAGCCTGTCCTGGAACTAGCTCTTGTAGACCAGGCTGGTCTTGAACTCACATGCTTTCTTTTTTTTTTCTATTGGATATTTTTGACTTCTTTATCAAAGATCAGGTGTTCGAAGATGTGTGGATCGATATCCGGGTCTTCTATTCGGTTCCATTGGTCCTCCTGTCTGTTCTTATGCCAGGACCAGGCTGTTTTCAGAACTGTAGCTTACAGAGTGTTCTTGCAGGTGGGGCACAGAAGAGGTTAATTACGGTACCTTAGTTCTTCTGCTTTTCTAGCAGACCGGAGCCCAGCTGACAGGAATCCAGTAGAGATGGTGTCAAGGTTCACACTGACACTAACAGCTGTAACTTGAGCAGGATTTGTGATCCACATGAAATTTGCAATGAATTGCAGCAAATCTGTGACACTCTAACTTGCTCAGGCTCAGTATCTGAACATACAGATGTTTGCAATGATCACTGGCTTCAGGATTTTTTGTTGTTGTTGTTGTTGTTGTTTTGTTTTTCCACGAGACAGGGTTTCCCTGTAGCTGAAGTTTAACGGCCTGGTGTTTTTGTGACTTACTGCTTCAAAGAACTTCTCCATTTCTTTATCCCTAAGGGAAAAGAAATATAATCACTAAATACATTTAAGTGTCTTTCAACCATTTTAGATCCCTCTGTTGAGAGTTCTCTGTTTAGGTCTGTACTCCATTTTTTAAAATTGGATTATTTGTTCTTTGGATGACCAATTTCTCGACTTCTTTGTGTATTTTGGAGATTAGTGAAGATCTTTTCCCATTCTGTAAGGCCGTCGTTTTGTCTTGTTGGCCATGTTCTTTGCTTTACAGAAGCTTTTCAGTTTCAGGAGGTCTCACTTATTAATTGTTTCTCTCAGTGTCTGTTTTTTCTTCTTTTTTTTTTCTTTTTTCTTTCTTTTTTTTTCTTTATTTTCTTTTTTTCTTTTTTTTCTTCTTCTTCTTTTCTTTTTTTTTCTTTTTTTTCTCTCTTTAGTTTTTTTCTTTGTTCTTTTTTTTGTTTTGTTTTTCTTTTTTTTTTCTTTTTTCTTTTTTTTCTTTTTCTCTCAGTGTCTGTGCTACTGGGGTTCTATTTAGCAAGCGTTCTCCTGTGCCAATGTGTTCAAGTGCATTTGATATTTTTATTTTTATATTCTTTTATTGTGGATGAAGTCAATTATTTGAACTCTCAAATATTTTTATTGTTATTATCTCTCTATTTGTTTGCTTATTTGTGGTTGTTCACCAACTTGACTATCTAGAGGAAGTAAAAGTCATAACAAGGTTTCCGTAGGTGAACCTGCGGAAGGATCATTAACGTGAGAGAGCAGCGGCGGCGGCTCTGCCCGCCCACTCGCCTGCCTCGCGCGAGTTCTCGCCGGGAGGCGCGCTCCACGGGTCGCGCGTGTGTTGTGCGCACAGAAGTTGCGTGCGCACGGGCGCGCGTGGCGGTCGTGAGAGAGAGGTCGAGAGAGGGGGAAGGGGGACGGGCGCCGGCTCGCCCGCCCTCCTCGCCCCGTCCGAGGACCCGTGTCTGGCTCTGCCGCTGGCGGCTCACGGCGGACGGCGGCTCTCTTCCCGCTCTCGCTCTCCTCCGTCCACTCCCGCTGCTTGCCTCACCGCACCGCAGCGGCCCGCGGGTGTGTCCCCTCTTTCCCGGGCGCGCGCCTTTCCCTCTCCATCCCTCTTCCTGGGGGATGATGGGCGAGGGTCTGGCGGCGCCCCGGGCCCCCTCTCGCCGCCGACCTCCGCTCGCGCGCCGTGGCGCCGCGGCGCGCCTGTCGGGGAGGCGGCGGAGGTTGGGCGCACTTTTTTTTCCCCCTTCTCCACCTCCTTCTCCAAAGGACCGGGGTAGACCAGTAGTCCCTCCCACCGGGCAGGAGGCCATTTTTTCCCCCGGGGATGCGGCGGGTCGACCAGATGTCCCGCTGGACTTTTTTTTTTTAATGTATAATATATATTATATCTTCCTAGACCTGACGGGTCGACCAGTTGTCTCTGTGCACTTCCTTTTTTTTTGACGGACTGGAAGCGGGTCGACCAGTTGTCCAATTAAATATTTGGCCTTAAAATGCTAAGTACCGGGGTCGACCAGTTGGCCTTGTGAACTTGGGTCGACCAGTTGTCTTTTTCCATGTCTTGATTGAATGATGTCATTCTTCAATGTGTTGGTGGTTAGTTTATCTCTTTTGTTCTCTATGCCAACACGCCCCACTCACCAAACACTTTTTTTTTAATTTATTTATTTACTTATTTTTATTTTACTTCATTATTATTTATTTATTTATTTATACATACATACATACATCCTGTCTATCTGTCCAGATGGTGCAGGGGTAGAAGGGGCTAGCTATGAGAGGAAGGTGCTCGGTGGGCATCCAGTTGTAAATAAGGCTGGGAATAAATAGCTGAATATTAATTCATTTGAGTAATATTAAAACTGTTCAAGTAGAAAACAATTGCTTTCTTTTTCTGTTTGCCCAGAGATCTGACTGACTGCAACTTGGAAAGAAGACGGCCCTGCTGGACAGAGACCTCCCTCCTGCTTTGGGTGGGTCGACCAGTTTACATGTTTATTTCCACGTTTTGTCTTTTATGGATTGAATGGATGTGTCTCTCTCTTTTTTTTTTTTTTTTTGGTTTTTCGAGACAGGGTTTCTCTGTGGCTTTGGAGCCTGTCCTGGAACTAGCACTGTAGACCAGGCTGGTCTCGAACTCACAGAGATCTGCCTACCTCTGCCTCCCGAGTACTGGGATTAAAGGCGTGCGCCACCATCGCCCAGCTCTCATTTTTTTTTTTACGATTGCTTGCTTGCTTGCTTGCTTACTTACTTACTTACTTACTATCTGTTCAGCCCATCTCATTTACTTACTTCTTTAAAAAAAATGACCCACCTAGTTATTTACTTACTTACTTACTTGTTCATTCATTCCTTCACTTCCTTATCTTCTTTCATATATCTGTTTATTTATCTGCTGATTTAGCGTGACTCATTTACTTATTGAATGTTTCAATTATTATTTAGTTTTATTCATTTATTCATTCTTTATGTCTATTTTTATGTATGTATTTACTTACTTTCTTAATTTTTTTTTTACTTTTTAAAATTTACTTAATTTTTTTCTTTCTTTGGGAATGTAGATTCTTTCTTCCTTTCTTCCTTTCTTTCCTTCTTTCTGTCTCCTGACTGTCACTGGCTAAGAAAATGGTGGCCTCCATGTCACTGGTCAGCATAGCAGCTCCTAAAATGGAATTTGATGAAGGGATACATAGATAGATAGATAGATAGATAGATAGATAGATAGATAGATAGATAGATAGATAGATAGATGGGATGCGCACACGCTCACTCACACACACACACATATGCACGCACGTGCATGACATGTACAGATGGGGGGCGATTCCAATGTTTTCAGAGGAAGGTGCTCGCTGGTAATAATAAATGTGCTGGTAAATAAGGCTGGAAATAGCTGAATATTAAATCATTAAAACTCTTCAAATAAATAAAAAGCAATTCCATTTCTCTCTCTCTCTCTTTCTCACCATATACCAGCACATCTGAACTGACTGCAACATACAAAAGAAGAAGAAACACGGAAAGAAGACATCCCTGCTGGACAGGATCTGAGATGAGAATAAATTCATCGAATGGCTGCCAACAGCATTTCATTGAGAAGAGATTCCACATTTTATGCTGTACAGTTACTTAGTTAGATAGATAGATAAAGAGAGGCCTGTGAACTGGGGTGGGCTGTGGCTTCTCAGGTCACCTCAGGTCAGGGAGGGGCTGAGGAGTGTCCCATTGGCCTTGACAATAGGCAGGAGTCAGAGGTTAATGTCAGGGCAGGGCCTGAGAGTTCCTCAAAGGGAATGAATGGAGACCCTTGCTTACCTAAGAAATGCCTGACCTTGGAAAAGGACTTGTGGAAAGCGGGCCCTTGAAACTGTGGTTTCACGTCTTACTAGAAAGCTCCCTCTTGGAAGGGAAAGTCATCGTGATATCTTACTCTTTTCCCAAGGATACCCTACCTACCCTTCTGATCATTCTTACTGAATTAAGTCTTCCACTGCAAATAAATAAATAAATAAATAATAAATGAAGTGGGTGAGTGAGTGAGTGAGTGAGTAAGTAAGTAAGTAAGTAAGTAAACAAGCAAATAAGTGGATGGACAAATAAATACAAAGTTTGCTGTTGTTGACTGACTTTTGATTTCATAATGAATCTCTCTCTCTCTCTCTCTCTCTCTCTCTCTCTCTCTCTCTCACACACACACACTAAATATACAATAAAAGGAAGCATAACACCTTTACTCAGGGGGCAGAGTGAACTCTGAAAGTTTTCCAGGCGGGGGGGGGGGGGGGGAGAGACAGAATATAAGAACAAAATGAGAAACAAGGAAAAATAGTGTTGGCTGGCTGGCCGGCTTTCAGTTCCCTGACAGAAATGAGCACATTGTGGAGGAAACACAAAGTTGTTACACTATGTGGGTGTGATGAGGAGAGATTGTGAGTGAGTGTCCTGTCAGAACAAAGTTAGTCCCATAGTTGATGAAATTCATTATCCCAAAACTTCAGCAGAATATATCCCAAGTTTGCAAATGTGTGATCAGCTTGTGACAGGTTGGGCTGGAGATGCTGAGAACTGGGGAGCCCTCAATGCAAGAGCAGACACTCATTCCCATGAAGAGGGAGAGAGGGAGGGAGGGAGGGAGGGAGGGATCATTCATTCCTATACTCAAGTTTAAAGAAAGATGAGTGGCTATCTATGGAGAGACCACTCACAGATATGAAAAATCATTTCCTAAAAATCAAATTTCTCAGTCAGTATGCAACTGCTATGGTGCTTCTCCTAGATAGAGCAAAACACACAAACAAACTGATTCCTTGATCTTGAGCCACAGTGCACATGCTGTGGAAAAGGGGACATGGCCAACTTGAATCACAATATTCATCAGAGCATGAAAAGAGCGTAAAAAGGACACAGAGGAGAGATAATTGTGGTCCTTCCTTCCTCCCTCCCTCCCTCCCTCCCTCCCTCCCTCCTTCCCTCAGGAAGTGACTGACAGATGAGACTTTGTCCAAGCAGGTTCTGTCTGAAATACCAGACTTGAGTTTCCCCCTCTGTGGGTATTAGCTAATCAGTCCTCCCTTCTTTCTGTAGGAAGGTGGTGCATGTCTCTCAGAACTTACCTGGTTTCCTCTGCACCAGGTGAACCAGGGAAAAATTTTCTAAGCCTTATTCAGACCCATAGAGGCTGCGCTGTGTGTGACTTCAGAGACCTCAGGGAGTATAGGGGTGGGTGGGTGCTTGATGCTTCAGACTCATGTCATTGAAGGACATAACATAGTCTGGATTCACAGAGATTCACAACACAGAGCCATTGTCACTTACTAACAGCTCAGGACACCCAGAGCTAACAAGAAATTGCAGTCTCAGCCGGGCTTTAATCACAGCACACACACAGATCTCTGTGAATTCAAAGATGGCCTGATTTACAGAGTGAGTTTTAGGACAGCCCAAGATACACAAAGAAACCCTTTCTTGAAAAACAAAGCAAAACAGCAAAAGAAAGAAAGACAAGGAAAAAGAAAAAAATGGCAGTCTCTTTCCACTCTCTCCTCCATTGGCTCTTAAAGAGCTCTCAAGCTGAACTGGAGACCATGGTGTCACTCAAAACTGGGAAGCCAGAAACCTTAGGGGGGTCACAGGAGTCGGACTGACTGCAGCACTTGATGCCTCAACCCTGCTAATGGCTGTGATATAAGGCATGGTAAAATACGGGCTTTGGCAGAGCACTACTCCCCTTTCTCTATTATTATTGCTACACAACGAAAAGGACCGGGGGGGGGGGGGTGATGATGTGCAGTCAGTGCTGGTATTGAAATCTCACTGACTCCTTCCGCACTCCTTGTCAATTCCCGACTTTGTCAAATCAACTATCGTGAATCTTTGATGTGGGTTGGCCCTTTAGGAACTCAGAGAAACAAGACAGACAGACCTGTTTCATCCCAGAAACCTCCCAGTTCCTGAGCCCTAGCCCTGGAAGTCTCAAAGCCATCACATCCAGAAATCTCTCTAGTCCCTGCTAGTGGTGAACTCACTTCGTCTTCCCCAGGACCACTAATTATTTCTCCATGTTTTCCTGTGAGATCTGAGGCCAGCTTTCTTCTTCCTCCCTCTGGCCTCTCCACGAACGATCTCCATTCTCTAGACAACATGTCTAGAACCGAGTCTTATAGGCACCGAGAGAGTGTGTCTTGAGGGCAGTTGGCGTTTCTAGGACACGAGTGACATCACAAAATTCCGAGAGCTCTCTGGGATACCGTGGAATTTCCAGAGAAGGGACTGCTGATGTCGTGAGGCACGGCCTTTACCTCCTTGCTGATATTTCTCCCCGAACTGACCGACCGACCGACCGACCGACCAACCGGAACCTGAGGTTTCCTTTCCAGGAGTCTCTCCTCCGACACAGAGGGAGCCATTCAGGATTTCCTCCTTCCAAAACCAGAAATTTCTCTCTGCTTCATTAATATCTTCTCACTACTTCCTGAACCCATGGGGAGTTAGTTAGTTGAACACTCACTTTTTTCATGAATGACCCTTCCTCCCTCTCCTGAATATCTCATATTACTGATTCATACTCAGTAAAACAGTAATATGAGAAATTAGGCCAGGAGGACATGGAAGATGAGGGTTGAGTCTTCTGAAGTGAACAAGCACTTAGGGAAGGCTAAACTTAAGGGAATTTGACTCTGAGTGGCAAGACATGAATAGCTGCTGCCAAGGCACAGATACAGGCACCAACTGGGCCCTCGGCATCCTCCTGCATCATCAGAGCTGTGTGGGAAACTCAGCCCAAAGGAGGGGCCGTGTTCAAAGGGAGAGGGCATTTTCGAGGACAGCACTGTTTTCTTTTTCTTCTTTCTTTCTTTCTTTCTTTCTTTCTTTCTTTCTTTCTTTCTTTCTTTTTTTTTTTTCGAGACAGGGTTGTTCTGTAGTTTTTTTTTTTTTTGGAGCCTGTCCTGGAACTAGCTCTTGTAGACCAGGCTGGTCTTGAACTCACATGCTTTCTTTTTTTTTTCTATTGGATATTTTTGACTTCTTTATCAAAGATCAGGTGTTCGAAGATGTGTGGATCGATATCCGGGTCTTCTATTCGGTTCCATTGGTCCTCCTGTCTGTTCTTATGCCAGGACCAGGCTGTTTTCAGAACTGTAGCTTACAGAGTGTTCTTGCAGGTGGGGCACAGAAGAGGTTAATTACGGTACCTTAGTTCTTCTGCTTTTCTAGCAGACCGGAGCCCAGCTGACAGGAATCCAGTAGAGATGGTGTCAAGGTTCACACTGACACTAACAGCTGTAACTTGAGCAGGATTTGTGATCCACATGAAATTTGCAATGAATTGCAGCAAATCTGTGACACTCTAACTTGCTCAGGCTCAGTATCTGAACATACAGATGTTTGCAATGATCACTGGCTTCAGGATTTTTTGTTGTTGTTGTTGTTGTTGTTTTGTTTTTCCACGAGACAGGGTTTCCCTGTAGCTGAAGTTTAACGGCCTGGTGTTTTTGTGACTTACTGCTTCAAAGAACTTCTCCATTTCTTTATCCCTAAGGGAAAAGAAATATAATCACTAAATACATTTAAGTGTCTTTCAACCATTTTAGATCCCTCTGTTGAGAGTTCTCTGTTTAGGTCTGTACTCCATTTTTTAAAATTGGATTATTTGTTCTTTGGATGACCAATTTCTCGACTTCTTTGTGTATTTTGGAGATTAGTGAAGATCTTTTCCCATTCTGTAAGGCCGTCGTTTTGTCTTGTTGGCCATGTTCTTTGCTTTACAGAAGCTTTTCAGTTTCAGGAGGTCTCACTTATTAATTGTTTCTCTCAGTGTCTGTTTTTTTTCTTTTTTTTTTCTTTTTTCTTTCTTTTTTTTTCTTTTATTTTTTTTCTTTTTTTCTCTTTTTCTTCTTCTTCTTTTCTTTTTTTTTCTTTTTTTTCTCTCTTTAGTTTTTTTCTTTGTTCTTTTTTTTGTTTAGTTTTTCTTTTTTTTTTCTTTTTTCTTTTTTGTTCTTTTTCTCTCAGTGTCTGTGCTACTGGGGTTCTATTTAGCAAGCGTTCTCCTGTGCCAATGTGTTCAAGTGCATTTGATATTTTTATTTTTATATTCTTTTATTGTGGATGAAGTCAATTATTTGAACTCTCAAATATTTTTATTGTTATTATCTCTCTATTTGTTTGCTTATTTGTGGTTGTTCACCAACTTGACTATCTAGAGGAAGTAAAAGTCGTAACAAGGTTTCCGTAGGTGAACCTGCGGAAGGATCATTAATGTGAGAGAGCAGAGGCGGCGGCTCTGCCCGCCCGCTCGCCTGCCTCGCCCGAGTTCTCGCCGGGAGGCGCGCTCCACGGGTCGCGCGTGTGTTGTGCGCACGGAAGTGTGCGTGCGCACGGGCGCGCGTGGCGGTCGTGAGAGAGAGGTCGAGAGAGGGGGAAGGGGGACGGGCGCCGGCTTGCCCGCCCTCCTCGCCCCAATTGAGGACCCGTGTCTGGCTCTGCCGCTGGCGGCTCACGGCGGACGGCGGCTCTCTTCCCGCTCTCGCTCTCCTCCGTCCACTCCCGCTGCTTGCCTCACCGCACCGCAGCGGCCCGCGGGTGTGTCCCCTCTTTCCCGGGCGCGCGCCTTTCCCTCTCCATCCCTCTTCCCGGGGGAGGATGGGCGAGGGTCTGGCGGCGCCCCGGGCCCCCTCTCGCTGCAGACCTCCGCTCGCGCGCCATGGCGCCGCGGCGCGCCTGTCGGGGAGGCGGCGGAGGTTGGGCGCACTTTTTTTTTTCCCCTCTCCACCTCCTTCTCCAAAGGACCGGGGTAGACCAGTAGTCCCTCCCACCGGGCGGGAGGCCATTTTTTTCCCCCGGGGATGCGGCGGGTCGACCAGATGTCCCGCTGGACTCTTTTTTTTTTTTTTTTTTTTTTTTTAATGTATAATATATATTATATCTTCCTAGACCTGACGGGTCGACCAGTTGTCTCTGTGCACTTCCTTTTTTTTTGACGGACTGGAAGCGGGTCGACCAGTTGTCCGATTAAATATTTGGCCTTAAAATGCTAAGTACCGGGGTCGACCAGTTGGCCTTGTGAACTTGGGTCGACCAGTTGTCTTTTTCCATGTCTTGATTGACTGATGTCATTCTTCAATGTGTTGGTGGTTAGTTTATCTCTTTTGTTCTCTATGCCAACACGCCACACTCACCAAACACTTTTTTTTAATTAATTTATTTACTTATTTTTATTTTACTTTTTTATTATTTATTTATTTATACATACATACATACATCCTGTCTATCTGTCCAGATGGGGCAGGGGTAGAAGGGGCTAGCTATGAGAGGAAGGTGCTCGGTGGGCATCCAGTTGTAAATAAGGCTGGGAATAAATAGCTGAATATTAATTCATTTGAGTAATATTAAAACTGTTCAAGTAGAAAACAATTGCTTTCTTTTTCTGTTTGCCCAGAGATCTGACTGACTGAAAGAAGACGGCCCTGCTGGACAGAGACCTCCCTCCTGCTTTGGGTGGGTTGACCAGTTTACATGTTTATTTCTACGTTTTGTCTTTTATGGATTGAATGGATGTGTCTCTCTCTCTTTTTTTTTTTTTTGGTTTTTCGAGACAGGGTTTCTCTGTGGCTTTGGAGCCTGTCCTGGAACTAGCACTGTAGACCAGGCTGGTCTCGAACTCACAGAGATCCGCCTACCTCTGCCTCCCGAGTACTGGGATTAAAGGCGTGCGCCACCATCGCCCGGCTCTCATTTTTTTTTTCACGATTGCTTGCTTGCTTGCTTGCTTACTTACTTACTTACTATCTGTTCAGCCCATCTCATTTACTTACTTCTTTAAAAAAAATGACCCACCTAGTTATTTACTTACTTACTTGTTCATTCATTCCTTCACTTCCTTATCTTCTTTCATATATCTGTTTATTTATCTGCTGATTTAGCGTGACTCATTTACTTATTGAATGTTTCAATTATTATTTAGTTTTATTCATTTATTCATTCTTTATGTCTATTTTTATGTATGTATTTACTTACTTTCTTAATTTTTTTTTTACTTTTTAAAATTTACTTAATTTTTTTCTTTCTTTGGGAATGTAGATTCTTTCTTCCTTTCTTCCTTTCTTTCCTTCTTTCTGTCTCCTGACTGTCACTGGCTAAGAAAATGGTGGCCTCCATGTCACTGGTCAGCATAGCAGCTCCTAAAATGGAATTTGATGAAGGGATACATAGATAGATAGATAGATAGATAGATAGATAGATAGATAGATAGATAGATAGATAGATAGATAGATGGGATGCGCACACGCTCACACACACACACACACACACACACACACACACACACACACATATGCACGCACGTGCATGACATGTACAGATGGGGGGCGATTCCAATGTTTTCAGAGGAAGGTGCTCGCTGGTAATAATAAATGTGCTGGTAAATAAGGCTGGAAATAGCTGAATATTAAATCATTAAAACTCTTCAAATAAATAAAAAGCAATTCCATTTCTCTCTCTCTCTCTTTCTCACCATATACCAGCACATCTGAACTGACTGCAACATACAAAAGAAGAAGAAACACGGAAAGAAGACATCCCTGCTGGACAGGATCTGAGATGAGAATAAATTCATCGAATGGCTGCCAACAGCATTTCATTGAGAAGAGATTCCACATTTTATGCTGTACAGTTACTTAGTTAGATAGATAGATAAAGAGAGGCCTGTGAACTGGGGTGGGCTGTGGCTTCTCAGGTCACCTCAGGTCAGGGAGGGGCTGAGGAGTGTCCCATTGGCCTTGACAATAGGCAGGAGTCAGAGGTTAATGTCAGGGCAGGGCCTGAGAGTTCCTCAAAGGGAATGAATGGAGACCCTTGCTTACCTAAGAAATGCCTGACCTTGGAAAAGGACTTGTGGAAAGCGGGCCCTTGAAACTGTGGTTTCACGTCTTACTAGAAAGCTCCCTCTTGGAAGGGAAAGTCATCGTGATATCTTACTCTTTTCCCAAGGATACCCTACCTACCCTTCTGATCATTCTTACTGAATTAAGTCTTCCACTGCAAATAAATAAATAAATAAATAATAAATGAAGTGGGTGAGTGAGTGAGTGAGTGAGTAAGTAAGTAAGTAAGTAAGTAAACAAGCAAATAAGTGGATGGACAAATAAATACAAAGTTTGCTGTTGTTGACTGACTTTTGATTTCATAATGAATCTCTCTCTCTCTCTCTCTCTCTCTCTCTCTCTCTCTCTCTCACACACACACACTAAATATACAATAAAAGGAAGCATAACACCTTTACTCAGGGGGCAGAGTGAACTCTGAAAGTTTTCCAGGCGGGGGGGGGGGGGGGAGAGACAGAATATAAGAACAAAATGAGAAACAAGGAAAAATAGTGTTGGCTGGCTGGCCGGCTTTCAGTTCCCTGACAGAAATGAGCACATTGTGGAGGAAACACAAAGTTGTTACACTATGTGGGTGTGATGAGGAGAGATTGTGAGTGAGTGTCCTGTCAGAACAAAGTTAGTCCCATAGTTGATGAAATTCATTATCCCAAAACTTCAGCAGAATATATCCCAAGTTTGCAAATGTGTGATCAGCTTGTGACAGGTTGGGCTGGAGATGCTGAGAACTGGGGAGCCCTCAATGCAAGAGCAGACACTCATTCCCATGAAGAGGGAGAGAGGGAGGGAGGGAGGGAGGGAGGGATCATTCATTCCTATACTCAAGTTTAAAGAAAGATGAGTGGCTATCTATGGAGAGACCACTCACAGATATGAAAAATCATTTCCTAAAAATCAAATTTCTCAGTCAGTATGCAACTGCTATGGTGCTTCTCCTAGATAGAGCAAAACACACAAACAAACTGATTCCTTGATCTTGAGCCACAGTGCACATGCTGTGGAAAAGGGGACATGGCCAACTTGAATCACAATATTCATCAGAGCATGAAAAGAGCGTAAAAAGGACACAGAGGAGAGATAATTGTGGTCCTTCCTTCCTCCCTCCCTCCCTCCCTCCCTCCCTCCCTCCTTCCCTCAGGAAGTGACTGACAGATGAGACTTTGTCCAAGCAGGTTCTGTCTGAAATACCAGACTTGAGTTTCCCCCTCTGTGGGTATTAGCTAATCAGTCCTCCCTTCTTTCTGTAGGAAGGTGGTGCATGTCTCTCAGAACTTACCTGGTTTCCTCTGCACCAGGTGAACCAGGGAAAAATTTTCTAAGCCTTATTCAGACCCATAGAGGCTGCGCTGTGTGTGACTTCAGAGACCTCAGGGAGTATAGGGGTGGGTGGGTGCTTGATGCTTCAGACTCATGTCATTGAAGGACATAACATAGTCTGGATTCACAGAGATTCACAACACAGAGCCATTGTCACTTACTAACAGCTCAGGACACCCAGAGCTAACAAGAAATTGCAGTCTCAGCCGGGCTTTAATCACAGCACACACACAGATCTCTGTGAATTCAAAGATGGCCTGATTTACAGAGTGAGTTTTAGGACAGCCCAAGATACACAAAGAAACCCTTTCTTGAAAAACAAAGCAAAACAGCAAAAGAAAGAAAGACAAGGAAAAAGAAAAAAATGGCAGTCTCTTTCCACTCTCTCCTCCATTGGCTCTTAAAGAGCTCTCAAGCTGAACTGGAGACCATGGTGTCACTCAAAACTGGGAAGCCAGAAACCTTAGGGGGGTCACAGGAGTCGGACTGACTGCAGCACTTGATGCCTCAACCCTGCTAATGGCTGTGATATAAGGCATGGTAAAATACGGGCTTTGGCAGAGCACTACTCCCCTTTCTCTATTATTATTGCTACACAACGAAAAGGACCGGGGGGGGGGGGGGTGATGATGTGCAGTCAGTGCTGGTATTGAAATCTCACTGACTCCTTCCGCACTCCTTGTCAATTCCCGACTTTGTCAAATCAACTATCGTGAATCTTTGATGTGGGTTGGCCCTTTAGGAACTCAGAGAAACAAGACAGACAGACCTGTTTCATCCCAGAAACCTCCCAGTTCCTGAGCCCTAGCCCTGGAAGTCTCAAAGCCATCACATCCAGAAATCTCTCTAGTCCCTGCTAGTGGTGAACTCACTTCGTCTTCCCCAGGACCACTAATTATTTCTCCATGTTTTCCTGTGAGATCTGAGGCCAGCTTTCTTCTTCCTCCCTCTGGCCTCTCCACGAACGATCTCCATTCTCTAGACAACATGTCTAGAACCGAGTCTTATAGGCACCGAGAGAGTGTGTCTTGAGGGCAGTTGGCGTTTCTAGGACACGAGTGACATCACAAAATTCCGAGAGCTCTCTGGGATACCGTGGAATTTCCAGAGAAGGGACTGCTGATGTCGTGAGGCACGGCCTTTACCTCCTTGCTGATATTTCTCCCCGAACTGACCGACCGACCGACCGACCGACCAACCGGAACCTGAGGTTTCCTTTCCAGGAGTCTCTCCTCCGACACAGAGGGAGCCATTCAGGATTTCCTCCTTCCAAAACCAGAAATTTCTCTCTGCTTCATTAATATCTTCTCACTACTTCCTGAACCCATGGGGAGTTAGTTAGTTGAACACTCACTTTTTTCATGAATGACCCTTCCTCCCTCTCCTGAATATCTCATATTACTGATTCATACTCAGTAAAACAGTAATATGAGAAATTAGGCCAGGAGGACATGGAAGATGAGGGTTGAGTCTTCTGAAGTGAACAAGCACTTAGGGAAGGCTAAACTTAAGGGAATTTGACTCTGAGTGGCAAGACATGAATAGCTGCTGCCAAGGCACAGATACAGGCACCAACTGGGCCCTCGGCATCCTCCTGCATCATCAGAGCTGTGTGGGAAACTCAGCCCAAAGGAGGGGCCGTGTTCAAAGGGAGAGGGCATTTTCGAGGACAGCACTGTTTTCTTTTTCTTCTTTCTTTCTTTCTTTCTTTCTTTCTTTCTTTCTTTCTTTTTTTTTTTTTCGAGACAGGGTTGTTCTGTAGTTTTTTTTTTTTTTGGAGCCTGTCCTGGAACTAGCTCTTGTAGACCAGGCTGGTCTTGAACTCACATGCTTTCTTTTTTTTTTCTATTGGATATTTTTGACTTCTTTATCAAAGATCAGGTGTTCGAAGATGTGTGGATCGATATCCGGGTCTTCTATTCGGTTCCATTGGTCCTCCTGTCTGTTCTTATGCCAGGACCAGGCTGTTTTCAGAACTGTAGCTTACAGAGTGTTCTTGCAGGTGGGGCACAGAAGAGGTTAATTACGGTACCTTAGTTCTTCTGCTTTTCTAGCAGACCGGAGCCCAGCTGACAGGAATCCAGTAGAGATGGTGTCAAGGTTCACACTGACACTAACAGCTGTAACTTGAGCAGGATTTGTGATCCACATGAAATTTGCAATGAATTGCAGCAAATCTGTGACACTCTAACTTGCTCAGGCTCAGTATCTGAACATACAGATGTTTGCAATGATCACTGGCTTCAGGATTTTTTGTTGTTGTTGTTGTTGTTGTTTTGTTTTTCCACGAGACAGGGTTTCCCTGTAGCTGAAGTTTAACGGCCTGGTGTTTTTGTGACTTACTGCTTCAAAGAACTTCTCCATTTCTTTATCCCTAAGGGAAAAGAAATATAATCACTAAATACATTTAAGTGTCTTTCAACCATTTTAGATCCCTCTGTTGAGAGTTCTCTGTTTAGGTCTGTACTCCATTTTTTAAAATTGGATTATTTGTTCTTTGGATGACCAATTTCTCGACTTCTTTGTGTATTTTGGAGATTAGTGAAGATCTTTTCCCATTCTGTAAGGCCGTCGTTTTGTCTTGTTGGCCATGTTCTTTGCTTTACAGAAGCTTTTCAGTTTCAGGAGGTCTCACTTATTAATTGTTTCTCTCAGTGTCTGTTTTTTCTTCTTTTTTTTTTCTTTTTTCTTTCTTTTTTTTTCTTTATTTTCTTTTTTTCTTTTTTTTCTTCTTCTTCTTTTCTTTTTTTTTCTTTTTTTTCTCTCTTTAGTTTTTTTCTTTGTTCTTTTTTTTGTTTTGTTTTTCTTTTTTTTTTCTTTTTTCTTTTTTTTCTTTTTCTCTCAGTGTCTGTGCTACTGGGGTTCTATTTAGCAAGCGTTCTCCTGTGCCAATGTGTTCAAGTGCATTTGATATTTTTATTTTTATATTCTTTTATTGTGGATGAAGTCAATTATTTGAACTCTCAAATATTTTTATTGTTATTATCTCTCTATTTGTTTGCTTATTTGTGGTTGTTCACCAACTTGACTATCTAGAGGAAGTAAAAGTCATAACAAGGTTTCCGTAGGTGAACCTGCGGAAGGATCATTAACGTGAGAGAGCAGCGGCGGCGGCTCTGCCCGCCCACTCGCCTGCCTCGCGCGAGTTCTCGCCGGGAGGCGCGCTCCACGGGTCGCGCGTGTGTTGTGCGCACAGAAGTTGCGTGCGCACGGGCGCGCGTGGCGGTCGTGAGAGAGAGGTCGAGAGAGGGGGAAGGGGGACGGGCGCCGGCTCGCCCGCCCTCCTCGCCCCGTCCGAGGACCCGTGTCTGGCTCTGCCGCTGGCGGCTCACGGCGGACGGCGGCTCTCTTCCCGCTCTCGCTCTCCTCCGTCCACTCCCGCTGCTTGCCTCACCGCACCGCAGCGGCCCGCGGGTGTGTCCCCTCTTTCCCGGGCGCGCGCCTTTCCCTCTCCATCCCTCTTCCTGGGGGATGATGGGCGAGGGTCTGGCGGCGCCCCGGGCCCCCTCTCGCCGCCGACCTCCGCTCGCGCGCCGTGGCGCCGCGGCGCGCCTGTCGGGGAGGCGGCGGAGGTTGGGCGCACTTTTTTTTCCCCCTTCTCCACCTCCTTCTCCAAAGGACCGGGGTAGACCAGTAGTCCCTCCCACCGGGCAGGAGGCCATTTTTTCCCCCGGGGATGCGGCGGGTCGACCAGATGTCCCGCTGGACTTTTTTTTTTTAATGTATAATATATATTATATCTTCCTAGACCTGACGGGTCGACCAGTTGTCTCTGTGCACTTCCTTTTTTTTTGACGGACTGGAAGCGGGTCGACCAGTTGTCCAATTAAATATTTGGCCTTAAAATGCTAAGTACCGGGGTCGACCAGTTGGCCTTGTGAACTTGGGTCGACCAGTTGTCTTTTTCCATGTCTTGATTGAATGATGTCATTCTTCAATGTGTTGGTGGTTAGTTTATCTCTTTTGTTCTCTATGCCAACACGCCCCACTCACCAAACACTTTTTTTTTAATTTATTTATTTACTTATTTTTATTTTACTTCATTATTATTTATTTATTTATTTATACATACATACATACATCCTGTCTATCTGTCCAGATGGTGCAGGGGTAGAAGGGGCTAGCTATGAGAGGAAGGTGCTCGGTGGGCATCCAGTTGTAAATAAGGCTGGGAATAAATAGCTGAATATTAATTCATTTGAGTAATATTAAAACTGTTCAAGTAGAAAACAATTGCTTTCTTTTTCTGTTTGCCCAGAGATCTGACTGACTGCAACTTGGAAAGAAGACGGCCCTGCTGGACAGAGACCTCCCTCCTGCTTTGGGTGGGTCGACCAGTTTACATGTTTATTTCCACGTTTTGTCTTTTATGGATTGAATGGATGTGTCTCTCTCTTTTTTTTTTTTTTTTTGGTTTTTCGAGACAGGGTTTCTCTGTGGCTTTGGAGCCTGTCCTGGAACTAGCACTGTAGACCAGGCTGGTCTCGAACTCACAGAGATCTGCCTACCTCTGCCTCCCGAGTACTGGGATTAAAGGCGTGCGCCACCATCGCCCAGCTCTCATTTTTTTTTTTACGATTGCTTGCTTGCTTGCTTGCTTACTTACTTACTTACTTACTATCTGTTCAGCCCATCTCATTTACTTACTTCTTTAAAAAAAATGACCCACCTAGTTATTTACTTACTTACTTACTTGTTCATTCATTCCTTCACTTCCTTATCTTCTTTCATATATCTGTTTATTTATCTGCTGATTTAGCGTGACTCATTTACTTATTGAATGTTTCAATTATTATTTAGTTTTATTCATTTATTCATTCTTTATGTCTATTTTTATGTATGTATTTACTTACTTTCTTAATTTTTTTTTTACTTTTTAAAATTTACTTAATTTTTTTCTTTCTTTGGGAATGTAGATTCTTTCTTCCTTTCTTCCTTTCTTTCCTTCTTTCTGTCTCCTGACTGTCACTGGCTAAGAAAATGGTGGCCTCCATGTCACTGGTCAGCATAGCAGCTCCTAAAATGGAATTTGATGAAGGGATACATAGATAGATAGATAGATAGATAGATAGATAGATAGATAGATAGATAGATAGATAGATGGGATGCGCACACGCTCACTCACACACACACACATATGCACGCACGTGCATGACATGTACAGATGGGGGGCGATTCCAATGTTTTCAGAGGAAGGTGCTCGCTGGTAATAATAAATGTGCTGGTAAATAAGGCTGGAAATAGCTGAATATTAAATCATTAAAACTCTTCAAATAAATAAAAAGCAATTCCATTTCTCTCTCTCTCTCTTTCTCACCATATACCAGCACATCTGAACTGACTGCAACATACAAAAGAAGAAGAAACACGGAAAGAAGACATCCCTGCTGGACAGGATCTGAGATGAGAATAAATTCATCGAATGGCTGCCAACAGCATTTCATTGAGAAGAGATTCCACATTTTATGCTGTACAGTTACTTAGTTAGATAGATAGATAAAGAGAGGCCTGTGAACTGGGGTGGGCTGTGGCTTCTCAGGTCACCTCAGGTCAGGGAGGGGCTGAGGAGTGTCCCATTGGCCTTGACAATAGGCAGGAGTCAGAGGTTAATGTCAGGGCAGGGCCTGAGAGTTCCTCAAAGGGAATGAATGGAGACCCTTGCTTACCTAAGAAATGCCTGACCTTGGAAAAGGACTTGTGGAAAGCGGGCCCTTGAAACTGTGGTTTCACGTCTTACTAGAAAGCTCCCTCTTGGAAGGGAAAGTCATCGTGATATCTTACTCTTTTCCCAAGGATACCCTACCTACCCTTCTGATCATTCTTACTGAATTAAGTCTTCCACTGCAAATAAATAAATAAATAAATAATAAATGAAGTGGGTGAGTGAGTGAGTGAGTGAGTAAGTAAGTAAGTAAGTAAGTAAACAAGCAAATAAGTGGATGGACAAATAAATACAAAGTTTGCTGTTGTTGACTGACTTTTGATTTCATAATGAATCTCTCTCTCTCTCTCTCTCTCTCTCTCTCTCTCTCTCTCTCACACACACACACTAAATATACAATAAAAGGAAGCATAACACCTTTACTCAGGGGGCAGAGTGAACTCTGAAAGTTTTCCAGGCGGGGGGGGGGGGGGAGAGACAGAATATAAGAACAAAATGAGAAACAAGGAAAAATAGTGTTGGCTGGCTGGCCGGCTTTCAGTTCCCTGACAGAAATGAGCACATTGTGGAGGAAACACAAAGTTGTTACACTATGTGGGTGTGATGAGGAGAGATTGTGAGTGAGTGTCCTGTCAGAACAAAGTTAGTCCCATAGTTGATGAAATTCATTATCCCAAAACTTCAGCAGAATATATCCCAAGTTTGCAAATGTGTGATCAGCTTGTGACAGGTTGGGCTGGAGATGCTGAGAACTGGGGAGCCCTCAATGCAAGAGCAGACACTCATTCCCATGAAGAGGGAGAGAGGGAGGGAGGGAGGGAGGGAGGGATCATTCATTCCTATACTCAAGTTTAAAGAAAGATGAGTGGCTATCTATGGAGAGACCACTCACAGATATGAAAAATCATTTCCTAAAAATCAAATTTCTCAGTCAGTATGCAACTGCTATGGTGCTTCTCCTAGATAGAGCAAAACACACAAACAAACTGATTCCTTGATCTTGAGCCACAGTGCACATGCTGTGGAAAAGGGGACATGGCCAACTTGAATCACAATATTCATCAGAGCATGAAAAGAGCGTAAAAAGGACACAGAGGAGAGATAATTGTGGTCCTTCCTTCCTCCCTCCCTCCCTCCCTCCCTCCCTCCCTCCTTCCCTCAGGAAGTGACTGACAGATGAGACTTTGTCCAAGCAGGTTCTGTCTGAAATACCAGACTTGAGTTTCCCCCTCTGTGGGTATTAGCTAATCAGTCCTCCCTTCTTTCTGTAGGAAGGTGGTGCATGTCTCTCAGAACTTACCTGGTTTCCTCTGCACCAGGTGAACCAGGGAAAAATTTTCTAAGCCTTATTCAGACCCATAGAGGCTGCGCTGTGTGTGACTTCAGAGACCTCAGGGAGTATAGGGGTGGGTGGGTGCTTGATGCTTCAGACTCATGTCATTGAAGGACATAACATAGTCTGGATTCACAGAGATTCACAACACAGAGCCATTGTCACTTACTAACAGCTCAGGACACCCAGAGCTAACAAGAAATTGCAGTCTCAGCCGGGCTTTAATCACAGCACACACACAGATCTCTGTGAATTCAAAGATGGCCTGATTTACAGAGTGAGTTTTAGGACAGCCCAAGATACACAAAGAAACCCTTTCTTGAAAAACAAAGCAAAACAGCAAAAGAAAGAAAGACAAGGAAAAAGAAAAAAATGGCAGTCTCTTTCCACTCTCTCCTCCATTGGCTCTTAAAGAGCTCTCAAGCTGAACTGGAGACCATGGTGTCACTCAAAACTGGGAAGCCAGAAACCTTAGGGGGGTCACAGGAGTCGGACTGACTGCAGCACTTGATGCCTCAACCCTGCTAATGGCTGTGATATAAGGCATGGTAAAATACGGGCTTTGGCAGAGCACTACTCCCCTTTCTCTATTATTATTGCTACACAACGAAAAGGACCGGGGGGGGGGGGGTGATGATGTGCAGTCAGTGCTGGTATTGAAATCTCACTGACTCCTTCCGCACTCCTTGTCAATTCCCGACTTTGTCAAATCAACTATCGTGAATCTTTGATGTGGGTTGGCCCTTTAGGAACTCAGAGAAACAAGACAGACAGACCTGTTTCATCCCAGAAACCTCCCAGTTCCTGAGCCCTAGCCCTGGAAGTCTCAAAGCCATCACATCCAGAAATCTCTCTAGTCCCTGCTAGTGGTGAACTCACTTCGTCTTCCCCAGGACCACTAATTATTTCTCCATGTTTTCCTGTGAGATCTGAGGCCAGCTTTCTTCTTCCTCCCTCTGGCCTCTCCACGAACGATCTCCATTCTCTAGACAACATGTCTAGAACCGAGTCTTATAGGCACCGAGAGAGTGTGTCTTGAGGGCAGTTGGCGTTTCTAGGACACGAGTGACATCACAAAATTCCGAGAGCTCTCTGGGATACCGTGGAATTTCCAGAGAAGGGACTGCTGATGTCGTGAGGCACGGCCTTTACCTCCTTGCTGATATTTCTCCCCGAACTGACCGACCGACCGACCGACCGACCAACCGGAACCTGAGGTTTCCTTTCCAGGAGTCTCTCCTCCGACACAGAGGGAGCCATTCAGGATTTCCTCCTTCCAAAACCAGAAATTTCTCTCTGCTTCATTAATATCTTCTCACTACTTCCTGAACCCATGGGGAGTTAGTTAGTTGAACACTCACTTTTTTCATGAATGACCCTTCCTCCCTCTCCTGAATATCTCATATTACTGATTCATACTCAGTAAAACAGTAATATGAGAAATTAGGCCAGGAGGACATGGAAGATGAGGGTTGAGTCTTCTGAAGTGAACAAGCACTTAGGGAAGGCTAAACTTAAGGGAATTTGACTCTGAGTGGCAAGACATGAATAGCTGCTGCCAAGGCACAGATACAGGCACCAACTGGGCCCTCGGCATCCTCCTGCATCATCAGAGCTGTGTGGGAAACTCAGCCCAAAGGAGGGGCCGTGTTCAAAGGGAGAGGGCATTTTCGAGGACAGCACTGTTTTCTTTTTCTTCTTTCTTTCTTTCTTTCTTTCTTTCTTTCTTTCTTTCTTTTTTTTTTTTCGAGACAGGGTTGTTCTGTAGTTTTTTTTTTTTTTGGAGCCTGTCCTGGAACTAGCTCTTGTAGACCAGGCTGGTCTTGAACTCACATGCTTTCTTTTTTTTTTCTATTGGATATTTTTGACTTCTTTATCAAAGATCAGGTGTTCGAAGATGTGTGGATCGATATCCGGGTCTTCTATTCGGTTCCATTGGTCCTCCTGTCTGTTCTTATGCCAGGACCAGGCTGTTTTCAGAACTGTAGCTTACAGAGTGTTCTTGCAGGTGGGGCACAGAAGAGGTTAATTACGGTACCTTAGTTCTTCTGCTTTTCTAGCAGACCGGAGCCCAGCTGACAGGAATCCAGTAGAGATGGTGTCAAGGTTCACACTGACACTAACAGCTGTAACTTGAGCAGGATTTGTGATCCACATGAAATTTGCAATGAATTGCAGCAAATCTGTGACACTCTAACTTGCTCAGGCTCAGTATCTGAACATACAGATGTTTGCAATGATCACTGGCTTCAGGATTTTTTGTTGTTGTTGTTGTTGTTGTTTTGTTTTTCCACGAGACAGGGTTTCCCTGTAGCTGAAGTTTAACGGCCTGGTGTTTTTGTGACTTACTGCTTCAAAGAACTTCTCCATTTCTTTATCCCTAAGGGAAAAGAAATATAATCACTAAATACATTTAAGTGTCTTTCAACCATTTTAGATCCCTCTGTTGAGAGTTCTCTGTTTAGGTCTGTACTCCATTTTTTAAAATTGGATTATTTGTTCTTTGGATGACCAATTTCTCGACTTCTTTGTGTATTTTGGAGATTAGTGAAGATCTTTTCCCATTCTGTAAGGCCGTCGTTTTGTCTTGTTGGCCATGTTCTTTGCTTTACAGAAGCTTTTCAGTTTCAGGAGGTCTCACTTATTAATTGTTTCTCTCAGTGTCTGTTTTTTCTTCTTTTTTTTTTCTTTTTTCTTTCTTTTTTTTTCTTTATTTTCTTTTTTTCTTTTTTTTCTTCTTCTTCTTTTCTTTTTTTTTCTTTTTTTTCTCTCTTTAGTTTTTTTCTTTGTTCTTTTTTTTGTTTTGTTTTTCTTTTTTTTTTCTTTTTTCTTTTTTTTCTTTTTCTCTCAGTGTCTGTGCTACTGGGGTTCTATTTAGCAAGCGTTCTCCTGTGCCAATGTGTTCAAGTGCATTTGATATTTTTATTTTTATATTCTTTTATTGTGGATGAAGTCAATTATTTGAACTCTCAAATATTTTTATTGTTATTATCTCTCTATTTGTTTGCTTATTTGTGGTTGTTCACCAACTTGACTATCTAGAGGAAGTAAAAGTCATAACAAGGTTTCCGTAGGTGAACCTGCGGAAGGATCATTAACGTGAGAGAGCAGCGGCGGCGGCTCTGCCCGCCCACTCGCCTGCCTCGCGCGAGTTCTCGCCGGGAGGCGCGCTCCACGGGTCGCGCGTGTGTTGTGCGCACAGAAGTTGCGTGCGCACGGGCGCGCGTGGCGGTCGTGAGAGAGAGGTCGAGAGAGGGGGAAGGGGGACGGGCGCCGGCTCGCCCGCCCTCCTCGCCCCGTCCGAGGACCCGTGTCTGGCTCTGCCGCTGGCGGCTCACGGCGGACGGCGGCTCTCTTCCCGCTCTCGCTCTCCTCCGTCCACTCCCGCTGCTTGCCTCACCGCACCGCAGCGGCCCGCGGGTGTGTCCCCTCTTTCCCGGGCGCGCGCCTTTCCCTCTCCATCCCTCTTCCTGGGGGATGATGGGCGAGGGTCTGGCGGCGCCCCGGGCCCCCTCTCGCCGCCGACCTCCGCTCGCGCGCCGTGGCGCCGCGGCGCGCCTGTCGGGGAGGCGGCGGAGGTTGGGCGCACTTTTTTTTCCCCCTTCTCCACCTCCTTCTCCAAAGGACCGGGGTAGACCAGTAGTCCCTCCCACCGGGCAGGAGGCCATTTTTTCCCCCGGGGATGCGGCGGGTCGACCAGATGTCCCGCTGGACTTTTTTTTTTTAATGTATAATATATATTATATCTTCCTAGACCTGACGGGTCGACCAGTTGTCTCTGTGCACTTCCTTTTTTTTTGACGGACTGGAAGCGGGTCGACCAGTTGTCCAATTAAATATTTGGCCTTAAAATGCTAAGTACCGGGGTCGACCAGTTGGCCTTGTGAACTTGGGTCGACCAGTTGTCTTTTTCCATGTCTTGATTGAATGATGTCATTCTTCAATGTGTTGGTGGTTAGTTTATCTCTTTTGTTCTCTATGCCAACACGCCCCACTCACCAAACACTTTTTTTTTAATTTATTTATTTACTTATTTTTATTTTACTTCATTATTATTTATTTATTTATTTATACATACATACATACATCCTGTCTATCTGTCCAGATGGTGCAGGGGTAGAAGGGGCTAGCTATGAGAGGAAGGTGCTCGGTGGGCATCCAGTTGTAAATAAGGCTGGGAATAAATAGCTGAATATTAATTCATTTGAGTAATATTAAAACTGTTCAAGTAGAAAACAATTGCTTTCTTTTTCTGTTTGCCCAGAGATCTGACTGACTGCAACTTGGAAAGAAGACGGCCCTGCTGGACAGAGACCTCCCTCCTGCTTTGGGTGGGTCGACCAGTTTACATGTTTATTTCCACGTTTTGTCTTTTATGGATTGAATGGATGTGTCTCTCTCTTTTTTTTTTTTTTTTTGGTTTTTCGAGACAGGGTTTCTCTGTGGCTTTGGAGCCTGTCCTGGAACTAGCACTGTAGACCAGGCTGGTCTCGAACTCACAGAGATCTGCCTACCTCTGCCTCCCGAGTACTGGGATTAAAGGCGTGCGCCACCATCGCCCAGCTCTCATTTTTTTTTTTACGATTGCTTGCTTGCTTGCTTGCTTACTTACTTACTTACTTACTATCTGTTCAGCCCATCTCATTTACTTACTTCTTTAAAAAAAATGACCCACCTAGTTATTTACTTACTTACTTACTTGTTCATTCATTCCTTCACTTCCTTATCTTCTTTCATATATCTGTTTATTTATCTGCTGATTTAGCGTGACTCATTTACTTATTGAATGTTTCAATTATTATTTAGTTTTATTCATTTATTCATTCTTTATGTCTATTTTTATGTATGTATTTACTTACTTTCTTAATTTTTTTTTTACTTTTTAAAATTTACTTAATTTTTTTCTTTCTTTGGGAATGTAGATTCTTTCTTCCTTTCTTCCTTTCTTTCCTTCTTTCTGTCTCCTGACTGTCACTGGCTAAGAAAATGGTGGCCTCCATGTCACTGGTCAGCATAGCAGCTCCTAAAATGGAATTTGATGAAGGGATACATAGATAGATAGATAGATAGATAGATAGATAGATAGATAGATAGATAGATAGATAGATAGATAGATGGGATGCGCACACGCTCACTCACACACACACACATATGCACGCACGTGCATGACATGTACAGATGGGGGGCGATTCCAATGTTTTCAGAGGAAGGTGCTCGCTGGTAATAATAAATGTGCTGGTAAATAAGGCTGGAAATAGCTGAATATTAAATCATTAAAACTCTTCAAATAAATAAAAAGCAATTCCATTTCTCTCTCTCTCTCTTTCTCACCATATACCAGCACATCTGAACTGACTGCAACATACAAAAGAAGAAGAAACACGGAAAGAAGACATCCCTGCTGGACAGGATCTGAGATGAGAATAAATTCATCGAATGGCTGCCAACAGCATTTCATTGAGAAGAGATTCCACATTTTATGCTGTACAGTTACTTAGTTAGATAGATAGATAAAGAGAGGCCTGTGAACTGGGGTGGGCTGTGGCTTCTCAGGTCACCTCAGGTCAGGGAGGGGCTGAGGAGTGTCCCATTGGCCTTGACAATAGGCAGGAGTCAGAGGTTAATGTCAGGGCAGGGCCTGAGAGTTCCTCAAAGGGAATGAATGGAGACCCTTGCTTACCTAAGAAATGCCTGACCTTGGAAAAGGACTTGTGGAAAGCGGGCCCTTGAAACTGTGGTTTCACGTCTTACTAGAAAGCTCCCTCTTGGAAGGGAAAGTCATCGTGATATCTTACTCTTTTCCCAAGGATACCCTACCTACCCTTCTGATCATTCTTACTGAATTAAGTCTTCCACTGCAAATAAATAAATAAATAAATAATAAATGAAGTGGGTGAGTGAGTGAGTGAGTGAGTGAGTGAGTAAGTAAGTAAGTAAGTAAGTAAACAAGCAAATACGTGGATGGACAAATAAATACAAAGTTTGCTGTTGTTGACTGACTTTTGATTTCATAATGAATCTCTCTCTCTCTCTCTCTCTCTCTCTCACACACACACACACACACACACACACACACAATAAATATACAATAAAAGGAAGCATAACACCTTTACTCAGGGGGCAGAGTGAACTCTGAATGTTTTCCAGGCGGGGGGGGGGGGGGAGAGACAGAATATAAGAACAAAATGAGAAACAAGGAAAAATAGTGTTGGCTGGCTGGCCGGCTTTCAGTTCCCTGACAGAAATGAGCACATTGTGGAGGAAACACAAAGTTGTTACACTATGTGGGTGTGATGAGGAGAGATTGTGAGTGAGTGTCCTGTCAGAACAAAGTTAGTCCCATAGTTGATGAAATTCATTATCCCAAAACTTCAGCAGAATATATCCCAAGTTTGCAAATGTGTGATCAGCTTGTGACAGGTTGGGCTGGAGATGCTGAGAACTGGGGAGCCCTCAATGCAAGAGCAGACACTCATTCCCATGAAGAGGGAGAGAGGGAGGGAGGGAGGGAGGGAGGGATCATTCATTCCTATACTCAAGTTTAAAGAAAGATGAGTGGCTATCTATGGAGAGACCACTCACAGATATGAAAAATCATTTCCTAAAAATCAAATTTCTCAGTCAGTATGCAACTGCTATGGTGCTTCTCCTAGATAGAGCAAAACACACAAACAAACTGATTCCTTGATCTAGAGCCACAGTGCACATGCTGTGGAAAAGGGGACATGGCCAACTTGAATCACAATATTCATCAGAGCATGAAAAGAGCGTAAAAAGGACACAGAGGAGAGATAATTGTGGTCCTTCCTTCCTCCCTCCCTCCCTCCCTCCCTCCCTCCCTCCTTCCCTCAGGAAGTGACTGACAGATGAGACTTTGTCCAAGCAGGTTCTGTCTGAAATACCAGACTTGAGTTTCCCCCTCTGTGGGTATTAGCTAATCAGTCCTCCCTTCTTTCTGTAGGAAGGTGGTGCATGTCTCTCAGAACTTACCTGGTTTCCTCTGCACCAGGTGAACCAGGGAAAAGCTTTCTAAGCCTTATTCAGACCCATAGAGGCTGCGCTGTGTGTGACTTCAGAGACCTCAGGGAGTATAGGGGTGGGTGGGTGCTTGATGCTTCAGACTCATGTCATTGAAGGACATAACATAGTCTGGATTCACAGAGATTCACAACACAGAGCCATTGTCACTTACTAACAGCTCAGGACACCCAGAGCTAACAAGAAATTGCAGTCTCAGCCGGGCTTTAATCACAGCACACACACAGATCTCTGTGAATTCAAAGATGGCCTGATTTACAGAGTGAGTTTTAGGACAGCCCAAGATACACAAAGAAACCCTTTCTTGAAAAACAAAGCAAAACAGCAAAAGAAAGAAAGACAAGGAAAAAGAAAAAAATGGCAGTCTCTTTCCACTCTCTCCTCCATTGGCTCTTAAAGAGCTCTCAAGCTGAACTGGAGACCATGGTGTCACTCAAAACTGGGAAGCCAGAAACCTTAGGGGGGTCACAGGAGTCGGACTGACTGCAGCACTTGATGCCTCAACCCTGCTAATGGCTGTGATATAAGGCATGGTAAAATACGGGCTTTGGCAGAGCACTACTCCCCTTTCTCTATTATTATTGCTACACAACGAAAAGGACCGGGGGGGGGTGATGATGTGCAGTCAGTGCTGGTATTGAAATCTCACTGACTCCTTCCGCACTCCTTGTCAATTCCCGACTTTGTCAAATCAACTATCGTGAATCTTTGATGTGGGTTGGCCCTTTAGGAACTCAGAGAAACAAGACAGACAGACTTGTTTCATCCCAGAAACCTCCCAGTTCCTGAGCCCTAGCCCTGGAAGTCTCAAAGCCATCACATCCAGAAATCTCTCTAGTCCCTGCTAGTGGTGAACTCACTTCGTCTTCCCCAGGACCACTAATTATTTCTCCATGTTTTCCTGTGAGATCTGAGGCCAGCTTTCTTCTTCCTCCCTCTGGCCTCTCCACGAACGATCTCCATTCTCTAGACAACATGTCTAGAACCGAGTCTTATAGGCACCGAGAGAGTGTGTCTTGAGGGCAGTTGGCGTTTCTAGGACACGAGTGACATCACAAAATTCCGAGAGCTCTCTGGGATACCGTGGAATTTCCAGAGAAGGGACTGCTGATGTCGTGAGGCACGGCCTTTACCTCCTTGCTGATATTTCTCCCCGAACTGACCGACCGACCGACCGACCGACCAACCGGAACCTGAGGTTTCCTTTCCAGGAGTCTCTCCTCCGACACAGAGGGAGCCATTCAGGATTTCCTCCTTCCAAAACCAGAAATTTCTCTCTGCTTCATTAATATCTTCTCACTACTTCCTGAACCCATGGGGAGTTAGTTAGTTGAACACTCACTTTTTTCATGAATGACCCTTCCTCCCTCTCCTGAACATCTCATATTACTGATTCATACTCAGTAAAACAGTAATATGAGAAATTAGGCCAGGAGGACATGGAAGATGAGGGTTGAGTCTTCTGAAGTGAACAAGCACTTAGGGAAGGCTAAACTTAAGGGAATTTGACTCTGAGTGGCAAGACATGAATAGCTGCTGCCAAGGCACAGATACAGGCACCAACTGGGCCCTAGGCATCCTCCTGCATCATCAGAGCTGTGTGGGAAACTCAGCCCAAAGGAGGGGCCGTGTTCAAAGGGAGAGGGCATTTTCGAGGACAGCACTGTTTTCTTTTTCTTCTTTCTTTCTTTCTTTCTTTCTTTCTTTCTTTCTTTTTTTTTTTTCGAGACAGGGTTGTTCTGTAGTTTTTTTTTTTTTGGAGCCTGTCCTGGAACTAGCTCTTGTAGACCAGGCTGGTCTTGAACTCACATGCTTTCTTTTTTTTTCTATTGGATATTTTTGACTTCTTTATCAAAGATCAGGTGTTCGAAGATGTGTGGATCGATATCCGGGTCTTCTATTCGGTTCCATTGGTCCTCCTGTCTGTTCTTATGCCAGGACCAGGCTGTTTTCAGAACTGTAGCTTACAGAGTGTTCTTGCAGGTGGGGCACAGAAGAGGTTAATTACGGTACCTTAGTTCTTCTGCTTTTCTAGCAGACCGGAGCCCAGCTGACAGGAATCCAGTAGAGATGGTGTCAAGGTTCACACTGACACTAACAGCTGTAACTTGAGCAGGATTTGTGATCCACATGAAATTTGCAATGAATTGCAGCAAATCTGTGACACTCTAACTTGCTCAGGCTCAGTATCTGAACATACAGATGTTTGCAATGATCACTGGCTTCAGGATTTTTTTTTTTTGTTGTTGTTGTTTTGTTTTTCCACGAGACAGGGTTTCCCTGTAGCTGAAGTTTAACGGCCTGGTGTTTTTGTGACTTACTGCTTCAAAGAACTTCTCCATTTCTTTATCCCTAAGGGAAAAGAAATATAATCACTAAATACATTTAAGTGTCTTTCAACCATTTTAGATCCCTCTGTTGAGAGTTCTCTGTTTAGGTCTGTACTCCATTTTTTAAAATTGGATTATTTGTTCTTTGGATGACCAATTTCTCGACTTCTTTGTGTATTTTGGAGATTAGTGAAGATCTTTTCCCATTCTGTAAGGCCGTCGTTTTGTCTTGTTGGCCATGTTCTTTGCTTTACAGAAGATTTTCAGTTTCAGGAGGTCTCACTTATTAATTGTTTCTCTCAGTGTCTGTTTTTTTTTCTTTTTCTTTCTTTTTTCTTTCTTTTTTTCTTTTTTTTCTTTTTTTCTTTTTTTCTTTTTTTTCTTCTTCTTCTTTTTTTTTCTTTTTTTTCCTCTCTTTAGTTTTTTTCTTTGTTCTTTTTTTTTGTTTTGTTTTTCTTTTTTTTTTCTTTTTTCTTTTTTTTCTTTTTCTCTCAGTGTCTGTGCTACTGGGGTTCTATTTAGCAAGCGTTCTCCTGTGCCAATGTGTTCAAGTGCATTTGATATTTTTATTTTTATATTCTTTTATTGTGGATGAAGTCAATTATTTGAACTCTCAAATATTTTTATTGTTATTATCTCTCTATTTGTTTGCTTATTTGTGGTTGTTCAACATAAGGTTTCGTTGTGTACCCTTGTATGCCCTGGGACTCACTTTGTAGACAAGACTGGCCTCAGACTCACAGAGAGTCATCTGCCTCTGCCTCCTAGTGCTGAGATTAAAGGCATGCACTAAACACCTTTTCTATATATTTATTTTCTTAATAATTTATTTATTTTCATTTTATTGTCATTGGTGTTTTGCCTGCATGTATGTCTATCTGAGGGTGTCCGATCTTGGAGTTACCGACAGCTGTTGACTGCCATGTGGGTGGTAAGGAATTGAACCTGGGTCCTCTGGAAGAGCAGTCAGAACTCTTAACCACAGAGCCATCTCTCTCCAGCCCTCACCTTTTTTTTTTTTTTGAAAACGGGGTTTCTCTGTGTCACTTTGCCTGGCCTTGAATCTCAATCTGCAGAACAAGGGAGCCTTAAACTCACAGTGATCTGCCTGCCTTGGTCTCCCTGATCTTGGAGGTGTTTTTATCATCTCTCTCTCTCTCTCTCTCTCTCTCTCTCTCTCTCTCTCTCTCTCTCTCTCTCTGTGTGTGTGTGTGTGTGTGTCTGGCTATCTAGCTATCTATCCATTCATTTATTAGTTTATGTATTTATTTATTTTTTGGTTGTTCTTGTTGTTTTCTGAGACAGGATTTCTCTCTAGCTTTGGAGTCTGTCCTGGATCCAGACCTGGTCACAGCTGTACCGGAAAATAAAATAAAACAAACAAACAAAAACAAAAACAAAGCAAAGCAAAAGCCAGGCAGGACTGTCTGGTTGACCTTCCCTTTTCCCCTCCCCCATGGGCTCCTCAGAGGCGGTGCGGCCTCCTGCAGGGAATCCACAGAGCCTCTGCCCAAGGCTCTCCAGGGAACCCACTCTCTCCCTTTCCCCCAGCCCCAGGGCTGCCGGCCACATCTATCTCTCAGGCGTACATCTATCTCTCAGGCGTAGGTGGCGGGCACTCTGGCTATCCAGGACGTGACAGACACAGATACACAGAAGCAGGGAGGAACGGTGCCCACTCTCTCACTAGATGCAGGCATGCAGGAGGAACAATGAAAGAATGAGAACTGGAGAGATGGAATTTCTGGAATGTCCAGAAACCACATGGTGGGGATCTAGTGACCTCTTTTGGTGACAGGGAGTACAGCACAGATTGGGTTCTTGTGCTCCTGAGATGTAACCCCCACAAGGCAGCAGCTCATAAGTGATTGTAAATCCAGTTTCACACAACTGCACATAAAATAAAGTTAAATAAATCATAAAAAAATTCTTTAAAAATTTGAAATTAAAATAAGTTCTGCACAACCGGAAAGACTGTCTCAAATAAAAGTAAAATAAAATGTTCTAAAATAGGACAACTTCCCTGCCCCCCCACCCCCACAGGGACACACTTGGTGCAGACCAAGAGATACAAACAAAATTTGAAATTAAACTAAATGTACAAGAAACTGAGCCTGGTTATTGTGGTGCACATCTTTTATTCTATCATCAAAGAGACAGAGGCAGGTGGACCTCTGTGAATTCCCAGGCTTTATAGAGAGGCCCCCAACCCAAATAAAAAAAAAACATATATAAAAGTTTGACCAAACACCACCCCCCCCCCCAAAAAAAAGGAAAGAAGGAAGGAAAGAAGAAGGAGACATTATAAACTGTCTCCTTGGTCCTAGAAACTGGATCATGGGAATTTAGGACCTATGAGACAGTGCACGAGTCTTGTGATCTCACTTGGTAGATGAGTCTGGATTTTAACTCACAGATGTCCTTCTGCCTGTGTCTCCCACATGCTGGGATAAAGGGTTCCCTAATTCTTGAATGGCATACTGAAAGTAGTTATTTCTACTTGGTTTGCGTTTGAATTTTTTTTAAACAATCCATGCCTAATTATTTATTTATTTTTGGTTTTTCATGACAGGGTTTCTCTGTAGCTTTGGAACTAACCCTTGTAGACCAGGCTGGCCTCAAATTCACAAAGATCCACCTGCCTTTGCCTCCCAAGTGCTGGGATTAAAGGAATGTGCCACCACTACCCGCCTTTGTTTCTTTTATTTATTTTTGTTAAGCTCTACATTTTTCTTTCCTCTCTTTCCATGCCTCCCCTTCAACCCTCTCCCAAGGTTCTGGCTATGACAAACAATGCTGCTATGAGCATAGTTGAGCCCATGTCCTCGTGGCACAATTGAGCATCCTTTACATATATACCTAAACGTGGTATTGCTGGGTCTTGAGGAAGGTTGTTTCCTAATTTTCTGAGAAATCGCCACACTGACATCCAAAGGGGGCGGTACCAGCTTGCATTCCCACCAGCGATGCAGGAGTGTTCCCTTTTCCCCACATCCTCTCCAGCATAAGTTGTCATCAGTGTTTTAGATCTTGGCCATTCTTACAGGTATAAAGTGGAATCTCAGAGCTGTTTTGATTTACATATCTCTGATGACTAAGGGTGTTGAACATCTCCTTAAGTGTCTTTCAGCCATTTTAGATTTCTCGGTTGAGAGTTCTCTGTTTAGGTCTGTACCTCCATGTTGTGAACTGGATTATTTGTTCTTGAAATGACCAATGTCTTGAGTTCTTTGTATATTTTGGAGATCAGACCTCTGTCTGATGTGGGGTTAGTGAAGATCTTTGCCCATTCTGTAAGGCCGTCGTTTTGTCTTGTTGGCCATGTCCTTTGCTTTACAGAAGAAGCCTTTCAGTTTCACGAGGTCCCATTGATTAATTTTGTTTCTCTCAGAGTCTGTGCTACTGGAGTTAGATTTAGGAAGTGGTCTCCTGTGCCGATGCGTTCAAATGCTTTTTTTTAAAAAATAAATATGTATTTATTATGTATACAATATTCTTTCTGTGTGTATGTCTGAAGGCCAGAAGAGAGCACCAGACCCTATTACAGATGGTTGTGAGCCACCATGTGGTTGCTGGGAATTGAACTCAGGACCTTTGGAAGAGCAGGCAATGCTCTTAACCGCTGAGCCATCTCTCCAGCCCCCGTTCAAATGCTTTTGATATTTTTATTTTTATATTTTTTTTATTGTGGATGAGGTCAATTATTTGAACTCTCAAATATTTTTATTGTTATTATCTGTTTGTTTATTTGTGGGTTTGCAACACGGGGTTTCCTTGTGTATCCTTGTATGCCCTGGGACTCACTTTGTAAACAAGACTGGCCTCAGACTCACAGAGATCCGCCTGCCTCTGCCTTCTAGTGATGGCATTAAAGGCGTACACTAAACACATTTTTTTTGAAAACAGGGTTTTTCTGTGTCACTTTGCCTGTCCTGAATCTCAATCTGCAGAACAAAGTAGCCTTAAACTCACAGTGATCTGCCTGCTTTGGTCTCCCTGATCTTGGAGGTGTTTTATCATCTATCTATCTATCTATCTATCTATCTATCTATCTATCTATCTATCTATCCATTCATTTCATTTATTAGTTTATTTATTTATTTTTTTGTTTTCTGAGACAGGGTTTCTCTCTAGCTTTCCTTCTTGCTTGCTTGCTTGATTTTTTTGCTTTCTTGCTCTCTTGCTTTTTTCCCCCTTCTTTTATTAGTTAGTTCTTGAGGCATGGTTTCTCTGTGTAACAGCCCTAGCTGTTCTCTCTCTCTCTCTCTCTCTCTCTCTCTCTCTCTCTCTCTCTCTCAAATATGTTTGGTTTTGTGTTTTGCTTTATGAGACAGGGTTTCTCTGCTGCTTTGGAGACTGTTGTTAAAACTAGCTCCTTTCTTGTAGACCAGGCTGTCCTAAAACTCCCAATGATCCTGTTTCTGCTAAATATGGAGCCAGTGCTCTTGAATGCCTTTGTCTGGTGAGGTCAAAAGCCACCCCCCCACACACAACCCCCCCCAACACACACACAAACCAAACACAGGCACAGGCACACCCAGAGACACATAAATAAACTTTTAAATTAAGAAGAGCCTGGAGAGCTAGTTTCGCGGCTCTTCCAGAGAAATTGGGTTCAATTCCCAGCACCTGCATGGCAGCTCATAGTGATTGTAAATTCAGTTTCTGGGTGATCTGACATCTTCAGACCATTGCACATAAAATAAAGTTAAGAAAATCATAAAAAAATTCCTTAAGAAATTGAAATTTAACTAAGTCCCACACAATTGGAAACACTCTCAAATAAAAGTAAAATAAATGGAAAAGAATACAGTGCTAAGTGCAGTTATGAAAATGTTTTGAAATGTGATACCTTCCCTGTCTCCCCCACATACACAAGCCACACTGAGAGATTTAAATAAAATCTGGGTAATCATTTATGTATCTGGCCTATGTCAGAGGGGCAGGGGAAGCTGAAGCCTTGTCCTTTGGGCTCCAGGTTCTCAGTACTGCGTCAAAAACTCGAGTGTATAGTGAGCCCATGTCTGTCCTGCCGGCAGCACTCAGGAACTGGGAATACAAGGATCAGGAGATCATCTTCAACAACCCAGCAAGTGCAAACCATCCTGGTGGGAAAGAGACCCTCTAAAAGAAATCAATAAAATGACATTTTTATTTTTTTCTGTCGGAAGTGAAAATGTTCCAAATAATTCACTGCATCAGTATTCCTGGAAATGATATCAAAATCAGAATTTTTCTTTTTTTTTTAACATTTTATTTTATTCTTATTATTTTCATTTTTATTTTTTTGGTTTTTCGAGACAGGGTTTCTCTGTGGTTTTGGAGCCTGTCCTGGAACTAGCTCTTGTAGACCAGGCTGGTCTCGAAATCACAGAGATCCGCCTGCCTCTGCCTCCCAAGTGCTGGGATTAAAGGCGTGCGCCACCACTGCCTGGCGTAAATCAGAATTTTTCATATTATTCCATGGCTGTTGTAATTTTCTCTGTGGCAGACAGAGGCAGGCAGATCTCTGTGAGTTTGAGGCCAGCCTGGTCATCTACAGTTCCAGGACAGGTGCCAAAGCTAAGAGAATCCTTGTCTCAGAAAATTTTTTTCTCTGCGTCTCACGTGTCGTGTGTCTTTCTCTAAGCAGGCCCAGGAATCCTAAGCGCCTGTAGGTGATCTAGGAAATCTCCTGTAGCAGGGGCCCTGGCCTCCACTCCTGGCCCCTGAGGGCACCTGGTAAAAGTGAGAAGGCAGATTTCAGAGACTAGTAAAGTTCAAGGTCACCAGCCCTTCCCAACAGCTAGAACCTTTAAAGGGTGAGGCTACAACTTAATTGGCCTGCTTAGATATGGATATTTTTGTTGTGGTTCTTGTTTTACAGGGCAGGAACAGACATCCAAGTGGGAATTTTCCACAGCTGTTTTAATTTTCTCAGACTCGGTATTTAGTATGAGAAGTGGTGTGTGGGGTTGTACAAACACAACTACTGAAAAAGAACCCTAAGAAAGCAGGCCTCCCTCCCTCCCTCCCTCCTTGCTTCCCTCCCTCCCTCCCTCCCTCCCTCCCTCCCTCCCTCCCTCCCTCAGTTCCTCCCTCTCACCAAGCCATAATTGTGGCAGCCCCTTGGCCGACATAGTCCTTTCACTGATCAGTCAGACACACTCTTTTTTTATTTTTGAATTTTGGGTGAAGTCAATTAATTGAGCTCTTAGATGATGATGATGATGATTATTATTATTAGTTTATTTGTGTTTTTTTTTTTACATAGAGGTTCCCTGTGTCCCTGGAACTCACTTTGTAGACAAGGCTGGCCTCAGACTCACAGAGATCTAGCTGCCCCTGCCTCTACCTCTGCTTCCTAGTGCCGGAATTAAAGGCCTGTACTAAAAACACTTTCCCCCCCTAAGTCAGGGTTTCTCTGTGTCTGTCGCTTTGCCTGTCCTAAAACTCACACTGCAGAACGAGGTGGCCTCAAACTCACAGCGATTTGCCTGTTTCTGCCTCTCCTGATTTCTGAGGGCTGAGAACTGAGAATAAAGAAATGTGCTGCCCAAAATATACTGCCGCTGCTGCAATTAAAAAAATAAATTAAAATAAAATAACCTGAGATAAACAAAGAAAAAAAGGAAAACACCTGTTTTTTCCTTCCTTCCTTCCTTTCTTTTTCCTTACTTGTTTTTTTTCTGTTTTCTTCTTTTATTATTATTATTATTATTATTATTATTATTATTATTATTATTATTATTGGTGAAGGGTTTCTCTGTATAATACCTTTAACTCACTATATAAACCAGGCTGTCATCTTGGTAACATTATGGTTTTGTATTTTCTTATTTCTTGTCTGTAAATCAACAAATCAACATTTCTTCTCTCTCTCTCTCTCACACTCATTTAATTTATGTTTTATTTTATTTTTGGTTTGTGTTCTTGTTTTGATTTTCAAGGAAGGGTTTCTCTGTTGCTTTGGAGCCTGTCTTTGGAACTAGCTCTTGTCAACCAGGCTGGCTGGCCTCAAACTCCCAGAGATCCACCTGCCTCTCTGCCAGATATGGAACCAGTCATCTTGGTTAGTTCAAAAGCCACCCCATAAACACACACACACACACACAACACACACACACACACACACACACACACACACACACAGAGGCACATCCAGAGAAACATATATTTTTTTTTTTTTGGTTTTTCGAGACAGGGTTTCTCTGTGGCTTTGGAGCCTGTCCTGGAACTAGCTCTGTAGACCAGGCTGGTCTTGAACTCACAGAGATCCGCCTGCCTCTGCTTCCCGAGTGCTGGGATTAAAGGCTTGTGCCACCACTGCCCTGCGATGCCCCTACTATAAAAATGGGTTTCAGAAACCGGCCTTTTGCCACAGTGTCAGAAGCCCAAACTCTGCCTGTGGTCTCAGCTAGCTGATAAGCTTCTGTGACTCGCGGTGTGTTTGTATTTTTAAGTTTGTTTTTGGTTTATTAGACTTGGTGGTGTTCTCATCTTTGCATGACCCCCCCCCCCCTCGACCCAACATTTAATTGTCTTTCAACCATTTTAGATCCCTCTGTTGAGAGTTCTCTGTTTAGGTCTGTACTCCATTTTTTAAAATTGGATTATTTGTTCTTTGGATGACCAATTTCTCGAGTTCTTTGTGTATTTTGGAGATTAGTGAAGATCTTTACCCATTCTGTAAGGCCGTCGTTTTGTCTTCTTGGCCATGTTCTTTGCTTTACAGAAGCTTTTCAGTTTCAGGAGGTCTCACTTATTAATTGTTTCTCTCAGTGTCTGTTTTTTTTTTCTTTTTTCTTTTTTTCTTTTTTTTCTTTTTTCTTTTTTTTTCTTCTTCTTTTTTCTTTTTTTTCCTTTTTTTTCTTTTTTTCTCTCTTTAGTTTTTTTCTTTGTTCTTTTTTTTGTTTGTTTTTCTTTTTTTTCTTTTCTTTTTTTTTCTTTTTCTCTCAGTGTCTGTGCTACTGGGGTTCTATTTAGCAAGCGTTCTCCTGTGCCAATGTGTTCAAGTGCATTTGATATTTTTATTTTTATATTCTTTTATTGTGGATGAAATCAATTATTTGAACTCTCAAATATTTTTATTGTTATTATCTCTCTATTTGTTTGCTTATTTGTGGTTGTTCACAAACTTGACTATCTAGAGGAAGTAAAAGTCGTAACAAGGTTTCCATAGGTGAACCTGCAGAAGGATCATTAACGTGAGAGAGCAGCGGCGGCGGCTCTGCCCGCCCGCTCGCCTGCCTCGCCCGAGTTCTTGCCGGGAGGCGCGCTCCCCGGGTCGCACGTGTGTTGTGCGCACGGGCGCTCGTGGCGGTCGTGAGAGAGAGGTCGAGAGAGGGGGAAGGGGGACGGGCGCCGGCTTGCCCGCCCTCCTCGCCCCAATTGAGGACCCGTGTCTGGCTCTGCCGCTGGCGGCTCACGGCGGACGGCGGCTCTCTTCCCGCTCTCGCTCTCCTCCGTCCACTCCCGCTGCTTGCCTCACCTCACCGCAGCGGCCCGCGGGTGTGTCCCCTCTTTCCCGGGCGCGTGCCTTTCCCTCTCCATCCCTCTTCCCGGGGGAGGATGGGCGAGGGTCTGGCGGCGCCCCGGGCCCCCTCTCGCCGCCGACCTCCGCTCGCGCGCCGTGGCGCCGCGGCGCGCCTGTCGGGGAGGCGGCGGAGGTTGGGCGCACTTTTTTTTCCCCCCTCTCCACCTCCTTCTCCAAAGGACCGGGGTAGACCAGTAGTCCCTCCCACCGGGCGGGAGGCCTTTTTTTTCCCCCGGGGATGCGGCGGGTCGACCAGATGTCCCGCTGGACTCTTTTTTTTTTTTTTTTTTAATGTATAATATATATTATATCTTCCTAGACCTGACGGGTCGACCAGTTGTCTCTGTGCACTTCCTTTTTTTTGACGGACTGGAAGCGGGTCGACCAGTTGTCCGATTAAATATTTGGCCTTAAAATGCTAAGTACCGGGGTCGACCAGTTGGCCTTGTGAACTTGGGTCGACCAGTTGTCTTTTTCCATGTCTTGATTGACTGATGTCATTCTTCAATGTGTTGGTGGTTAGTTTATCTCTTTTGTTCTCTATGCCAACACGCCCCACTCACCAAACACTTTTTTTTTAATTTATTTATTTACTTATTTTTATTTTACTTTTTTTTTATTTATTTATTTATACATACATACATACATCCTGTCTATCTGTCCAGATGGGGCAGGGGTAGAAGGGGCTAGCTATGAGAGGAAGGTGCTCGGTGGGCATCCAGTTGTAAATAAGGCTGGGAATAAATAGCTGAATATTAATTCATTTGAGTAATATTAAAACTGTTCAAGTAGAAAACAATTGCTTTCTTTTTCTGTTTGCCCAGAGATCTGACTGACTGCAACTTGGAAAGAAGACGGCCCTGCTGGACAGAGACCTCCCTCCTGCTTTGGGTGGGTCGACCAGTTTACATGTTTATTTCCACGTTTTGTCTTTTATGGATTGAATGGATGTGTCTCTCTATTTTTTTTTTTTTTTGGTTTTTCGAGACAGGGTTTCTCTGTGGCTTTGGAGCCTGTCCTGGAACTAGCACTGTAGACCAGGCTGGTCTCGAACTCACAGAGATCCGCCTACCTCTGCCTCCCGAGTACTGGGATTAAAGGCGTGCGCCACCATCGCCCGGCTCTCATTTTTTTTTTTCACGATTGCTTGCTTGCTTGCTTGCTTACTTACTTACTTACTTACTATCTGTTCAGCCCATCTCATTTACTTACTTCTTTAAAAAAAATGACCCACCTAGTTATTTACTTACTTACTTACTTGTTCATTCATTCCTTCACTTCCTTATCTTCTTTCATATATCTGTTTATTTATCTGCTGATTTAGCGTGACTCATTTACTTATTGAATGTTTCAATTATTATTTAGTTTTATTCATTTATTCATTCTTTATGTCTATTTTTATGTATGTATTTACTTACTTTCTTAATTTTTTTTTTACTTTTTAAAATTTACTTAATTTTTTTCTTTCTTTGGGAATGTAGATTCTTTCTTCCTTTCTTCCTTTCTTTCCTTCTTTCTGTCTCCTGACTGTCACTGGCTAAGAAAATGGTGGCCTCCATGTCACTGGTCAGCATAGCAGCTCCTAAAATGGAATTTGATGAAGGGATACATAGATAGATAGATAGATAGATAGATAGATAGATAGATAGATAGATAGATAGATAGATAGATAGATGGGATACGCACACGCTCACACACACACACACACACACACACACACACACACATATGCACGCACGTGCATGACATGAACAGATGGTGGGCGATTCCAATGTTTTCAGAGGAAGGTGCTCGCTGGTAATAATAAATGTGCTGGTAAATAAGGCTGGAAATAGCTGAATATTAAATCATTAAAACTCTTCAAATAAATAAAAAGCAATTCCATTTCTCTCTCTCTCTCTTTCTCACCATATACCAGCACATCTGAACTGACTGCAACATACAAAAGAAGAAGAAACACGGAAAGAAGACATCCCTGCTGGACAGGATCTGAGATGAGAATAAATTCATCGAATGGCTGCCAACAGCATTTCATTGAGAAGAGATTCCACATTTTATGCTGTACAGTTACTTAGTTAGATAGATAGATAAAGAGAGGCCTGTGAACTGGGGTGGGCTGTGGCTTCTCAGGTCACCTCATGTCAGGGAGGGGCTGAGGAGTGTCCCATTGGCCTTGACAATAGGCAGGAGTCAGAGGTTAATGTCAGGGCAGGGCCTGAGAGTTCCTCAAAGGGAATGAATGGAGACCCTTGCTTACCTAAGAAATGCCTGACCTTGGAAAAGGACTTGTGGAAAGCGGGCCCTTGAAACTGTGGTTTCACGTCTTACTAGAAAGCTCCCTCTTGGAAGGGAAAGTCATCGTGATATCTTACTCTTTTCCCAAGGATACCCTACCTACCCTTCTGATCATTCTTACTGAATTAAGTCTTCCACTGCAAATAAATAAATAAATAAATAATAAATGAAGTGGGTGAGTGAGTGAGTGAGTGAGTAAGTAAGTAAGTAAGTAAGTAAGTAAACAAGCAAATACGTGGATGGACAAATAAATACAAAGTTTGCTGTTGTTGACTGACTTTTGATTTCATAATGAATCTCTCTCTCTCTCTCTCTCTCTCACACACACACACACACACACACACTAAATATACAATAAAAGGAAGCATAACACCTTTACTCAGGGGGCAGAGTGAACTCTGAAAGTTTTCCAGGCGGGGGGGGGGGGAGAGACAGAATATAAGAACAAAATGAGAAACAAGGAAAAATAGTGTTGGCTGGCTGGCTGGCTTTCAGTTCCCTGACAGAAATGAGCACATTGTGGAGGAAACACAAAGTTGTTACACTATGTGGGTGTGATGAGGAGAGATTGTGAGTGAGTGTCCTGTCAGAACAAAGTTAGTCCCATAGTGATGAAATTCATTATCCCAAAACTTCAGCAGAATATATCCCAAGTTTGCAAATGTGTGATCAGCTTGTGACAGGTTGGGCTGGAGATGCTGAGAACTGGGGAGCCCTCAATGCAAGAGCAGACACTCATTCCCATGAAGAGGGAGAGAGGGAGGGAGGGAGGGAGGGAGGGAGGGATCATTCATTCCTATACTCAAGTTTAAAGAAAGATGAGTGGCTATCTATGGAGAGACCACTCACAGATATGAAAAATCATTTCCTAAAAATCAAATTTCTCAGTCAGTATGCAACTGCTATGGTGCTTCTCCTAGATAGAGCAAAACACACAAACAAACTGATTCCTTGATCTAGAGCCACAGTGCACATGCTGTGGAAAAGGGGACATGGCCAACTTGAATCACAATATTCATCAGAGCATGAAAAGAGCGTAAAAAGGACACAGAGGAGAGATAATTGTGGTCCTTCCTTCCTCCCTCCCTCCCTCCCTCCCTCCCTCCCTCCTTCCCTCAGGAAGTGACTGACAGATGAGACTTTGTCCAAGCAGGTTCTGTCTGAAATACCAGACTTGAGTTTCCCCCTCTGTGGGTATTAGCTAATCAGTCCTCCCTTCTTTCTGTAGGAAGGTGGTGCATGTCTCTCAGAACTTACCTGGTTTCCTCTGCACCAGGTGAACCAGGGAAAAGCTTTCTAAGCCTTATTCAGACCCATAGAGGCTGCGCTGTGTGTGACTTCAGAGACCTCAGGGAGTATAGGGGTGGGTGGGTGCTTGATGCTTCAGACTCATGTCATTGAAGGACATAACATAGTCTGGATTCACAGAGATTCACAACACAGCGCCATTGTCACTTACTAACAGCTCAGGACACCCAGAGCTAACAAGAAATTGCAGTCTCAGCCGGGCTTTAATCACAGCACACACACAGATCTCTGTGAATTCAAAGATGGCCTGATTTACAGAGTGAGTTTTAGGACAGCCCAAGATACACAAAGAAACCCTTTCTTGAAAAACAAAGCAAAACAGCAAAAGAAAGAAAGACAAGGAAAAAGAAAAAAATGGCAGTCTCTTTCCACTCTCTCCTCCATTGGCTCTTAAAGAGCTCTCAAGCTGAACTGGAGACCATGGTGTCACTCAAAACTGGGAAGCCAGAAACCTTAGGGGGGTCACAGGAGTCGGACTGACTGCAGCACTTGATGCCTCAACCCTGCTAATGGCTGTGATATAAGGCATGGTAAAATACGGGCTTTGGCAGAGCACTACTCCCCTTTCTCTATTATTATTGCTACACAACGAAAAGGACCGGGGGGGGGGGTGATGATGTGCAGTCAGTGCTGGTATTGAAATCTCACTGACTCCTTCCGCACTCCTTGTCAATTCCCGACTTTGTCAAATCAACTATCGTGAATCTTTGATGTGGGTTGGCCCTTTAGGAACTCAGAGAAACAAGACAGACAGACCTGTTTCATCCCAGAAACCTCCCAGTTCCTGAGCCCTAGCCCTGGAAGTCTCAAAGCCATCACATCCAGAAATCTCTCTAGTCCCTGCTAGTGGTGAACTCACTTCGTCTTCCCCAGGACCACTAATTATTTCTCCATGTTTTCCTGTGAGATCTGAGGCCAGCTTTCTTCTTCCTCCCTCTGGCCTCTCCACGAACGATCTCCATTCTCTAGACAACATGTCTAGAACCGAGTCTTATAGGCACCGAGAGAGTGTGTCTTGAGGGCAGTTGGCGTTTCTAGGACACGAGTGACATCACAAAATTCCGAGAGCTCTCTGGGATACCGTGGAATTTCCAGAGAAGGGACTGCTGATGTCGTGAGGCACGGCCTTTACCTCCTTGCTGATATTTCTCCCCGAACTGACCGACCGACCGACCGACCGACCAACCGGAACCTGAGGTTTCCTTTCCAGGAGTCTCTCCTCCGACACAGAGGGAGCCATTCAGGATTTCCTCCTTCCAAAACCAGAAATTTCTCTCTGCTTCATTAATATCTTCTCACTACTTCCTGAACCCATGGGGAGTTAGTTAGTTGAACACTCACTTTTTTCATGAATGACCCTTCCTCCCTCTCCTGAACATCTCATATTACTGATTCATACTCAGTAAAACAGTAATATGAGAAATTAGGCCAGGAGGACATGGAAGATGAGGGTTGAGTCTTCTGAAGTGAACAAGCACTTAGGGAAGGCTAAACTTAAGGGAATTTGACTCTGAGTGGCAAGACATGAATAGCTGCTGCCAAGGCACAGATACAGGCACCGACTGGGCCCTCGGCATCCTCCTGCATCATCAGAGCTGTGTGGGAAACTCAGCCCAAAGGAGGGGCCGTGTTCAAAGGGAGAGGGCATTTTCGAGGACAGCACTGTTTTCTTTTTCTTCTTTCTTTCTTTCTTTCTTTCTTTCTTTCTTTCTTTCTTTTTTTTTTTCGAGACAGGGTTGTTCTGTAGTTTTTTTTTTTTTGGAGCCTGTCCTGGAACTAGCTCTTGTAGACCAGGCTGGTCTTGAACTCACATGCTTTCTTTTTTTTTCTATTGGATATTTTTGACTTCTTTATCAAAGATCAGGTGTTCGAAGATGTGTGGATCGATATCCGGGTCTTCTATTCGGTTCCATTGGTCCTCCTGTCTGTTCTTATGCCAGGACCAGGCTGTTTTCAGAACTGTAGCTTACAGAGTGTTCTTGCAGGTGGGGCACAGAAGAGGTTAATTACGGTACCTTAGTTCTTCTGCTTTTCTAGCAGACCGGAGCCCAGCTGACAGGAATCCAGTAGAGATGGTGTCAAGGTTCACACTGACACTAACAGCTGTAACTTGAGCAGGATTTGTGATCCACATGAAATTTGCAATGAATTGCAGCAAATCTGTGACACTCTAACTTGCTCAGGCTCAGTATCTGAACATACAGATGTTTGCAATGATCACTGGCTTCAGGATTTTTTTTTTTTTGTTGTTGTTGTTGTTTTGTTTTTCCACGAGACAGGGTTTCCCTGTAGCTGAAGTTTAACGGCCTGGTGTTTTTGTGACTTACTGCTTCAAAGAACTTCTCCATTTCTTTATCCCTAAGGGAAAAGAAATATAATCACTAAATACATTTAAGTGTCTTTCAACCATTTTAGATCCCTCTGTTGAGAGTTCTCTGTTTAGGTCTGTACTCCATTTTTTAAAATTGGATTATTTGTTCTTTGGATGACCAATTTCTCGACTTCTTTGTGTATTTTGGAGATTAGTGAAGATCTTTTCCCATTCTGTAAGGCCGTCGTTTTGTCTTGTTGGCCATGTTCTTTGCTTTACAGAAGCTTTTCAGTTTCAGGAGGTCTCACTTATTAATTGTTTCACTCAGTGTCTGTTTTTTTTTTCTTTTTTTTTCTTTTTTCTTTCTTTTTTTTTTCTTTTTTTTCTTTTTTTCTTTTTTTCTTTTTTTTCTTCTTCTTCTTTTCTTTTTTTTTCTTTTTTTCTCCCTTTAGTTTTTTTCTTTGTTCTTTTTTTTGTTTTGTTTTTCTTTTTTTTTTCTTTTTTCTTTTTTTTCTTTTTCTCTCAGTGTCTGTGCTACTGGGGTTCTACTTAGCAAGCGTTCTCCTGTGCCAATGTGTTCAAGTGCATTTGATATTTTTATTTTTATATTCTTTTATTGTGGATGAAGTCAATTATTTGAACTCTCAAATATTTTTATTGTTATTATCTCTCTATTTGTTTGCTTATTTGTGGTTGTTCACCAACTTGACTATCTAGAGGAAGTAAAAGTCGTAACAAGGTTTCCGTAGGTGAACCTGCGGAAGGATCATTAACGTGAGAGAGCAGCGGCGGCGGCTCTGCCCGCCCGCTCGCCTGCCTCGCCCGAGTTCTCGCCGGGAGGCGCGCTCCCCGGGTCGCACGTGTGTTGTGCGCACGGAAGTGTGCGTGCGCACGGGCGCTCGTGGCGGTCGTGAGAGAGAGGTCGAGAGAGGGGGAAGGGGGACGGGCGCCGGCTCGCCCGCCCTCCTCGCCCCGTCCGAGGACTCGTGTCTGGCTCTGCCACTGGCGGCTCACGGCGGACGGCGGCTCTCTTCCCGCTCTCGCTCTCCTCCGTCCACTCCCGCTGCTTGCCTCACCGCACCGCAGCGGCCCGCGGGTGTGTCCCCTCTTTCCCGGGCGCGCGCCTTTCCCTCTCCATCCCTCTTCGCGGGGGAGGATGGGCGAGGGTCTGGCGGCGCCCCGGGCCCCCTCTCGCCGCCGACCTCCGCTCGCGCGCCGTGGCGCCGCGGCGCGCCTGTCGGGGAGGCGGCGGAGGTTGGGCGCACTTTTTTTTCCCCCCTCTCCACCTCCTTCTCCAAAGGACCGGGGTAGACCAGTAGTCCCTCCCACCGGGCGGGAGGCCATTTTTTTCCCCCGGGGATGCGGCGGGTCGACCAGATGTCCCGCTGGACTCTTTTTTTTTTTTTTTTTTTTTAAGGTATAATATATATTATATCTTCCTAGACCTGACGGGTCGACCAGTTGTCTCTGTGCACTTCCTTTTTTTTGACGGACTGGAAGCGGGTCGACCAGTTGTCCGATTAAATATTTGGCCTTAAAATGCTAAGTACCGGGGTCGACCAGTTGGCCTTGTGAACTTGGGTCGACCAGTTGTCTTTTTCCATGTCTTGATTGACTGATGTCATTCTTCAATGTGTTGGTGGTTAGTTTATCTCTTTTGTTCTCTATGCCAACACGCCCCACTCACCAAACACTTTTTTTTAAATTTATTTATTTACTTATTTTTATTTTACTTTTTTATTATTTATTTATTTATACATACATACATACATCCTGTCTATCTGTCCAGATGGGGCAGGGGTAGAAGGGGCTAGCTATGAGAGGAAGGTGCTCGGTGGGCATCCAGTTGTAAATAAGGCTGGGAATAAATAGCTGAATATTAATTCATTTGAGTAATATTAAAACTGTTCAAGTAGAAAACAATTGCTTTCTTTTTCTGTTTGCCCAGAGATCTGACTGACTGCAACTTGGAAAGAAGACGGCCCTGCTGGACAGAGACCTCCCTCCTGCTTTGGGTGGGTCGACCAGTTTACATGTTTATTTCCACGTTTTGTCTTTTATGGATTGAATGGATGTGTCTGTCTCTCTCTTTTTTTTTTTTTTTGGTTTTTCGAGACAGGGTTTCTCTGTGGCTTCGGAGCCTGTCCTGGAACTAGCACTGTAGACCAGGCTGGTCTCGAACTCACAGAGATCCGCCTACCTCTGCCTCCCGAGTACTGGGATTAAAGGCGTGCGCCACCATCGCCCGGCTCTCATTTTTTTTTCACGATTGCTTGCTTGCTTGCTTGCTTACTTACTTACTTACTTACTATCTGTTCAGCCCATCTCATTTACTTACTTCTTTAAAAAAAATGACCCACCTAGTTATTTACTTACTTACTTACTTACTTACTTGTTCATTCATTCCTTCACTTCCTTATCTTCTTTCATATATCTGTTTATTTATCTGCTGATTTAGCGTGACTCATTTACTTATTGAATGTTTCAATTATTATTTAGTTTTATTCATTTATTCATTCTTTATGTCTATTTTTATGTATGTATTTACTTACTTTCTTAATTTTTTTTTTACTTTTTAAAATTTACTTAATTTTTTTCTTTCTTTGGGAATGTAGATTCTTTCTTCCTTTCTTCCTTTCTTTCCTTCTTTCTGTCTCCTGACTGTCACTGGCTAAGAAAATGGTGGCCTCCATGTCACTGGTCAGCATAGCAGCTCCTAAAATGGAATTTGATGAAGGGATACATAGATAGATAGATAGATAGATAGATAGATAGATAGATAGATAGATAGATAGATAGATAGATGGGATGCGCACTCGCTCACACACACACACACACACACAGACACACATATGCACGCACGTGCATGACATGTACAGATGGGGGGCGATTCCAATGTTTTCAGAGGAAGGTGCTCGCTGGTAATAATAAATGTGCTGGTAAATAAGGCTGGAAATAGCTGAATATTAAATCATTAAAACTCTTCAAATAAATAAAAAGCAATTCCATTTCTCTCTCTCTCTCTTTCTCACCATATACCAGCACATCTGAACTGACTGCAACATACAAAAGAAGAAGAAACACGGAAAGAAGACATCCCTGCTGGACAGGATCTGAGATGAGAATAAATTCATCGAATGGCTGCCAACAGCATTTCATTGAGAAGAGATTCCACATTTTATGCTGTACAGTTACTTAGTTAGATAGATAGATAAAGAGAGGCCTGTGAACTGGGGTGGGCTGTGGCTTCTCAGGTCACCTCAGGTCAGGGAGGGGCTGAGGAGTGTCCCATTGGCCTTGACAATAGGCAGGAGTCAGAGGTTAATGTCAGGGCAGGGCCTGAGAGTTCCTCAAAGGGAATGAATGGAGACCCTTGCTTACCTAAGAAATGCCTGACCTTGGAAAAGGACTTGTGGAAAGCGGGCCCTTGAAACTGTGGTTTCACGTCTTACTAGAAAGCTCCCTCTTGGAAGGGAAAGTCATCGTGATATCTTACTCTTTTCCCAAGGATACCCTACCTACCCTTCTGATCATTCTTACTGAATTAAGTCTTCCACTGCAAATAAATAAATAATAAATGAAGTGGGTGAGTGAGTGAGTGAGTGAGTAAGTAAGTAAGTAAGTAAACAAGCAAATACGTGGATGGACAAATAAATACAAAGTTTGCTGTTGTTGACTGACTTTTGATTTCATAATGAATCTCTCTCCCTCTCTCTCTCTCTCTCTCTCACACACACACACACACACACACACACACTAAATATACAATAAAAGGAAGCATAACACCTTTACTCAGGGGGCAGAGTGAACTCTGAAAGTTTTCCAGGCGGGGGGGGGGGAGAGACAGAATATAAGAACAAAATGAGAAACAAGGAAAAATAGTGTTGGCTGGCTGGCCGGCTTTCAGTTCCCTGACAGAAATGAGCACATTGTGGAGGAAACACAAAGTTGTTACACTATGTGGGTGTGATGAGGAGAGATTGTGAGTGAGTGTCCTGTCAGAACAAAGTTAGTCCCATAGTTGATGAAATTCATTATCCCAAAACTTCAGCAGAATATATCCCAAGTTTGCAAATGTGTGATCAGCTTGTGACAGGTTGGGCTGGAGATGCTGAGAACTGGGGAGCCCTCAATGCAAGAGCAGACACTCATTCCCATGAAGAGGGAGAGAGGGAGGGAGGGAGGGATCATTCATTCCTATACTCAAGTTTAAAGAAAGATGAGTGGCTATCTATGGAGAGACCACTCACAGATATGAAAAATCATTTCCTAAAAATCAAATTTCTCAGTCAGTATGCAACTGCTATGGTGCTTCTCCTAGATAGAGCAAAACACACAAACAAACTGATTCCTTGATCTAGAGCCACAGTGCACATGCTGTGGAAAAGGGGACATGGCCAACTTGAATCACAATATTCATCAGAGCATGGAAAGAGCGTAAAAAGGACACAGAGGAGAGATAATTGTGGTCCTTCCTTCCTCCCTCCCTCCCTCCCTCCCTCCCTCCCTCCTTCCCTCCCTCCCTATCTCCCTCCTTCCCTCAGGAAGTGACTGACAGATGAGACTTTGTCCAAGCAGGTTCTGTCTGAAATACCAGACTTGAGTTTCCCCCTCTGTGGGTATTAGCTAATCAGTCCTCCCTTCTTTCTGTAGGAAGGTGGTGCATGTCTCTCAGAACTTACCTGGTTTCCTCTGCACCAGGTGAACCAGGGAAAAGCTTTCTAAGCCTTATTCAGACCCATAGAGGCTGCGCTGTGTGTGACTTCAGAGACCTCAGGGAGTATAGGGGTGGGTGGGTGCTTGATGCTTCAGACTCATGTCATTGAAGGACATAACATAGTCTGGATTCACAGAGATTCACAACACAGAGCCATTGTCACTTACTAACAGCTCAGGACACCCAGAGCTAACAAGAAATTGCAGTCTCAGCCGGGCTTTAATCACAGCACACACACAGATCTCTGTGAATTCAAAGATGGCCTGATTTACAGAGTGAGTTTTAGGACAGCCCAAGATACACAAAGAAACCCTTTCTTGAAAAACAAAGCAAAACAGCAAAAGAAAGAAAGACAAGGAAAAAGAAAAAAATGGCAGTCTCTTTCCACTCTCTCCTCCATTGGCTCTTAAAGAGCTCTCAAGCTGAACTGGAGACCATGGTGTCACTCAAAACTGGGAAGCCAGAAACCTTAGGGGGGTCACAGGAGTCGGACTGACTGCAGCACTTGATGCCTCAACCCTGCTAATGGCTGTGATATAAGGCATGGTAAAATACGGGCTTTGGCAGAGCACTACTCCCCTTTCTCTATTATTATTGCTACACAACGAAAAGGACCGGGGGGGGGGGTGATGATGTGCAGTCAGTGCTGGTATTGAAATCTCACTGACTCCTTCCGCACTCCTTGTCAATTCCCGACTTTGTCAAATCAACTATCGTGAATCTTTGATGTGGGTTGGCCCTTTAGGAACTCAGAGAAACAAGACAGACAGACCTGTTTCATCCCAGAAACCTCCCAGTTCCTGAGCCCTAGCCCTGGAAGTCTCAAAGCCATCACATCCAGAAATCTCTCTAGTCCCTGCTAGTGGTGAACTCACTTCGTCTTCCCCAGGACCACTAATTATTTCTCCATGTTTTCCTGTGAGATCTGAGGCCAGCTTTCTTCTTCCTCCCTCTGGCCTCTCCACGAACGATCTCCATTCTCTAGACAACATGTCTAGAACCGAGTCTTATAGGCACCGAGAGAGTGTGTCTTGAGGGCAGTTGGCGTTTCTAGGACACGAGTGACATCACAAAATTCCGAGAGCTCTCTGGGATACCGTGGAATTTCCAGAGAAGGGACTGCTGATGTCGTGAGGCACGGCCTTTACCTCCTTGCTGATATTTCTCCCCGAACTGACCGACCGACCGACCGACCGACCAACCGGAACCTGAGGTTTCCTTTCCAGGAGTCTCTCCTCCGACACAGAGGGAGCCATTCAGGATTTCCTCCTTCCAAAACCAGAAATTTCTCTCTGCTTCATTAATATCTTCTCACTACTTCCTGAACCCATGGGGAGTTAGTTAGTTGAACACTCACTTTTTTCATGAATGACCCTTCCTCCCTCTCCTGAACATCTCATATTACTGATTCATACTCAGTAAAACAGTAATATGAGAAATTAGGCCAGGAGGACATGGAAGATGAGGGTTGAGTCTTCTGAAGTGAACAAGCACTTAGGGAAGGCTAAACTTAAGGGAATTTGACTCTGAGTGGCAAGACATGAATAGCTGCTGCCAAGGCACAGATACAGGCACCAACTGGGCCCTCGGCATCCTCCTGCATCATCAGAGCTGTGTGGGAAACTCAGCCCAAAGGAGGGGCCGTGTTCAAAGGGAGAGGGCATTTTCGAGGACAGCACTGTTTTCTTTTTCTTCTTTCTTTCTTTCTTTCTTTCTTTCTTTTTTTTTTTCGAGACAGGGTTGTTCTGTAGTTTTTTTTTTTTGGAGCCTGTCCTGGAACTAGCTCTTGTAGACCAGGCTGGTCTTGAACTCACATGCTTTCTTTTTTTTTCTATTGGATATTTTTGACTTCTTTATCAAAGATCAGGTGTTCAAAGATGTGTGGATCGATATCCGGGTCTTCTATTCGGTTCCATTGGTCCTCCTGTCTGTTCTTATGCCAGGACCAGGCTGTTTTCAGAACTGTAGCTTACAGAGTGTTCTTGCAGGTGGGGCACAGAAGAGGTTAATTACGGTACCTTAGTTCTTCTGCTTTTCTAGCAGACCGGAGCCCAGCTGACAGGAATCCAGTAGAGATGGTGTCAAGGTTCACACTGACACTAACAGCTGTAACTTGAGCAGGATTTGTGATCCACATGAAATTTGCAATGAATTGCAGCAAATCTGTGACACTCTAACTTGCTCAGGCTCAGTATCTGAACATACAGATGTTTGCAATGATCACTGGCTTCAGGATTTTTTTTTTGTTGTTGTTGTTTTGTTTTTCCACGAGACAGGGTTTCCCTGTAGCTGAAGTTTAACGGCCTGGTGTTTTTGTGACTTACTGCTTCAAAGAACTTCTCCATTTCTTTATCCCTAAGGGAAAAGAAATATAATCACTAAATACATTTAAGTGTCTTTCAACCATTTTAGATCCCTCTGTTGAGAGTTCTCTGTTTAGGTCTGTACTCCATTTTTTAAAATTGGATTATTTGTTCTTTGGATGACCAATTTCTCGACTTCTTTGTGTATTTTGGAGATTAGTGAAGATCTTTTCCCATTCTGTAAGGCCGTCGTTTTGTCTTGTTGGCCATGTTCTTTGCTTTACAGAAGCTTTTCAGTTTCAGGAGGTCTCACTTATTAATTGTTTCTCTCAGTGTCTGTTTTTTTTTTCTTTTTTTTTCTTTTTTCTTTCTTTTTTTTTCTTTTTTTCTTTTTTTCTTTTTTTCTTTTTTTTCTTCTTCTTCTTTTCTTTTTTTTTCTTTTTTTTCTCTCTTTAGTTTTTTTCTTTGTTCTTTTTTTTTGTTTTGTTTTTGTTTTTTTTTTCTTTTTTCTTTTTTTTCTTTTTCTCTCAGTGTCTGTGCTACTGGGGTTCTATTTAGCAAGCGTTCTCCTGTGCCAATGTGTTCAAGTGCATTTGATATTTTTATTTTTATATTCTTTTATTGTGGATGAAGTCAATTATTTGAACTCTCAAATATTTTTATTGTTATTATCTCTCTATTTGTTTGCTTATTTGTGGTTGTTCACCAACTTGACTATCTAGAGGAAGTAAAAGTCGTAACAAGGTTTCCGTAGGTGAACCTGCGGAAGGATCATTAACGTGAGAGAGCAGCGGCGGCTGCTCTGCCCGCCCGCTCGCCTGCCTCGCCCGAGTTCTCGCCGGGAGGCGCGCTCCCCGGGTCGCACGTGTGTTGTGCGCACGGAAGTGTGCGTGCGCACGGGCGCTCGTGGCGGTCGTGAGAGAGAGGTCGAGAGAGGGGGAAGGGGGACGGGCGCCGGCTCGCCCGCCCTCCTCGCCCCGTCCTAGGACCCGTGTCTGGCTCTGCCACTGGCGGCTCACGGCGGACGGCGGCTCTCTTCCCGCTCTCGCTCTCCTCCGTCCACTCCCGCTGCTTGCCTCACCGCACCGCAGCGGCCCGCGGGTGTGTCCCCTCTTTCCCGGGCGCGCGCCTTTCCCTCTCCATCCCTCTTCGCGGGGGAGGATGGGCGAGGGTCTGGCGGCGCCCCGGGCCCCCTCTCGCCGCCGACCTCCGCTCGCGCGCCGTGGCGCCGCGGCGCGCCTGTCGGGGAGGCGGCGGAGGTTGGGCGCACTTTTTTTTCCCCCCTCTCCACCTCCTTCTCCAAAGGACCGGGGTAGACCAGTAGTCCCTCCCACCGGGCGGGAGGCCATTTTTTTCCCCCGGGAATGCGGCGGGTCGACCAGATGTCCCGCTGGACTCTTTTTTTTTTTTTTTTTAATGTATAATATATATTATATCTTCCTAGACCTGACGGGTCGACCAGTTGTCTCTGTGCACTTCCTTTTTTTTGACGGACTGGAAGCGGGTCGACCAGTTGTCCGATTAAATATTTGGCCTTAAAATCCTAAGTACCGGGGTCGACCAGTTGGCCTTGTGAACTTGGGTCGACCAGTTGTCTTTTTCCATGTCTTGATTGACTGATGTCATTCTTCAATGTGTTGGTGGTTAGTTTATCTCTTTTGTTCTCTATGCCAACACGCCCCACTCACCAAACACTTTTTTTTAAATTTATTTATTTACTTATTTTTATTTTACTTTTTTATTATTTATTTATTTATACATACATACATACATACATCCTGTCTATCTGTCCAGATGGGGCAGGGGTAGAAGGGGCTAGCTATGAGAGGAAGGTGCTCGGTGGGCATCCAGTTGTAAATAAGGCTGGGAATAAATAGCTGAATATTAATTCATTTGAGTAATATTAAAACTGTTCAAGTAGAAAACAATTGCTTTCTTTTTCTGTTTGCCCAGAGATCTGACTGACTGCAACTTGGAAAGAAGACGGCCCTGCTGGACAGAGACCTCCCTCCTGCTTTGGGTGGGTCGACCAGTTTACATGTTTATTTCCACGTTTTGTCTTTTATGGATTGAATGGATGTGTCTCTCTCTCTCTTTTTTTTTTTTTTTTTGGTTTTTCGAGACAGGGTTTCTCTGTGGCTTTGGAGCCTGTCCTGGAACTAGCACTGTAGACCAGGCTGGTCTCGAACTCACAGAGATCCGCCTACCTCTGCCTCCCGAGTACTGGGATTAAAGGCGTGCGCCACCATCGCCCGGCTCTCATTTTTTTTTCACGATTGCTTGCTTGCTTGCTTGCTTACTTACTTACTTACTTACTATCTGTTCAGCCCATCTCATTTACTTACTTCTTTAAAAAAAATGACCCACCTAGTTATTTACTTACTTACTTACTTACTTACTTGTTCATTCATTCCTTCACTTCCTTATCTTCTTTCATATATCTGTTTATTTATCTGCTGATTTAGCGTGACTCATTTACTTATTGAATGTTTCAATTATTATTTAGTTTTATTCATTTATTCATTCTTTATGTCTATTTTTATGTATGTATTTACTTACTTTCTTAATTTTTTTTTTACTTTTTAAAATTTACTTAATTTTTTTCTTTCTTTGGGAATGTAGATTCTTTCTTCCTTTCTTCCTTTCTTTCCTTCTTTCTGTCTCCTGACTGTCACTGGCTAAGAAAATGGTGGCCTCCATGTCACTGGTCAGCATAGCAGCTCCTAAAATGGAATTTGATGAAGGGATACATAGATAGATAGATAGATAGATAGATAGATAGATAGATAGATAGATAGATAGATAGATGGGATGCGCACACGCTCACACACACACACACACACACACACACATATGCACGCACGTGCATGACATGTACAGATGGGGGGCGATTCCAATGTTTTCAGAGGAAGGTGCTCGCTGGTAATAATAAATGTGCTGGTAAATAAGGCTGGAAATAGCTGAATATTAAATCATTAAAACTCTTCAAATAAATAAAAAGCAATTCCATTTCTCTCTCTCTCTCTTTCTCACCATATACCAGCACATCTGAACTGACTGCAACATACAAAAGAAGAAGAAACACGGAAAGAAGACATCCCTGCTGGACAGGATCTGAGATGAGAATAAATTCATCGAATGGCTGCCAACAGCATTTCATTGAGAAGAGATTCCACATTTTATGCTGTACAGTTACTTAGTTAGATAGATAGATAAAGAGAGGCCTGTGAACTGGGGTGGGCTGTGGCTTCTCAGGTCACCTCAGGTCAGGGAGGGGCCTTGACAATAGGCAGGAGTCAGAGGTTAATGTCAGGGCAGGGCCTGAGAGTTCCTCAAAGGGAATGAATGGAGACCCTTGCTTACCTAAGAAATGCCTGACCTTGGAAAAGGACTTGTGGAAAGCGGGCCCTTGAAACTGTGGTTTCACGTCTTACTAGAAAGCTCCCTCTTGGAAGGGAAAGTCATCGTGATATCTTACTCTTTTCCCAAGGATACCCTACCTACCCTTCTGATCATTCTTACTGAATTAAGTCTTCCACTGCAAATAAATAAATAATAAATGAAGTGGGTGAGTGAGTGAGTGAGTGAGTAAGTAAGTAAGTAAGTAAACAAGCAAATACGTGGATGGACAAATAAATACAAAGTTTGCTGTTGTTGACTGACTTTTGATTTCATAATGAATCTCTCTCTCTCTCTCTCTCTCTCTCTCTCACACACACACACACACACACACACACTAAATATACAATAAAAGGAAGCATAACACCTTTACTCAGGGGGCAGAGTGAACTCTGAAAGTTTTCCAGGCGGGGGGGGGGGAGAGACAGAATATAAGAACAAAATGAGAAACAAGGAAAAATAGTGTTGGCTGGCTGGCCGGCTTTCAGTTCCCTGACAGAAATGAGCACATTGTGGAGGAAACACAAAGTTGTTACACTATGTGGGTGTGATGAGGAGAGATTGTGAGTGAGTGTCCTGTCAGAACAAAGTTAGTCCCATAGTTGATGAAATTCATTATCCCAAAACTTCAGCAGAATATATCCCAAGTTTGCAAATGTGTGATCAGCTTGTGACAGGTTGGGCTGGAGATGCTGAGAACTGGGGAGCCCTCAATGCAAGAGCAGACACTCATTCCCATGAAGAGGGAGAGAGGGAGGGAGGGAGGGAGGGATCATTCATTCCTATACTCAAGTTTAAAGAAAGATGAGTGGCTATCTATGGAGAGACCACTCACAGATATGAAAAATCATTTCCTAAAAATCAAATTTCTCAGTCAGTATGCAACTGCTATGGTGCTTCTCCTAGATAGAGCAAAACACACAAACAAACTGATTCCTTGATCTAGAGCCACAGTGCACATGCTGTGGAAAAGGGGACATGGCCAACTTGAATCACAATATTCATCAGAGCATGGAAAGAGCGTAAAAAGGACACAGAGGAGAGATAATTGTGGTCCTTCCTTCCTCCCTCCCTCCCTCCCTCCCTCCCTCCCTCCCTCCCTCCCTCCTTCCCTCAGGAAGTGACTGACAGATGAGACTTTGTCCAAGCAGGTTCTGTCTGAAATACCAGACTTGAGTTTCCCCCTCTGTGGGTATTAGCTAATCAGTCCTCCCTTCTTTCTGTAGGAAGGTGGTGCATGTCTCTCAGAACTTACCTGGTTTCCTCTGCACCAGGTGAACCAGGGAAAAGCTTTCTAAGCCTTATTCAGACCCATAGAGGCTGCGCTGTGTGTGACTTCAGAGACCTCAGGGAGTATAGGGGTGGGTGGGTGCTTGATGCTTCAGACTCATGTCATTGAAGGACATAACATAGTCTGGATTCACAGAGATTCACAACACAGAGCCATTGTCACTTACTAACAGCTCAGGACACCCAGAGCTAACAAGAAATTGCAGTCTCAGCCGGGCTTTAATCACAGCACACACACAGATCTCTGTGAATTCAAAGATGGCCTGATTTACAGAGTGAGTTTTAGGACAGCCCAAGATACACAAAGAAACCCTTTCTTGAAAAACAAAGCAAAACAGCAAAAGAAAGAAAGACAAGGAAAAAGAAAAAAATGGCAGTCTCTTTCCACTCTCTCCTCCATTGGCTCTTAAAGAGCTCTCAAGCTGAACTGGAGACCATGGTGTCACTCAAAACTGGGAAGCCAGAAACCTTAGGGGGGTCACAGGAGTCGGACTGACTGCAGCACTTGATGCCTCAACCCTGCTAATGGCTGTGATATAAGGCATGGTAAAATACGGGCTTTGGCAGAGCACTACTCCCCTTTCTCTATTATTATTGCTACACAACGAAAAGGACCGGGGGGGGGGGTGATGATGTGCAGTCAGTGCTGGTATTGAAATCTCACTGACTCCTTCCGCACTCCTTGTCAATTCCCGACTTTGTCAAATCAACTATCGTGAATCTTTGATGTGGGTTGGCCCTTTAGGAACTCAGAGAAACAAGACAGACAGACCTGTTTCATCCCAGAAACCTCCCAGTTCCTGAGCCCTAGCCCTGGAAGTCTCAAAGCCATCACATCCAGAAATCTCTCTAGTCCCTGCTAGTGGTGAACTCACTTCGTCTTCCCCAGGACCACTAATTATTTCTCCATGTTTTCCTGTGAGATCTGAGGCCAGCTTTCTTCTTCCTCCCTCTGGCCTCTCCACGAACGATCTCCATTCTCTAGACAACATGTCTAGAACCGAGTCTTATAGGCACCTAGAGAGTGTGTCTTAAGGGCAGTTGGCGTTTCTAGGACACGAGTGACATCACAAAATTCCGAGAGCTCTCTGCGATACCGTGGAATTTCCAGAGAAGGGACTGCTGATGTCGTGAGGCACGGCCTTTACCTCCTTGCTGATATTTCTCCCCGAACTGACCGACCGACCGACCGACCGACCAACCGGAACCTGAGGTTTCCTTTCCAGGAGTCTCTCCTCCGACACAGAGGGAGCCATTCAGGATTTCCTCCTTCCAAAACCAGAAATTTCTCTCTGCTTCATTAATATCTTCTCACTACTTCCTGAACCCATGGGGAGTTAGTTAGTTGAACACTCACTTTTTTCATGAATGACCCTTCCTCCCTCTCCTGAATATCTCATATTACTGATTCATACTCAGTAAAACAGTAATATGAGAAATTAGGCCAGGAGGACATGGAAGATGAGGGTTGAGTCTTCTGAAGTGAACAAGCACTTAGGGAAGGCTAAACTTAAGGGAATTTGACTCTGAGTGGCAAGACATGAATAGCTGCTGCCAAGGCACAGATACAGGCACCAACTGGGCCCTCGGCATCCTCCTGCATCATCAGAGCTGTGTGGGAAACTCAGCCCAAAGGAGGGGCCGTGTTCAAAGGGAGAGGGCATTTTCGAGGACAGCACTGTTTTCTTTTTCTTCTTTCTTTCTTTCTTTCTTTCTTTCTTTCTTTCTTTCTTTCTTTTTTTTTTTTCGAGACAGGGTTGTTCTGTAGTTTTTTTTTTTTGGAGCCTGTCCTGGAACTAGCTCTTGTAGACCAGGCTGGTCTTGAACTCACATGCTTTCTTTTTTTTTCTATTGGATATTTTTGACTTCTTTATCAAAGATCAGGTGTTCGAAGATGTGTGGATCGATATCCGGGTCTTCTATTCGGTTCCATTGGTCCTCCTGTCTGTTCTTATGCCAGGACCAGGCTGTTTTCAGAACTGTAGCTTACAGAGTGTTCTTGCAGGTGGGGCACAGAAGAGGTTAATTACGGTACCTTAGTTCTTCTGCTTTTCTAGCAGACCGGAGCCCAGCTGACAGGAATCCAATAGAGATGGTGTCAAGGTTCACACTGACACTAACAGCTGTAACTTGAGCAGGATTTGTGATCCACATGAAATTTGCAATGAATTGCAGCAAATCTGTGACACTCTAACTTGCTCAGGCTCAGTATCTGAACATACAGATGTTTGCAATGATCACTGGCTTCAGGATTTTTTTTTTTTTGTTGTTGTTGTTGTTTTGTTTTTCCACGAGACAGGGTTTCCCTGTAGCTGAAGTTTAACGGCCTGGTGTTTTTGTGACTTACTGCTTCAAAGAACTTCTCCATTTCTTTATCCCTAAGGGAAAAGAAATATAATCACTAAATACATTTAAGTGTCTTTCAACCATTTTAGATCCCTCTGTTGAGAGTTCTCTGTTTAGGTCTGTACTCCATTTTTTAAAATTGGATTATTTGTTCTTTGGATGACCAATTTCTCGACTTCTTTGTGTATTTTGGAGATTAGTGAAGATCTTTTCCCATTCTGTAAGGCCGTCGTTTTGTCTTGTTGGCCATGTTCTTTGCTTTACAGAAGCTTTTCAGTTTCAGGAGGTCTCACTTATTAATTGTTTCTCTCAGTGTCTGTTTTTTTTTCTTTTTTTTTCTTTTTTCTTTCTTTTTTTTTCTTTTTTTTCTTTTTTTCTTTTTTTCTTTTTTTTCTTCTTCTTCTTTTCTTTTTTTTTCTTTTTTTTCTCTCTTTAGTTTTTTTCTTTGTTCTTTTTTTTGTTTTGTTTTTCTTTTTTTTTTCTTTTTTCTTTTTTTTCTTTTTCTCTCAGTGTCTGTGCTACTGGGGTTCTATTTAGCAAGCGTTCTCCTGTGCCAATGTGTTCAAGTGCATTTGATATTTTTATTTTTATATTCTTTTATTGTGGATGAAGTCAATTATTTGAACTCTCAAATATTTTTATTGTTATTATCTCTCTATTTGTTTGCTTATTTGTGGTTGTTCACCAACTTGACTATCTAGAGGAAGTAAAAGTCGTAACAAGGTTTCCGTAGGTGAACCTGCGGAAGGATCATTAACGTGAGAGAGCAGCGGCGGCGGCTCTGCCCGCCCGCTCGCCTGCCTCGCCCGAGTTCTCGCCGGGAGGCGCGCTCCCCGGGTCGCACGTGTGTTGTGCGCATGGAAGTGTGCGTGCGCACGGGCGCTCGTGGCGGTCCTGAGAGAGAGGTTGAGAGAGGGGGAAGGGGGACGGGCGCCGGCTCGCCCGCCCTCCTCGCCCCGTCCGAGGACCCGTGTCTGGCTCTGCCACTGGCGGCTCACGGCGGACGGCGGCTCTCTTCCCGCTCTCGCTCTCCTCCGTCCACTCCCGCTGCTTGCCTCACCGCACCGCAGCGGCCCGCGGGTGTGTCCCCTCTTTCCCGGGCGCGCGCCTTTCCCTCTCCATCCCTCTTCGCGGGGGAGGATGGGCGAGGGTCTGGCGGCGCCCCGGGCCCCCTCTCGCCGCCGACCTCCGCTCGCGCGCCGTGGCGCCGCGGCGCGCCTGTCGGGGAGGCGGCGGAGGTTGGGCGCACTTTTTTTCCCCCCTCTCCACCTCCTTCTCCAAAGGACCGGGGTAGACCAGTAGTCCCTCCCACCGGGCAGGAGGCCATTTTTTTCCCCCGGGGATGCGGCGGGTCGACCAGATGTCCCGCTGGACTCTTTTTTTTTTTTTTTTAATGTATAATATATATTATATCTTCCTAGACCTGACGGGTCGACCAGTTGTCTCTGTGCACTTCCTTTTTTTTGACGGACTGGAAGCGGGTCGACCAGTTGTCCGATTAAATATTTGGCCTTAAAATGCTAAGTACCGGGGTCGACCAGTTGGCCTTGTGAACTTGGGTCGACCAGTTGTCTTTTTCCATGTCTTGATTGACTGATGTCATTCTTCAATGTGTTGGTGGTTAGTTTATCTCTTTTGTTCTCTATGCCAACACGCCCCACTCACCAAACACTTTTTTTTAAATTTATTTATTTACTTATTTTTATTTTACTTTTTTATTATTTATTTATTTATACATACATACATACATACATCCTGTCTATCTGTCCAGATGGGGCAGGGGTAGAAGGGGCTAGCTATGAGAGGAAGGTGCTCGGTGGGCATCCAGTTGTAAATAAGGCTGGGAATAAATAGCTGAATATTAATTCATTTGAGTAATATTAAAACTGTTCAAGTAGAAAACAATTGCTTTCTTTTTCTGTTTGCCCAGAGATCTGACTGACTGCAACTTGGAAAGAAGACGGCCCTGCTGGACAGAGACCTCCCTCCTGCTTTGGGTGGGTCGACCAGTTTACATGTTTATTTCCACGTTTTGTCTTTTATGGATTGAATGGATGTGTCTCTCTCTCTCTTTTTTTTTTTTTTTTTGGTTTTTCGAGACAGGGTTTCTCTGTGGCTTTGGAGCCTGTCCTGGAACTAGCACTGTAGACCAGGCTGGTCTCGAACTCACAGAGATCCGCCTACCTCTGCCTCCCGAGTACTGGGATTAAAGGCGTGCGCCACCATCGCCCGGCTCTCATTTTTTTTTCACGATTGCTTGCTTGCTTGCTTGCTTACTTACTTACTTACTTACTATCTGTTCAGCCCATCTCATTTACTTACTTCTTTAAAAAAAATGACCCACCTAGTTATTTACTTACTTACTTACTTACTTACTTGTTCATTCATTCCTTCACTTCCTTATCTTCTTTCATATATCTGTTTATTTATCTGCTGATTTAGCGTGACTCATTTACTTATTGAATGTTTCAATTATTATTTAGTTTTATTCATTTATTCATTCTTTATGTCTATTTTTATGTATGTATTTACTTACTTTCTTAATTTTTTTTTTACTTTTTAAAATTTACTTAATTTTTTTCTTTCTTTGGGAATGTAGATTCTTTCTTCCTTTCTTCCTTTCTTTCCTTCTTTCTGTCTCCTGACTGTCACTGGCTAAGAAAATGGTGGCCTCCATGTCACTGGTCAGCATAGCAGCTCCTAAAATGGAATTTGATGAAGGGATACATAGATAGATAGATAGATAGATAGATAGATAGATAGATAGATAGATAGATAGATAGATAGATAGATAGATGGGATGCGCACACGCTCACACACACACACACACACATATGCACGCACGTGCATGACATGTACAGATGGGGGGCGATTCCAATGTTTTCAGAGGAAGGTGCTCGCTGGTAATAATAAATGTGCTGGTAAATAAGGCTGGAAATAGCTGAATATTAAATCATTAAAACTCTTCAAATAAATAAAAAGCAATTCCATTTCTCTCTCTCTCTCTTTCTCACCATATACCAGCACATCTGAACTGACTGCAACATACAAAAGAAGAAGAAACACGGAAAAAAGACATCCCTGCTGGACAGGATCTGAGATGAGAATAAATTCATCGAATGGCTGCCAACAGCATTTCATTGAGAAGAGATTCCACATTTTATGCTGTACAGTTACTTAGTTAGATAGATAGATAAAGAGAGGCCTGTGAACTGGGGTGGGCTGTGGCTTCTCAGGTCACCTCAGGTCAGGGATGGGCTGAGGAGTGTCCCTTTGGCCTTGACAATAGGCAGGAGTCAGAGGTTAATGTCAGGGCAGGGCCTGAGAGTTCCTCAAAGGGAATGAATGGAGACCCTTGCTTACCTAAGAAATGCCTGACCTTGGAAAAGGACTTGTGGAAAGCGGGCCCTTGAAACTGTGGTTTCACGTCTTACTAGAAAGCTCCCTCTTGGAAGGGAAAGTCATCGTGATATCTTACTCTTTTCCCAAGGATACCCTACCTACCCTTCTGATCATTCTTACTGAATTAAGTCTTCCACTGCAAATAAATAAATAAATAAATAATAAATGAAGTGGGTGAGTGAGTGAGTGAGTGAGTAAGTAAGTAAGTAAGTAAGTAAACAAGCAAATACGTGGATGGACAAATAAATACAAAGTTTGCTGTTGTTGACTGACTTTTGATTTCATAATGAATCTCTCTCTCTCTCTCTCTCTCTCTCACACACACACACACACTAAATATACAATAAAAGGAAGCATAACACCTTTACTCAGGGGGCAGAGTGAACTCTGAAAGTTTTCCAGGCGGGGGGGGGGAGAGACAGAATATAAGAACAAAATGAGAAACAAGGAAAAATAGTGTTGGCTGGCTGGCCGGCTTTCAGTTCCCTGACAGAAATGAGCACATTGTGGAGGAAACACAAAGTTGTTACACTATGTGGGTGTGATGAGGAGAGATTGTGAGTGAGTGTCCTGTCAGAACAAAGTTAGTCCCATAGTTGATGAAATTCATTATCCCAAAACTTCAGCAGAATATATCCCAAGTTTGCAAATGTGTGATCAGCTTGTGACAGGTTGGGCTGGAGATGCTGAGAACTGGGGAGCCCTCAATGCAAGAGCAGACACTCATTCCCATGAAGAGGGAGAGAGGGAGGGAGGGAGGGAGGGATCATTCATTCCTATACTCAAGTTTAAAGAAAGATGAGTGGCTATCTATGGAGAGACCACTCACAGATATGAAAAATCATTTCCTAAAAATCAAATTTCTCAGTCAGTATGCAACTGCTATGGTGCTTCTCCTAGATAGAGCAAAACACACAAACAAACTGATTCCTTGATCTAGAGCCACAGTGCACATGCTGTGGAAAAGGGGACATGGCCAACTTGAATCACAATATTCATCAGAGCATGGAAAGAGCGTAAAAAGGACACAGAGGAGAGATAATTGTGGTCCTTCCTTCCTCCCTCCCTCCCTCCCTCCCTCCCTCCCTCCCTCCCTCCCTCCTTCCCTCAGGAAGTGACTGACAGATGAGACTTTGTCCAAGCAGGTTCTGTCTGAAATACCAGACTTGAGTTTCCCCCTCTGTGGGTATTAGCTAATCAGTCCTCCCTTCTTTCTGTAGGAAGGTGGTGCATGTCTCTCAGAACTTACCTGGTTTCCTCTGCACCAGGTGAACCAGGGAAAAGCTTTCTAAGCCTTATTCAGACCCATAGAGGCTGCGCTGTGTGTGACTTCAGAGACCTCAGGGAGTATAGGGGTGGGTGGGTGCTTGATGCTTCAGACTCATGTCATTGAAGGACATAACATAGTCTGGATTCACAGAGATTCACAACACAGAGCCATTGTCACTTACTAACAGCTCAGGACACCCAGAGCTAACAAGAAATTGCAGTCTCAGCCGGGCTTTAATCACAGCACACACACAGATCTCTGTGAATTCAAAGATGGCCTGATTTACAGAGTGAGTTTTAGGACAGCCCAAGATACACAAAGAAACCCTTTCTTGAAAAACAAAGCAAAACAGCAAAAGAAAGAAAGACAAGGAAAAAGAAAAAAATGGCAGTCTCTTTCCACTCTCTCCTCCATTGGCTCTTAAAGAGCTCTCAAGCTGAACTGGAGACCATGGTGTCACTCAAAACTGGGAAGCCAGAAACCTTAGGGGGGTCACAGGAGTCGGACTGACTGCAGCACTTGATGCCTCAACCCTGCTAATGGCTGTGATATAAGGCATGGTAAAATACGGGCTTTGGCAGAGCACTACTCCCCTTTCTCTATTATTATTGCTACACAACGAAAAGGACCGGGGGGGGGTGATGATGTGCAGTCAGTGCTGGTATTGAAATCTCACTGACTCCTTCCGCACTCCTTGTCAATTCCCGACTTTGTCAAATCAACTATCGTGAATCTTTGATGTGGGTTGGCCCTTTAGGAACTCAGAGAAACAAGACAGACAGACCTGTTTCATCCCAGAAACCTCCCAGTTCCTGAGCCCTAGCCCTGGAAGTCTCAAAGCCATCACATCCAGAAATCTCTCTAGTCCCTGCTAGTGGTGAACTCACTTCGTCTTCCCCAGGACCACTAATTATTTCTCCATGTTTTCCTGTGAGATCTGAGGCCAGCTTTCTTCTTCCTCCCTCTGGCCTCTCCACGAACGATCTCCATTCTCTAGACAACATGTCTAGAACCGAGTCTTATAGGCACCGAGAGAGTGTGTCTTGAGGGCAGTTGGCGTTTCTAGGACACGAGTGACATCACAAAATTCCGAGAGCTCTCTGGGATACCGTGGAATTTCCAGAGAAGGGACTGCTGATGTCGTGAGGCACGGCCTTTACCTCCTTGCTGATATTTCTCCCCGAACTGACCGACCGACCGACCGACCGACCAACCGGAACCTGAGGTTTCCTTTCCAGGAGTCTCTCCTCCGACACAGAGGGAGCCATTCAGGATTTCCTCCTTCCAAAACCAGAAATTTCTCTCTGCTTCATTAATATCTTCTCACTACTTCCTGAACCCATGGGGAGTTAGTTAGTTGAACACTCACTTTTTTCATGAATGACCCTTCCTCCCTCTCCTGAACATCTCATATTACTGATTCATACTCAGTAAAACAGTAATATGAGAAATTAGGCCAGGAGGACATGGAAGATGAGGGTTGAGTCTTCTGAAGTGAACAAGCACTTAGGGAAGGCTAAACTTAAGGGAATTTGACTCTGAGTGGCAAGACATGAATAGCTGCTGCCAAGGCACAGATACAGGCACCAACTGGGCCCTCGGCATCCTCCTGCATCATCAGAGCTGTGTGGGAAACTCAGCCCAAAGGAGGGGCCGTGTTCAAAGGGAGAGGGCATTTTCGAGGACAGCACTGTTTTCTTTTTCTTCTTTCTTTCTTTCTTTCTTTCTTTCTTTCTTTCTTTCTTTCTTTCTTTCTTTTTTTTTTTCGAGACAGGGTTGTTCTGTAGTTTTTTTTTTTTTTGGAGCCTGTCCTGGAACTAGCTCTTGTAGACCAGGCTGGTCTTGAACTCACATGCTTTCTTTTTTTTTCTATTGGATATTTTTGACTTCTTTATCAAAGATCAGGTGTTCGAAGATGTGTGGATCGATATCCGGGTCTTCTATTCGGTTCCATTGGTCCTCCTGTCTGTTCTTATGCCAGGACCAGGCTGTTTTCAGAACTGTAGCTTACAGAGTGTTCTTGCAGGTGGGGCACAGAAGAGGTTAATTACGGTACCTTAGTTCTTCTGCTTTTCTAGCAGACCGGAGCCCAGCTGACAGGAATCCAGTAGAGATGGTGTCAAGGTTCACACTGACACTAACAGCTGTAACTTGAGCAGGATTTGTGATCCACATGAAATTTGCAATGAATTGCAGCAAATCTGTGACACTCTAACTTGCTCAGGCTCAGTACCTGAACATACAGATGTTTGCAATGATCACTGGCTTCAGGATTTTTTTTTTTTGTTGTTGTTGTTGTTTTGTTTTTCCACGAGACAGGGTTTCCCTGTAGCTGAAGTTTAACGGCCTGGTGTTTTTGTGACTTACTGCTTCAAAGAACTTCTCCATTTCTTTATCCCTAAGGGAAAAGAAATATAATCACTAAATACATTTAAGTGTCTTTCAACCATTTTAGATCCCTCTGTTGAGAGTTCTCTGTTTAGGTCTGTACTCCATTTTTTAAAATTGGATTATTTGTTCTTTGGATGACCAATTTCTCGACTTCTTTGTGTATTTTGGAGATTAGTGAAGATCTTTTCCCATTCTGTAAGGCCGTCGTTTTGTCTTGTTGGCCATGTTCTTTGCTTTACAGAAGCTTTTCAGTTTCAGGAGGTCTCACTTATTAATTGTTTCTCTCAGTGTCTGTTTTTTTTTCTTTTTTTTTCTTTTTTCTTTCTTTTTTTTTCTTTTTTTTCTTTTTTTCTTTTTTTCTTTTTTTTCTTCTTCTTCTTTTCTTTTTTTTCTTTTTTTTCTCTCTTTAGTTTTTTTCTTTGTTCTTTTTTTTGTTTTGTTTTTCTTTTTTTTTTCTTTTTTCTTTTTTTTCTTTTTCTCTCAGTGTCTGTGCTACTGGGGTTCTATTTAGCAAGCGTTCTCCTGTGCCAATGTGTTCAAGTGCATTTGATATTTTTATTTTTATATTCTTTTATTGTGGATGAAGTCAATTATTTGAACTCTCAAATATTTTTATTGTTATTATCTCTCTATTTGTTTGCTTATTTGTGGTTGTTCACCAACTTGACTATCTAGAGGAAGTAAAAGTCGTAACAAGGTTTCCGTAGGTGAACCTGCGGAAGGATCATTAACGTGAGAGAGCAGCGGCGGCGGCTCTGCCCGCCCGCTCGCCTGCCTCGCCCGAGTTCTCGCCGGGAGGCGCGCTCCCCGGGTCGCACGTGTGTTGTGCGCACGGAAGTGTGCGTGCGCACGGGCGCTCGTGGCGGTCCTGAGAGAGAGGTTGAGAGAGGGGGAAGGGGGACGGGCGCCGGCTCGCCCGCCCTCCTCGCCCCGTCCGAGGACCCGTGTCTGGCTCTGCCACTGGCGGCTCACGGCGGACGGCGGCTCTCTTCCCGCTCTCGCTCTCCTCCGTCCACTCCCGCTGCTTGCCTCACCTCACCGCAGCGGCCCGCGGGTGTGTCCCCTCTTTCCCGGGCGCGCGCCTTTCCCTCTCCATCCCTCTTCGCGGGGGAGGATGGGCGAGGGTCTGGCGGCGCCCCGGGCCCCCTCTCGCCGCCGACCTCCGCTCGCGCGCCGTGGCGCCGCGGCGCGCCTGTCGGGGAGGCGGCGGAGGTTGGGCGCACTTTTTTTCCCCCCTCTCCACCTCCTTCTCCAAAGGACCGGGGTAGACCAGTAGTCCCTCCCACCGGGCAGGAGGCCATTTTTTTCCCCCGGGGATGCGGCGGGTCGACCAGATGTCCCGCTGGACTCTTTTTTTTTTTTTTTTTTTTAATGTATAATATATATTATATCTTCCTAGACCTGACGGGTCGACCAGTTGTCTCTGTGCACTTCCTTTTTTTTGACGGACTGGAAGCGGGTCGACCAGTTGTCCGATTAAATATTTGGCCTTAAAATGCTAAGTACCGGGGTCGACCAGTTGGCCTTGTGAACTTGGGTCGACCAGTTGTCTTTTTCCATGTCTTGATTGACTGATGTCATTCTTCAATGTGTTGGTGGTTAGTTTATCTCTTTTGTTCTCTATGCCAACACGCCCCACTCACCAAACACTTTTTTTTAAATTTATTTATTTACTTATTTTTATTTTACTTTTTTATTATTTATTTATTTATACATACATACATACATACATCCTGTCTATCTGTCCAGATGGGGCAGGGGTAGAAGGGGCTAGCTATGAGAGGAAGGTGCTCGGTGGGCATCCAGTTGTAAATAAGGCTGGGAATAAATAGCTGAATATTAATTCATTTGAGTAATATTAAAACTGTTCAAGTAGAAAACAATTGCTTTCTTTTTCTGTTTGCCCAGAGATCTGACTGACTGCAACTTGGAAAGAAGACGGCCCTGCTGGACAGAGACCTCCCTCCTGCTTTGGGTGGGTCGACCAGTTTACATGTTTATTTCCACGTTTTGTCTTTTATGGATTGAATGGATGTGTCTCTCTCTCTCTTTTTTTTTTTTTTTGGTTTTTCGAGACAGGGTTTCTCTGTGGCTTTGGAGCCTGTCCTGGAACTAGCACTGTAGACCAGGCTGGTCTCGAACTCACAGAGATCCGCCTACCTCTGCCTCCCGAGTACTGGGATTAAAGGCGTGCGCCACCATCGCCCGGCTCTCATTTTTTTTTCACGATTGCTTGCTTGCTTGCTTGCTTACTTACTTACTTACTTACTATCTGTTCAGCCCATCTCATTTACTTACTTCTTTAAAAAAAATGACCCACCTAGTTATTTACTTACTTACTTACTTACTTACTTGTTCATTCATTCCTTCACTTCCTTATCTTCTTTCATATATCTGTTTATTTATCTGCTGATTTAGCGTGACTCATTTACTTATTGAATGTTTCAATTATTATTTAGTTTTATTCATTTATTCATTCTTTATGTCTATTTTTATGTATGTATTTACTTACTTTCTTAATTTTTTTTTTACTTTTTAAAATTTACTTAATTTTTTTCTTTCTTTGGGAATGTAGATTCTTTCTTCCTTTCTTCCTTTCTTTCCTTCTTTCTGTCTCCTGACTGTCACTGGCTAAGAAAATGGTGGCCTCCATGTCACTGGTCAGCATAGCAGCTCCTAAAATGGAATTTGATGAAGGGATACATAGATAGATAGATAGATAGATAGATAGATAGATAGATAGATAGATAGATAGATAGATGGGATGCGCACACGCTCACACACACACACACACACACACACACATATGCACGCACGTGCATGACATGTACAGATGGGGGGCGATTCCAATGTTTTCAGAGGAAGGTGCTCGCTGGTAATAATAAATGTGCTGGTAAATAAGGCTGGAAATAGCTGAATATTAAATCATTAAAACTCTTCAAATAAATAAAAAGCAATTCCATTTCTCTCTCTCTCTCTTTCTCACCATATACCAGCACATCTGAACTGACTGCAACATACAAAAGAAGAAGAAACACGGAAAGAAGACATCCCTGCTGGACAGGATCTGAGATGAGAATAAATTCATCGAATGGCTGCCAACAGCATTTCATTGAGAAGAGATTCCACATTTTATGCTGTACAGTTACTTAGTTAGATAGATAGATAAAGAGAGGCCTGTGAACTGGGGTGGGCTGTGGCTTCTCAGGTCACCTCAGGTCAGGGAGGGGCTGAGGAGTGTCCCATTGGCCTTGACAATAGGCAGGAGTCAGAGGTTAATGTCAGGGCAGGGCCTGAGAGTTCCTCAAAGGGAATGAATGGAGACCCTTGCTTACCTAAGAAATGCCTGACCTTGGAAAAGGACTTGTGGAAAGCGGGCCCTTGAAACTGTGGTTTCACGTCTTACTAGAAAGCTCCCTCTTGGAAGGGAAAGTCATCGTGATATCTTACTCTTTTCCCAAGGATACCCTACCTACCCTTCTGATCATTCTTACTGAATTAAGTCTTCCACTGCAAATAAATAAATAAATAAATAAATAATAAATGAAGTGGGTGAGTGAGTGAGTGAGTGAGTAAGTAAGTAAGTAAGTAAGTAAACAAGCAAATACGTGGATGGACAAATAAATACAAAGTTTGCTGTTGTTGACTGACTTTTGATTTCATAATGAATCTCTCTCTCTCTCTCTCTCTCTCTCACACACACACACACTAAATATACAATAAAAGGAAGCATAACACCTTTACTCAGGGGGCAGAGTGAACTCTGAAAGTTTTCCAGGCGGGGGGGGGGGAGAGACAGAATATAAGAACAAAATGAGAAACAAGGAAAAATAGTGTTGGCTGGCTGGCCGGCTTTCAGTTCCCTGACAGAAATGAGCACATTGTGGAGGAAACACAAAGTTGTTACACTATGTGGGTGTGATGAGGAGAGATTGTGAGTGAGTGTCCTGTCAGAACAAAGTTAGTCCCATAGTTGATGAAATTCATTATCCCAAAACTTCAGCAGAATATATCCCAAGTTTGCAAATGTGTGATCAGCTTGTGACAGGTTGGGCTGGAGATGCTGAGAACTGGGGAGCCCTCAATGCAAGAGCAGACACTCATTCCCATGAAGAGGGAGAGAGGGAGGGAGGGAGGGAGGGATCATTCATTCCTATACTCAAGTTTAAAGAAAGATGAGTGGCTATCTATGGAGAGACCACTCACAGATATGAAAAATCATTTCCTAAAAATCAAATTTCTCAGTCAGTATGCAACTGCTATGGTGCTTCTCCTAGATAGAGCAAAACACACAAACAAACTGATTCCTTGATCTAGAGCCACAGTGCACATGCTGTGGAAAAGGGGACATGGCCAACTTGAATCACAATATTCATCAGAGCATGGAAAGAGCGTAAAAAGGACACAGAGGAGAGATAATTGTGGTCCTTCCTTCCTCCCTCCCTCCCTCCCTCCCTCCCTCCCTCCCTCCCTCCCTCCTTCCCTCAGGAAGTGACTGACAGATGAGACTTTGTCCAAGCAGGTTCTGTCTGAAATACCAGACTTGAGTTTCCCCCTCTGTGGGTATTAGCTAATCAGTCCTCCCTTCTTTCTGTAGGAAGGTGGTGCATGTCTCTCAGAACTTACCTGGTTTCCTCTGCACCAGGTGAACCAGGGAAAAGCTTTCTAAGCCTTATTCAGACCCATAGAGGCTGCGCTGTGTGTGACTTCAGAGACCTCAGGGAGTATAGGGGTGGGTGGGTGCTTGATGCTTCAGACTCATGTCATTGAAGGACATAACATAGTCTGGATTCACAGAGATTCACAACACAGAGCCATTGTCACTTACTAACAGCTCAGGACACCCAGAGCTAACAAGAAATTGCAGTCTCAGCCGGGCTTTAATCACAGCACACACACAGATCTCTGTGAATTCAAAGATGGCCTGATTTACAGAGTGAGTTTTAGGACAGCCCAAGATACACAAAGAAACCCTTTCTTGAAAAACAAAGCAAAACAGCAAAAGAAAGAAAGACAAGGAAAAAGAAAAAAATGGCAGTCTCTTTCCACTCTCTCCTCCATTGGCTCTTAAAGAGCTCTCAAGCTGAACTGGAGACCATGGTGTCACTCAAAACTGGGAAGCCAGAAACCTTAGGGGGGTCACAGGAGTCGGACTGACTGCAGCACTTGATGCCTCAACCCTGCTAATGGCTGTGATATAAGGCATGGTAAAATACGGGCTTTGGCAGAGCACTACTCCCCTTTCTCTATTATTATTGCTACACAACGAAAAGGACCGGGGGGGGGGTGATGATGTGCAGTCAGTGCTGGTATTGAAATCTCACTGACTCCTTCCGCACTCCTTGTCAATTCCCGACTTTGTCAAATCAACTATCGTGAATCTTTGATGTGGGTTGGCCCTTTAGGAACTCAGAGAAACAAGACAGACAGACCTGTTTCATCCCAGAAACCTCCCAGTTCCTGAGCCCTAGCCCTGGAAGTCTCAAAGCCATCACATCCAGAAATCTCTCTAGTCCCTGCTAGTGGTGAACTCACTTCGTCTTCCCCAGGACCACTAATTATTTCTCCATGTTTTCCTGTGAGATCTGAGGCCAGCTTTCTTCTTCCTCCCTCTGGCCTCTCCACGAACGATCTCCATTCTCTAGACAACATGTCTAGAACCGAGTCTTATAGGCACCGAGAGAGTGTGTCTTGAGGGCAGTTGGCGTTTCTAGGACACGAGTGACATCACAAAATTCCGAGAGCTCTCTGGGATACCGTGGAATTTCCAGAGAAGGGACTGCTGATGTCGTGAGGCACGGCCTTTACCTCCTTGCTGATATTTCTCCCCGAACTGACCGACCGACCGACCGACCGACCAACCGGAACCTGAGGTTTCCTTTCCAGGAGTCTCTCCTCTGACACAGAGGGAGCCATTCAGGATTTCCTCCTTCCAAAACCAGAAATTTCTCTCTGCTTCATTAATATCTTCTCACTACTTCCTGAACCCATGGGGAGTTAGTTAGTTGAACACTCACTTTTTTCATGAATGACCCTTCCTCCCTCTCCTGAACATCTCATATTACTGATTCATACTCAGTAAAACAGTAATATGAGAAATTAGGCCAGGAGGACATGGAAGATGAGGGTTGAGTCTTCTGAAGTGAACAAGCACTTAGGGAAGGCTAAACTTAAGGGAATTTGACTCTGAGTGGCAAGACATGAATAGCTGCTGCCAAGGCACAGATACAGGCACCAACTGGGCCCTAGGCATCCTCCTGCATCATCAGAGCTGTGTGGGAAACTCAGCCCAAAGGAGGGGCCGTGTTCAAAGGGAGAGGGCATTTTCGAGGACAGCACTGTTTTCTTTTTCTTCTTTCTTTCTTTCTTTCTTTCTTTCTTTCTTTCTTTCTTTCTTTCTTTTTTTTTTTTCGAGACAGGGTTGTTCTGTAGTTTTTTTTTTTTTGGAGCCTGTCCTGGAACTAGCTCTTGTAGACCAGGCTGGTCTTGAACTCACATGCTTTCTTTTTTTTTCTATTGGATATTTTTGACTTCTTTATCAAAGATCAGGTGTTCGAAGATGTGTGGATCGATATCCGGGTCTTCTATTCGGTTCCATTGGTCCTCCTGTCTGTTCTTATGCCAGGACCAGGCTGTTTTCAGAACTGTAGCTTACAGAGTGTTCTTGCAGGTGGGGCACAGAAGAGGTTAATTACGGTACCTTAGTTCTTCTGCTTTTCTAGCAGACCGGAGCCCAGCTGACAGGAATCCAGTAGAGATGGTGTCAAGGTTCACACTGACACTAAGAGCTGTAACTTGAGCAGGATTTGTGATCCACATGAAATTTGCAATGAATTGCAGCAAATCTGTGACACTCTAACTTGCTCAGGCTCAGTATCTGAACATACAGATGTTTGCAATGATCACTGGCTTCAGGATTTTTTTTTTGTTGTTGTTGTTGTTGTTTTGTTTTTCCACGAGACAGGGTTTCCCTGTAGCTGAAGTTTAACGGCCTGGTGTTTTTGTGACTTACTGCTTCAAAGAACTTCTCCATTTCTTTATCCCTAAGGGAAAAGAAATATAATCACTAAATACATTTAAGTGTCTTTCAACCATTTTAGATCCCTCTGTTGAGAGTTCTCTGTTTAGGTCTGTACTCCATTTTTTAAAATTGGATTATTTGTTCTTTGGATGACCAATTTCTCGACTTCTTTGTGTATTTTGGAGATTAGTGAAGATCTTTTCCCATTCTGTAAGGCCGTCGTTTTGTCTTGTTGGCCATGTTCTTTGCTTTACAGAAGCTTTTCAGTTTCAGGAGGTCTCACTTATTAATTGTTTCTCTCAGTGTCTGTTTTTTTTTCTTTCTTTTTCTTTTTTCTTTCTTTTTTTTTCTTTTTTTTTTCTTTTTTTTCTTTTTTTCTTTTTTTTCTTCTTCTTCTTTTCTTTTTTTTCTTTTTTTTCTCTCTTTAGTTTTTTTCTTTGTTCTTTTTTTTGTTTTGTTTTTCTTTTTTTTTCTTTTTTCTTTTTTTTCTTTTTCTCTCAGTGTCTGTGCTACTGGGGTTCTATTTAGCAAGCGTTCTCCTGTGCCAATGTGTTCAAGTGCATTTGATATTTTTATTTTTATATTCTTTTATTGTGGATGAAGTCAATTATTTGAACTCTCAAATATTTTTATTGTTATTATCTCTCTATTAGTTTGCTTATTTGTGTTTGTTCACCAACTTGACTATCTAGAGGAAGTAAAAGTCGTAACAAGGTTTCCATAGGTGAACCTGCGGAAGGATCATTAACGTGAGAGAGCAGCGGCGGCGGCTCTGCCCGCCCGCTCGCCTGCCTCGCCCGAGTTCTCGCCGGGAGGCGCGCTCCCCGGGTCGCACGTGTGTTGTGCGCACGGAAGTGTGCGTGCGCACGGGCGCTTGTGGCGGTCGTGAGAGAGAGGTCGAGAGAGGGGGAAGGGGGACGGGCGCCGGCTCGCCCGCCCTCCTCGCCCCGTCCGAGGACCCGTGTCTGGCTCTGCCACTGGCGGCTCACGGCGGACGGCGGCTCTCTTCCCGCTCTCGCTCTCCTCCGTCCACTCCCGCTGCTTGCCTCACCGCACCGCAGCGGCCCGCGGGTGTGTCCCCTCTTTCCCGGGCGCGCGCCTTTCCCTCTCCATCCCTCTTCGCGGGGGAGGATGGGCGAGGGTCTGGCGGCGCCCCGGGCCCCCTCTCGCCGCCGACCTCCGCTCGCGCGCCGTGGCGCCGCGGCGCGCCTGTCGGGGAGGCGGCGGAGGTTGGGCGCACTTTTTTTTCCCCCCTCTCCACCTCCTTCTCCAAAGGACCGGGGTAGACCAGTAGTCCCTCCCACCGGGCGGGAGGCCATTTTTTTCCCCCGGGGATGCGGCGGGTCGACCAGATGTCCCGCTGGACTCTTTTTTTTTTTTTTTTAATGTATAATATATATTATATCTTCCTAGACCTGACGGGTCGACCAGTTGTCTCTGTGCACTTCCTTTTTTTTGACGGACTGGAAGCGGGTCGACCAGTTGTCCGATTAAATATTTGGCCTTAAAATGCTAAGTACCGGGGTCGACCAGTTGGCCTTGTGAACTTGGGTCGACCAGTTGTCTTTTTCCATGTCTTGATTGACTGATGTCATTCTTCAATGTGTTGGTGGTTAGTTTATCTCTTTTGTTCTCTATGCCAACACGCCCCACTCACCAAACACTTTTTTTTAAATTTATTTATTTACTTATTTTTATTTTACTTTTTTATTATTTATTTATTTATTTATACATACATACATACATCCTGTCTATCTGTCCAGATGGGGCAGGGGTAGAAGGGGCTAGCTATGAGAGGAAGGTGCTCGGTGGGCATCCAGTTGTAAATAAGGCTGGGAATAAATAGCTGAATATTAATTCATTTGAGTAATATTAAAACTGTTCAAGTAGAAAACAATTGCTTTCTTTTTCTGTTTGCCCAGAGATCTGACTGACTGCAACTTGGAAAGAAGACGGCCCTGCTGGACAGAGACCTCCCTCCTGCTTTGGGTGGGTCGACCAGTTTACATGTTTATTTCCACGTTTTGTCTTTTATGGATTGAATGGATGTGTCTCTCTCTCTCTTTTTTTTTTTTTTTTTGGTTTTTCGAGACAGGGTTTCTCTGTGGCTTTGGAGCCTGTCCTGGAACTAGCACTGTAGACCAGGCTGGTCTCGAACTCACAGAGATCCGCCTACCTCTGCCTCCCGAGTACTGGGATTAAAGGCGTGCGCCACCATCGCCCGGCTCTCATTTTTTTTTCACGATTGCTTGCTTGCTTGCTTGCTTACTTACTTACTTACTTACTATCTGTTCAGCCCATCTCATTTACTTACTTCTTTAAAAAAAATGACCCACCTAGTTATTTACTTACTTACTTACTTACTTACTTGTTCATTCATTCCTTCACTTCCTTATCTTCTTTCATATATCTGTTTATTTATCTGCTGATTTAGCGTGACTCATTTACTTATTGAATGTTTCAATTATTATTTAGTTTTATTCATTTATTCATTCTTTATGTCTATTTTTATGTATGTATTTACTTACTTTCTTAATTTTTTTTTTACTTTTTAAAATTTACTTAATTTTTTTCTTTCTTTGGGAATGTAGATTCTTTCTTCCTTTCTTCCTTTCTTTCCTTCTTTCTGTCTCCTGACTGTCACTGGCTAAGAAAATGGTGGCCTCCATGTCACTGGTCAGCATAGCAGCTCCTAAAATGGAATTTGATGAAGGGATACATAGATAGATAGATAGATAGATAGATAGATAGATAGATAGATAGATAGATAGATAGATGGGATGCGCACACGCTCACACACACACACACACACACACACACACACACATATGCACGCACGTGCATGACATGTACAGATGGGGGGCGATTCCAATGTTTTCAGAGGAAGGTGCTCGCTGGTAATAATAAATGTGCTGGTAAATAAGGCTGGAAATAGCTGAATATTAAATCATTAAAACTCTTCAAATAAATAAAAAGCAATTCCATTTCTCTCTCTTTCTCACCATATACCAGCACATCTGAACTGACTGCAACATACAAAAGAAGAAGAAACACGGAAAGAAGACATCCCTGCTGGACAGGATCTGAGATGAGAATAAATTCATCGAATGGCTGCCAACAGCATTTCATTGAGAAGAGATTCCACATTTTATGCTGTACAGTTACTTAGTTAGATAGATAGATAAAGAGAGGCCTGTGAACTGGGGTGGGCTGTGGCTTCTCAGGTCACCTCAGGTCAGGGAGGGGCTGAGGAGTGTCCCATTGGCCTTGACAATAGGCAGGAGTCAGAGGTTAATGTCAGGGCAGGGCCTGAGAGTTCCTCAAAGGGAATGAATGGAGACCCTTGCTTACCTAAGAAATGCCTGACCTTGGAAAAGGACTTGTGGAAAGCGGGCCCTTGAAACTGTGGTTTCACGTCTTACTAGAAAGCTCCCTCTTGGAAGGGAAAGTCATCGTGATATCTTACTCTTTTCCCAAGGATACCCTACCTACCCTTCTGATCATTCTTACTGAATTAAGTCTTCCACTGCAAATAAATAAATAAATAAATAATAAATGAAGTGGGTGAGTGAGTGAGTGAGTAAGTAAGTAAGTAAGTAAGTAAACAAGCAAATACGTGGATGGACAAATAAATACAAAGTTTGCTGTTGTTGACTGACTTTTGATTTCATAATGAATCTCTCTCTCTCTCTCTCTCTCTCACACACACACACACACACTAAATATACAATAAAAGGAAGCATAACACCTTTACTCAGGGGGCAGAGTGAACTCTGAAAGTTTTCCAGGCGGGGTGGGGGGGAGAGACAGAATATAAGAACAAAATGAGAAACAAGGAAAAATAGTGTTGGCTGGCTGGCCGGCTTTCAGTTCCCTGACAGAAATGAGCACATTGTGGAGGAAACACAAAGTTGTTACACTATGTGGGTGTGATGAGGAGAGATTGTGAGTGAGTGTCCTGTCAGAACAAAGTTAGTCCCATAGTTGATGAAATTCATTATCCCAAAACTTCAGCAGAATATATCCCAAGTTTGCAAATGTGTGATCAGCTTGTGACAGGTTGGGCTGGAGATGCTGAGAACTGGGGAGCCCTCAATGCAAGAGCAGACACTCATTCCCATGAAGAGGGAGAGAGGGAGGGAGGGAGGGAGGGATCATTCATTCCTATACTCAAGTTTAAAGAAAGATGAGTGGCTATCTATGGAGAGACCACTCACAGATATGAAAAATCATTTCCTAAAAATCAAATTTCTCAGTCAGTATGCAACTGCTATGGTGCTTCTCCTAGATAGAGCAAAACACACAAACAAACTGATTCCTTGATCTAGAGCCACAGTGCACATGCTGTGGAAAAGGGGACATGGCCAACTTGAATCACAATATTCATCAGAGCATGGAAAGAGCGTAAAAAGGACACAGAGGAGAGATAATTGTGGTCCTTCCTTCCTCCCTCCCTCCCTCCCTCCCTCCCTCCCTCCCTCCTTCCCTCAGGAAGTGACTGACAGATGAGACTTTGTCCAAGCAGGTTCTGTCTGAAATACCAGACTTGAGTTTCCCCCTCTGTGGGTATTAGCTAATCAGTCCTCCCTTCTTTCTGTAGGAAGGTGGTGCATGTCTCTCAGAACTTACCTGGTTTCCTCTGCACCAGGTGAACCAGGGAAAAGCTTTCTAAGCCTTATTCAGACCCATAGAGGCTGCGCTGTGTGTGACTTCAGAGACCTCAGGGAGTATAGGGGTGGGTGGGTGCTTGATGCTTCAGACTCATGTCATTGAAGGACATAACATAGTCTGGATTCACAGAGATTCACAACACAGAGCCATTGTCACTTACTAACAGCTCAGGACACCCAGAGCTAACAAGAAATTGCAGTCTCAGCCGGGCTTTAATCACAGCACACACACAGATCTCTGTGAATTCAAAGATGGCCTGATTTACAGAGTGAGTTTTAGGACAGCCCAAGATACACAAAGAAACCCTTTCTTGAAAAACAAAGCAAAACAGCAAAAGAAAGAAAGACAAGGAAAAAGAAAAAAATGGCAGTCTCTTTCCACTCTCTCCTCCATTGGCTCTTAAAGAGCTCTCAAGCTGAACTGGAGACCATGGTGTCACTCAAAACTGGGAAGCCAGAAACCTTAGGGGGGTCACAGGAGTCGGACTGACTGCAGCACTTGATGCCTCAACCCTGCTAATGGCTGTGATATAAGGCATGGTAAAATACGGGCTTTGGCAGAGCACTACTCCCCTTTCTCTATTATTATTGCTACACAACGAAAAGGACCGGGGGGGGGGGGGTGATGATGTGCAGTCAGTGCTGGTATTGAAATCTCACTGACTCCTTCCGCACTCCTTGTCAATTCCCGACTTTGTCAAATCAACTATCGTGAATCTTTGATGTGGGTTGGCCCTTTAGGAACTCAGAGAAACAAGACAGACAGACCTGTTTCATCCCAGAAACCTCCCAGTTCCTGAGCCCTAGCCCTGGAAGTCTCAAAGCCATCACATCCAGAAATCTCTCTAGTCCCTGCTAGTGGTGAACTCACTTCGTCTTCCCCAGGACCACTAATTATTTCTCCATGTTTTCCTGTGAGATCTGAGGCCAGCTTTCTTCTTCCTCCCTCTGGCCTCTCCACGAACGATCTCCATTCTCTAGACAACATGTCTAGAACCGAGTCTTATAGGCACCGAGAGAGTGTGTCTTAAGGGCAGTTGGCGTTTCTAGGACACGAGTGACATCACAAAATTCCGAGAGCTCTCTGGGATACCGTGGAATTTCCAGAGAAGGGACTGCTGATGTCGTGAGGCACGGCCTTTACCTCCTTGCTGATATTTCTCCCCGAACTGACCGACCGACCGACCGACCGACCAACCGGAACCTGAGGTTTCCTTTCCAGGAGTCTCTCCTCCGACACAGAGGGAGCCATTCAGGATTTCCTCCTTCCAAAACCAGAAATTTCTCTCTGCTTCATTAATATCTTCTCACTACTTCCTGAACCCATGGGGAGTTAGTTAGTTGAACACTCACTTTTTTCATGAATGACCCTTCCTCCCTCTCCTGAACATCTCATATTACTGATTCATACTCAGTAAAACAGTAATATGAGAAATTAGGCCAGGAGGACATGGAAGATGAGGGTTGAGTCTTCTGAAGTGAACAAGCACTTAGGGAAGGCTAAACTTAAGGGAATTTGACTCTGAGTGGCAAGACATGAATAGCTGCTGCCAAGGCACAGATACAGGCACCAACTGGGCCCTAGGCATCCTCCTGCATCATCAGAGCTGTGTGGGAAACTCAGCCCAAAGGAGGGGCCGTGTTCAAAGGGAGAGGGCATTTTCGAGGACAGCACTGTTTTCTTTTTCTTCTTTCTTTCTTTCTTTCTTTCTTTCTTTTTTTTTTTTCGAGACAGGGTTGTTCTGTAGTTTTTTTTTTTTGGAGCCTGTCCTGGAACTAGCTCTTGTAGACCAGGCTGGTCTTGAACTCACATGCTTTCTTTTTTTTTCTATTGGATATTTTTGACTTCTTTATCAAAGATCAGGTGTTCGAAGATGTGTGGATCGATATCCGGGTCTTCTATTCGGTTCCATTGGTCCTCCTGTCTGTTCTTATGCCAGGACCAGGCTGTTTTCAGAACTGTAGCTTACAGAGTGTTCTTGCAGGTGGGGCACAGAAGAGGTTAATTACGGTACCTTAGTTCTTCTGCTTTTCTAGCAGACCGGAGCCCAGCTGACAGGAATCCAGTAGAGATGGTGTCAAGGTTCACACTGACACTAACAGCTGTAACTTGAGCAGGATTTGTGATCCACATGAAATTTGCAATGAATTGCAGCAAATCTGTGACACTCTAACTTGCTCAGGCTCAGTATCTGAACATACAGATGTTTGCAATGATCACTGGCTTCAGGATTTTTTTTTTTTTGTTGTTGTTGTTGTTTTGTTTTTCCACGAGACAGGGTTTCCCTGTAGCTGAAGTTTAACGGCCTGGTGTTTTTGTGACTTACTGCTTCAAAGAACTTCTCCATTTCTTTATCCCTAAGGGAAAAGAAATATAATCACTAAATACATTTAAGTGTCGTTCAACCATTTTAGATCCCTCTGTTGAGAGTTCTCTGTTTAGGTCTGTACTCCATTTTTTAAAATTGGATTATTTGTTCTTTGGATGACCAATTTCTCGACTTCTTTGTGTATTTTGGAGATTAGTGAAGATCTTTTCCCATTCTGTAAGGCCGTCGTTTTGTCTTGTTGGCCATGTTCTTTGCTTTACAGAAGCTTTTCAGTTTCAGGAGGTCTCACTTATTAATTGTTTCTCTCAGTGTCTGTTTTTTTTTTCTTTTTTTTCTTTTTTCTTTCTTTTTTTTTCTTTTTTTTCTTTTTTCTTTTTTTCTTTTTTTTCTTCTTCTTCTTTTCTTTTTTTTTCTTTTTTTTCTCTCTTTAGTTTTTTTCTTTGTTCTTTTTTTTTGTTTTGTTTTTCTTTTTTTTTTTTTTCTTTTTTTTCTTTTTCTCTCAGTGTCTGTGCTACTGGGGTTCTATTTAGCAAGCGTTCTCCTGTGCCAATGTGTTCAAGTGCATTTGATATTTTTATTTTTATATTCTTTTATTGTGGATGAAGTCAATTATTTGAACTCTCAAATATTTTTATTGTTATTATCTCTCTATTTGTTTGCTTATTTGTGGTTGTTCACCAACTTGACTATCTAGAGGAAGTAAAAGTCGTAACAAGGTTTCCGTAGGTGAACCTGCGGAAGGATCATTAACGTGAGAGAGCAGCGGCGGCGGCTCTGCCCGCCCGCTCGCCTGCCTCGCCCGAGTTCTCGCCGGGAGGCGCGCTCCCCGGGTCGCACGTGTGTTGTGCGCACGGAAGTGTGCGTGCGCACGGGCGCTCGTGGCGGTCGTGAGAGAGAGGTCGAGAGAGGGGGAAGGGGGACGGGCGCCGGCTCGCCCGCCCTCCTCGCCCTGTCCGAGGACCCGTGTCTGGCTCTGCCACTGGCGGCTCACGGCGGACGGCGGCTCTCTTCCCGCTCTCGCTCTCCTCCGTCCACTCCCGCTGCTTGCCTCACCGCACCGCAGCGGCCCGCGGGTGTGTCCCCTCTTTCCCGGGCGCGCGCCTTTCCCTCTCCATCCCTCTTCGCGGGGGAGGATGGGCGAGGGTCTGGCGGCGCCCCGGGCCCCCTCTCGCCGCCGACCTCCGCTCGCGCGCCGTGGCGCCGCGGCGCGCCTGTCGGGGAGGCGGCGGAGGTTGGGCGCACTTTTTTTCCCCCCTCTCCACCTCCTTCTCCAAAGGACCGGGGTAGACCAGTAGTCCCTCCCACCGGGCGGGAGGCCATTTTTTTCCCCCGGGGATGCGGCGGGTCGACCAGATGTCCCGCTGGACTCTTTTTTTTTTTTTTTTAATGTATAATATATATTATATCTTCCTAGACCTGACGGGTCGACCAGTTGTCTCTGTGCACTTCCTTTTTTTTGACGGACTGGAAGCGGGTCGACCAGTTGTCCGATTAAATATTTGGCCTTAAAATGCTAAGTACCGGGGTCGACCAGTTGGCCTTGTGAACTTGGGTCGACCAGTTGTCTTTTTCCATGTCTTGATTGACTGATGTCATTCTTCAATGTGTTGGTGGTTAGTTTATCTCTTTTGTTCTCTATGCCAACACGCCCCACTCACCAAACACTTTTTTTTAAATTTATTTATTTACTTATTTGTATTTTACTTTTTTATTATTTATTTATTTATACATACATATATACATACATCCTGTCTATCTGTCCAGATGGGGCAGGGGTAGAAGGGGCTAGCTATGAGAGGAAGGTGCTCGGTGGGCATCCAGTTGTAAATAAGGCTGGGAATAAATAGCTGAATATTAATTCATTTGAGTAATATTAAAACTGTTCAAGTAGAAAACAATTGCTTTCTTTTTCTGTTTGCCCAGAGATCTGACTGACTGCAACTTGGAAAGAAGACGGCCCTGCTGGACAGAGACCTCCCTCCTGCTTTGGGTGGGTCGACCAGTTTACATGTTTATTTCCACGTTTTGTCTTTTATGGATTGAATGGATGTGTCTCTCTCTCTCTTTTTTTTTTTTTTTTGTTTTTCGAGACAGGGTTTCTCTGTGGCTTTGGAGCCTGTCCTGGAACTAGCACTGTAGACCAGGCTGGTCTCGAACTCACAGAGATCCGCCTACCTCTGCCTCCCGAGTACTGGGATTAAAGGCGTGCGCCACCATCACCCGGCTCTCATTTTTTTTTCACGATTGCTTGCTTGCTTGCTTGCTTACTTACTTACTTACTTACTATCTGTTCAGCCCATCTCATTTACCTACTTCTTTAAAAAAAATGACCCACCTAGTTATTTACTTACTTACTTACTTACTTACTTACTTGTTCATTCATTCCTTCACTTCCTTATCTTCTTTCATATATCTGTTTATTTATCTGCTGATTTAGCGTGACTCATTTACTTATTGAATGTTTCAATTATTATTTAGTTTTATTCATTTATTCATTCTTTATGTCTATTTTTATGTATGTATTTACTTACTTTCTTAATTTTTTTTTTACTTTTTAAAATTTACTTAATTGTTTTCTTTCTTTGGGAATGTAGATTCTTTCTTCCTTTCTTCCTTTCTTTCCTTCTTTCTGTCTCCTGACTGTCACTGGCTAAGAAAATGGTGGCCTCCATGTCACTGGTCAGCATAGCAGCTCCTAAAATGGAATTTGATGAAGGGATACATAGATAGATAGATAGATAGATAGATAGATAGATAGATAGATAGATAGATAGATAGATAGATGGGATGCGCACACGCTCACACACACACACACACACACACACATATGCACGCACGTGCATGACATGTACAGATGGGGGGCGATTCCAATGTTTTCAGAGGAAGGTGCTCGCTGGTAATAATAAATGTGCTGGTAAATAAGGCTGGAAATAGCTGAATATTAAATCATTAAAACTCTTCAAATAAATAAAAAGCAATTCCATTTCTCTCTCTCTCTCTTTCTCACCATATACCAGCACATCTGAACTGACTGCAACATACAAAAGAAGAAGAAACACGGAAAGAAGACATCCCTGCTGGACAGGATCTGAGATGAGAATAAATTCATCGAATGGCTGCCAACAGCATTTCATTGAGAAGAGATTCCACATTTTATGCTGTACAGTTACTTAGTTAGATAGATAGATAAAGAGAGGCCTGTGAACTGGGGTGGGCTGTGGCTTCTCAGGTCACCTCAGGTCAGGGAGGGGCTGAGGAGTGTCCCATTGGCCTTGACAATAGGCAGGAGTCAGAGGTTAATGTCAGGGCAGGGCCTGAGAGTTCCTCAAAGGGAATGAATGGAGACCCTTGCTTACCTAAGAAATGCCTGACCTTGGAAAAGGACTTGTGGAAAGCGGGCCCTTGAAACTGTGGTTTCACGTCTTACTAGAAAGCTCCCTCTTGGAAGGGAAAGTCATCGTGATATCTTACTCTTTTCCCAAGGATACCCTACCTACCCTTCTGATCATTCTTACTGAATTAAGTCTTCCACTGCAAATAAATAAATAAATAAATAATAAATGAAGTGGGTGAGTGAGTGAGTGAGTGAGTAAGTAAGTAAGTAAGTAAGTAAACAAGCAAATACGTGGATGGACAAATAAATACAAAGTTTGCTGTTGTTGACTGACTTTTGATTTCATAATGAATCTCTCTCTCTCTCTCTCTCTCTCTCTCTCTCACACACACACACACACACACACTAAATATACAATAAAAGGAAGCATAACACCTTTACTCAGGGGGCAGAGTGAACTCTGAAAGTTTTCCATGCGGGGGGGGGGGGGAGAGACAGAATATAAGAACAAAATGAGAAACAAGGAAAAATAGTGTTGGCTGGCTGGCCGGCTTTCAGTTCCCTGACAGAAATGAGCACATTGTGGAGGAAACACAAAGTTGTTACACTATGTGGGTGTGATGAGGAGAGATTGTGAGTGAGTGTCCTGTCAGAACAAAGTTAGTCCCATAGTTGATGAAATTCATTATCCCAAAACTTCAGCAGAATATATCCCAAGTTTGCAAATGTGTGATCAGCTTGTGACAGGTTGGGCTGGAGATGCTGAGAACTGGGGAGCCCTCAATGCAAGAGCAGACACTCATTCCCATGAAGAGGGAGAGAGGGAGGGAGGGAGGGAGGGATCATTCATTCCTATACTCAAGTTTAAAGAAAGATGAGTGGCTATCTATGGAGAGACCACTCACAGATATGAAAAATCATTTCCTAAAAATCAAATTTCTCAGTCAGTATGCAACTGCTATGGTGCTTCTCCTAGATAGAGCAAAACACACAAACAAACTGATTCCTTGATCTAGAGCCACAGTGCACATGCTGTGGAAAAGGGGACATGGCCAACTTGAATCACAATATTCATCAGAGCATGGAAAGAGCGTAAAAAGGACACAGAGGAGAGATAATTGTGGTCCTTCCTTCCTCCCTCCCTCCCTCCCTCCCTCCCTCCCTCCCTCCCTCCCTCCTTCCCTCAGGAAGTGACTGACAGATGAGACTTTGTCCAAGCAGGTTCTGTCTGAAATACCAGACTTGAGTTTCCCCCTCTGTGGGTATTAGCTAATCAGTCCTCCCTTCTTTCTGTAGGAAGGTGGTGCATGTCTCTCAGAACTTACCTGGTTTCCTCTGCACCAGGTGAACCAGGGAAAAGCTTTCTAAGCCTTATTCAGACCCATAGAGGCTGCGCTGTGTGTGACTTCAGAGACCTCAGGGAGTATAGGGGTGGGTGGGTGCTTGATGCTTCAGACTCATGTCATTGAAGGACATAACATAGTCTGGATTCACAGAGATTCACAACACAGAGCCATTGTCACTTACTAACAGCTCAGGACACCCAGAGCTAACAAGAAATTGCAGTCTCAGCCGGGCTTTAATCACAGCACACACACAGATCTCTGTGAATTCAAAGATGGCCTGATTTACAGAGTGAGTTTTAGGACAGCCCAAGATACACAAAGAAACCCTTTCTTGAAAAACAAAGCAAAACAGCAAAAGAAAGAAAGACAAGGAAAAAGAAAAAAATGGCAGTCTCTTTCCACTCTCTCCTCCATTGGCTCTTAAAGAGCTCTCAAGCTGAACTGGAGACCATGGTGTCACTCAAAACTGGGAAGCCAGAAACCTTAGGGGGGTCACAGGAGTCGGACTGACTGCAGCACTTGATGCCTCAACCCTGCTAATGGCTGTGATATAAGGCATGGTAAAATACGGGCTTTGGCAGAGCACTACTCCCCTTTCTCTATTATTATTGCTACACAACGAAAAGGACCGGGGGGGTGGGGGTGATGATGTGCAGTCAGTGCTGGTATTGAAATCTCACTGACTCCTTCCGCACTCCTTGTCAATTCCCGACTTTGTCAAATCAACTATCGTGAATCTTTGATGTGGGTTGGCCCTTTAGGAACTCAGAGAAACAAGACAGACAGACCTGTTTCATCCCAGAAACCTCCCAGTTCCTGAGCCCTAGCCCTGGAAGTCTCAAAGCCATCACATCCAGAAATCTCTCTAGTCCCTGCTAGTGGTGAACTCACTTCGTCTTCCCCAGGACCACTAATTATTTCTCCATGTTTTCCTGTGAGATCTGAGGCCAGCTTTCTTCTTCCTCCCTCTGGCCTCTCCACGAACGATCTCCATTCTCTAGACAACATGTCTAGAACCGAGTCTTATAGGCACCGAGAGAGTGTGTCTTGAGGGCAGTTGGCGTTTCTAGGACACGAGTGACATCACAAAATTCCGAGAGCTCTCTGGGATACCGTGGAATTTCCAGAGAAGGGACTGCTGATGTCGTGAGGCACGGCCTTTACCTCCTTGCTGATATTTCTCCCCGAACTGACCGACCGACCGACCGACCGACCAACCGGAACCTGAGGTTTCCTTTCCAGGAGTCTCTCCTCCGACACAGAGGGAGCCATTCAGGATTTCCTCCTTCCAAAACCAGAAATTTCTCTCTGCTTCATTAATATCTTCTCACTACTTCCTGAACCCATGGGGAGTTAGTTAGTTGAACACTCACTTTTTTCATGAATGACCCTTCCTCCCTCTCCTGAACATCTCATATTACTGATTCATACTCAGTAAAACAGTAATATGAGAAATTAGGCCAGGAGGACATGGAAGATGAGGGTTGAGTCTTCTGAAGTGAACAAGCACTTAGGGAAGGCTAAACTTAAGGGAATTTGACTCTGAGTGGCAAGACATGAATAGCTGCTGCCAAGGCACAGATACAGGCACCAACTGGGCCCTAGGCATCCTCCTGCATCATCAGAGCTGTGTGGGAAACTCAGCCCAAAGGAGGGGCCGTGTTCAAAGGGAGAGGGCATTTTCGAGGACAGCACTGTTTTCTTTTTCTTCTTTCTTTCTTTCTTTCTTTCTTTCTTTCTTTCTTTCTTTCTTTCTTTCTTTTTTTTTTTTCGAGACAGGGTTGTTCTGTAGTTTTTTTTTTTTTGGAGCCTGTCCTGGAACTAGCTCTTGTAGACCAGGCTGGTCTTGAACTCACATGCTTTCTTTTTTTTTTTCTATTGGATATTTTTGACTTCTTTATCAAAGATCAGGTGTTCGAAGATGTGTGGATCGATATCCGGGTCTACTATTCGGTTCCATTGGTCCTCCTGTCTGTTCTTATGCCAGGACCAGGCTGTTTTCAGAACTGTAGCTTACAGAGTGTTCTTGCAGGTGGGGCACAGAAGAGGTTAATTACGGTACCTTAGTTCTTCTGTTTTTCTAGCAGACCGGAGCCCAGCTGACAGGAATCCAGTATAGATGGTGTCAAGGTTCACACTGACACTAACAGCTGTAACTTGAGCAGGATTTGTGATCCACATGAAATTTGCAATGAATTGCAGCAAATCTGTGACACTCTAACTTGCTCAGGCTCAGTATCTGAACATACAGATGTTTGCAATGATCACTGGCTTCAGGATTTTTTTTTTGTTGTTGTTGTTGTTTTTCCACGAGACAGGGTTTCCCTGTAGCTGAAGTTTAACGGCCTGGTGTTTTTGTGACTTACTGCTTCAAAGAACTTCTCCATTTCTTTATCCCTAAGGGAAAAGAAATATAATCACTAAATACATTTAAGTGTCTTTCAACCATTTTAGATCCCTCTGTTGAGAGTTCTCTGTTTAGGTCTGTACTCCATTTTTTAAAATTGGATTATTTGTTCTTTGGATGACCAATTTCTCGACTTCTTTGTGTATTTTGGAGATTAGTGAAGATCTTTTCCCATTCTGTAAGGCCGTCGTTTTGTCTTGTTGGCCATGTTCTTTGCTTTACAGAAGCTTTTCAGTTTCAGGAGGTCTCACTTATTAATTGTTTCTCTCAGTGTCTGTTTTTTTTTCTTTTTTTTTCTTTTTTCTTTCTTTTTTTTTCTTTTTTTTCTTTTTTTCTTTTTTTCTTTTTTTTCTTCTTCTTCTTTTCTTTTTTTTTCTTTTTTTTCTCTCTTTAGTTTTTTTCTTTGTTCTTTTTTTTTGTTTTGTTTTTCTTTTTTTTTTCTTTTTTCTTTTTTTTCTTTTTCTCTCAGTGTCTGTGCTACTGGGGTTCTATTTAGCAAGCGTTCTCCTGTGCCAATGTGTTCAAGTGCATTTGATATTTTTATTTTTATATTCTTTTATTGTGGATGAAGTCAATTATTTGAACTCTCAAATATTTTTATTGTTATTATCTCTCTATTTGTTTGCTTATTTGTGGTTGTTCACCAACTTGACTATCTAGAGGAAGTAAAAGTCGTAACAAGGTTTCCGTAGGTGAACCTGCGGAAGGATCATTAACGTGAGAGAGCAGCGGCGGCGGCTCTGCCCGCCCGCTCGCCTGCCTCGCCCGAGTTCTCGCCGGGAGGCGCGCTCCCCGGGTCGCACGTGTGTTGTGCGCACGGAAGTGTGCGTGCGCACGGGCGCTCGTGGCGGTCGTGAGAGAGAGGTCGAGAGAGGGGGAAGGGGGACGGGCGCCGGCTCGCCCGCCCTCCTCGCCCTGTCCGAGGACCCGTGTCTGGCTCTGCCACTGGCGGCTCACGGCGGACGGCGGCTCTCTTCCCGCTCTCGCTATCCTCCGTCCACTCCCGCTGCTTGCCTCACCGCACCGCAGCGGCCCGCGGGTGTGTCCCCTCTTTCCCGGGCGCGCGCCTTTCCCTCTCCATCCCTCTTCGCGGGGGAGGATGGGCGAGGGTCTGGCGGCGCCCCGGGCCCCCTCTCGCCGCCGACCTCCGCTCGCGCGCCGTGGCGCCGCGGCGCGCCTGTCAGGGAGGCGGCGGAGGTTGGGCGCACTTTTTTTTCCCCCCTCTCCACCTCCTTCTCCAAAGGACCGGGGTAGACCAGTAGTCCCTCCCACCGGGCGGGAGGCCATTTTTTTCCCCCGGGGATGCGGCGGGTCGACCAGATGTCCCGCTGGACTCTTTTTTTTTTTTTTTTTTTTTTAATGTATAATATATATTATATCTTCCTAGACCTGACGGGTCGACCAGTTGTCTCTGTGCACTTCCTTTTTTTTGACGGACTGGAAGCGGGTCGACCAGTTGTCCGATTAAATATTTGGCCTTAAAATCCTAAGTACCGGGGTCGACCAGTTGGCCTTGTGAACTTGGGTCGACCAGTTGTCTTTTTCCATGTCTTGATTGACTGATGTCATTCTTCAATGTGTTGGTGGTTAGTTTATCTCTTTTGTTCTCTATGCCAACACGCCCCACTCACCAAACACTTTTTTTAAAATTTATTTATTTACTTATTTTTATTTTACTTTTTTATTATTTATTTATTTATACATACATACATACATACATCCTGTCTATCTGTCCAGATGGGGCAGGGGTAGAAGGGGCTAGCTATGAGAGGAAGGTGCTCGGTGGGCATCCAGTTGTAAATAAGGCTGGGAATAAATAGCTGAATATTAATTCATTTGAGTAATATTAAAACTGTTCAAGTAGAAAACAATTGCTTTCTTTTTCTGTTTGCCCAGAGATCTGACTGACTGCAACTTGGAAAGAAGACGGCCCTGCTGGACAGAGACCTCCCTCCTGCTTTGGGTGGGTCGACCAGTTTACATGTTTATTTCCACGTTTTGTCTTTTATGGATTGAATGGATGTGTCTCTCTCTCTCTTTTTTTTTTTTTTTTGGTTTTTCGAGACAGGGTTTCTCTGTGGCTTTGGAGCCTGTCCTGGAACTAGCACTGTAGACCAGGCTGGTCTCGAACTCACAGAGATCCGCCTACCTCTGCCTCCCGAGTACTGGGATTAAAGGCGTGCGCCACCATCGCCCGGCTCTCATTTTTTTTTCACGATTGCTTGCTTGCTTGCTTGCTTACTTACTTACTTACTTACTATCTGTTCAGCCCATCTCATTTACTTACTTCTTTAAAAAAAATGACCCACCTAGTTATTTACTTACTTACTTACTTACTTACTTGTTCATTCATTCCTTCACTTCCTTATCTTCTTTCATATATCTGTTTATTTATCTGCTGATTTAGCGTGACTCATTTACTTATTGAATGTTTCAATTATTATTTAGTTTTATTCATTTATTCATTCTTTATGTCTATTTTTATGTATGTATTTACTTACTTTCTTAATTTTTTTTTTACTTTTTAAAATTTACTTAATTTTTTTCTTTCTTTGGGAATGTAGATTCTTTCTTCCTTTCTTCCTTTCTTTCCTTCTTTCTGTCTCCTGACTGTCACTGGCTAAGAAAATGGTGGCCTCCATGTCACTGGTCAGCATAGCAGCTCCTAAAATGGAATTTGATGAAGGGATACATAGATAGATAGATAGATAGATAGATAGATAGATAGATAGATAGATAGATAGATAGATAGATGGGATGCGCACACGCTCACACACACACACACACACACACACACACACATATGCACGCACGTGCATGACATGTACAGATGGGGGGCGATTCCAATGTTTTCAGAGGAAGGTGCTCGCTGGTAATAATAAATGTGCTGGTAAATAAGGCTGGAAATAGCTGAATATTAAATCATTAAAACTCTTCAAATAAATAAAAAGCAATTCCATTTCTCTCTCTCTCTCTTTCTCACCATATACCAGCACATCTGAACTGACTGCAACATACAAAAGAAGAAGAAACACGGAAAGAAGACATCCCTGCTGGACAGGATCTGAGATGAGAATAAATTCATCGAATGGCTGCCAACAGCATTTCATTGAGAAGAGATTCCACATTTTATGCTGTACAGTTACTTAGTTAGATAGATAGATAAAGAGAGGCCTGTGAACTGGGGTGGGCTGTGGCTTCTCAGGTCACCTCAGGTCAGGGAGGGGCTGAGGAGTGTCCCATTGGCCTTGACAATAGGCAGGAGTCAGAGGTTAATGTCAGGGCAGGGCCTGAGAGTTCCTCAAAGGGAATGAATGGAGACCCTTGCTTACCTAAGAAATGCCTGACCTTGGAAAAGGACTTGTGGAAAGCGGGCCCTTGAAACTGTGGTTTCACGTCTTACTAGAAAGCTCCCTCTTGGAAGGGAAAGTCATCGTGATATCTTACTCTTTTCCCAAGGATACCCTACCTACCCTTCTGATCATTCTTACTGAATTAAGTCTTCCACTGCAAATAAATAAATAAATAAATAATAAATGAAGTGGGTGAGTGAGTGAGTGAGTGAGTAAGTAAGTAAGTAAGTAAGTAAACAAGCAAATACGTGGATGGACAAATAAATACAAAGTTTGCTGTTGTTGACTGACTTTTGATTTCATAATGAATCTCTCTCTCTCTCTCTCTCTCTCTCACACACACACACACACTAAATATACAATAAAAGGAAGCATAACACCTTTACTCAGGGGGCAGAGTGAACTCTGAAAGTTTTCCAGGCGGGGGGGGGGAGAGACAGAATATAAGAACAAAATGAGAAACAAGGAAAAATAGTGTTGGCTGGCTGGCCGGCTTTCAGTTCCCTGACAGAAATGAGCACATTGTGGAGGAAACACAAAGTTGTTACACTATGTGGGTGTGATGAGGAGAGATTGTGAGTGAGTGTCCTGTCAGAACAAAGTTAGTCCCATAGTTGATGAAATTCATTATCCCAAAACTTCAGCAGAATATATCCCAAGTTTGCAAATGTGTGATCAGCTTGTGACAGGTTGGGCTGGAGATGCTGAGAACTGGGGAGCCCTCAATGCAAGAGCAGACACTCATTCCCATGAAGAGGGAGAGAGGGAGGGAGGGAGGGAGGGATCATTCATTCCTATACTCAAGTTTAAAGAAAGATGAGTGGCTATCTATGGAGAGACCACTCACAGATATGAAAAATCATTTCCTAAAAATCAAATTTCTCAGTCAGTATGCAACTGCTATGGTGCTTCTCCTAGATAGAGCAAAACACACAAACAAACTGATTCCTTGATCTAGAGCCACAGTGCACATGCTGTGGAAAAGGGGACATGGCCAACTTGAATCACAATATTCATCAGAGCATGGAAAGAGCGTAAAAAGGACACAGAGGAGAGATAATTGTGGTCCTTCCTTCCTCCCTCCCTCCCTCCCTCCCTCCCTCCCTCCCTCCCTCCCTCCTTCCCTCAGGAAGTGACTGACAGATGAGACTTTGTCCAAGCAGGTTCTGTCTGAAATACCAGACTTGAGTTTCCCCCTCTGTGGGTATTAGCTAATCAGTCCTCCCTTCTTTCTGTAGGAAGGTGGTGCATGTCTCTCAGAACTTACCTGGTTTCCTCTGCACCAGGTGAACCAGGGAAAAGCTTTCTAAGCCTTATTCAGACCCATAGAGGCTGCGCTGTGTGTGACTTCAGAGACCTCAGGGAGTATAGGGGTGGGTGGGTGCTTGATGCTTCAGACTCATGTCATTGAAGGACATAACATAGTCTGGATTCACAGAGATTCACAACACAGAGCCATTGTCACTTACTAACAGCTCAGGACACCCAGAGCTAACAAGAAATTGCAGTCTCAGCCGGGCTTTAATCACAGCACACACACAGATCTCTGTGAATTCAAAGATGGCCTGATTTACAGAGTGAGTTTTAGGACAGCCCAAGATACACAAAGAAACCCTTTCTTGAAAAACAAAGCAAAACAGCAAAAGAAAGAAAGACAAGGAAAAAGAAAAAAATGGCAGTCTCTTTCCACTCTCTCCTCCATTGGCTCTTAAAGAGCTCTCAAGCTGAACTGGAGACCATGGTGTCACTCAAAACTGGGAAGCCAGAAACCTTAGGGGGGTCACAGGAGTCGGACTGACTGCAGCACTTGATGCCTCAACCCTGCTAATGGCTGTGATATAAGGCATGGTAAAATACGGGCTTTGGCAGAGCACTACTCCCCTTTCTCTATTATTATTGCTACACAACGAAAAGGACCGGGGGGGGGGGGTGATGATGTGCAGTCAGTGCTGGTATTGAAATCTCACTGACTCCTTCCGCACTCCTTGTCAATTCCCGACTTTGTCAAATCAACTATCGTGAATCTTTGATGTGGGTTGGCCCTTTAGGAACTCAGAGAAACAAGACAGACAGACCTGTTTCATCCCAGAAACCTCCCAGTTCCTGAGCCCTAGCCCTGGAAGTCTCAAAGCCATCACATCCAGAAATCTCTCTAGTCCCTGCTAGTGGTGAACTCACTTCGTCTTCCCCAGGACCACTAATTATTTCTCCATGTTTTCCTGTGAGATCTGAGGCCAGCTTTCTTCTTCCTCCCTCTGGCCTCTCCACGAACGATCTCCATTCTCTAGACAACATGTCTAGAACTGAGTCTTATAGGCACCGAGAGAGTGTGTCTTGAGGGCAGTTGGCGTTTCTAGGACACGAGTGACATCACAAAATTCCGAGAGCTCTCTGGGATACCGTGGAATTTCCAGAGAAGGGACTGCTGATGTCGTGAGGCACGGCCTTTACCTCCTTGCTGATATTTCTCCCCGAACTGACCGACCGACCGACCGACCGACCAACCGGAACCTGAGGTTTCCTTTCCAGGAGTCTCTCCTCCGACACAGAGGGAGCCATTCAGGATTTCCTCCTTCCAAAACCAGAAATTTCTCTCTGCTTCATTAATATCTTCTCACTACTTCCTGAACCCATGGGGAGTTAGTTAGTTGAACACTCACTTTTTTCATGAATGACGCTTCCTCCCTCTCCTGAACATCTCATATTACTGATTCATACTCAGTAAAACAGTAATATGAGAAATTAGGCCAGGAGGACATGGAAGATGAGGGTTGAGTCTTCTGAAGTGAACAAGCACTTAGGGAAGGCTAAACTTAAGGGAATTTGACTCTGAGTGGCAAGACATGAATAGCTGCTGCCAAGGCACAGATACAGGCACCAACTGGGCCCTTGGCATCCTCCTGCATCATCAGAGCTGTGTGGGAAACTCAGCCCAAAGGAGGGGCCGTGTTCAAAGGGAGAGGGCATTTTCGAGGACAGCACTGTTTTCTTTTTCTTCTTTCTTTCTTTCTTTCTTTCTTTCTTTCTTTCTTTCTTTCTTTCTTTTTTTTTTTCGAGACAGGGTTGTTCTGTAGTTTTTTTTTTTTTTGGAGCCTGTCCTGGAACTAGCTCTTGTAGACCAGGCTGGTCTTGAACTCACATGCTTTCTTTTTTTTTCTATTGGATATTTTTGACTTCTTTATCAAAGATCAGGTGTTCGAAGATGTGTGGATCGATATCCGGGTCTTCTATTCGGTTCCATTGGTCCTCCTGTCTGTTCTTATGCCAGGACCAGGCTGTTTTCAGAACTGTAGCTTACAGAGTGTTCTTGCAGGTGGGGCACAGAAGAGGTTAATTACGGTACCTTAGTTCTTCTGCTTTTCTAGCAGACCGGAGCCCAGCTGACAGGAATCCAGTAGAGATGGTGTCAAGGTTCACACTGACACTAACAGCTGTAACTTGAGCAGGATTTGTGATCCACATGAAATTTGCAATGAATTGCAGCAAATCTGTGACACTCTAACTTGCTCAGGCTCAGTATCTGAACATACAGATGTTTGCAATGATCACTGGCTTCAGGATTTTTTTTTTGTTGTTGTTGTTGTTGTTTTGTTTTTCCACGAGACAGGGTTTCCCTGTAGCTGAAGTTTAACGGCCTGGTGTTTTTGTGACTTACTGCTTCAAAGAACTTCTCCATTTCTTTATCCCTAAGGGAAAAGAAATATAATCACTAAATACATTTAAGTGTCTTTCAACCATTTTAGATCCCTCTGTTGAGAGTTCTCTGTTTAGGTCTGTACTCCATTTTTTAAAATTGGATTATTTGTTCTTTGGATGACCAATTTCTCGACTTCTTTGTGTATTTTGGAGATTAGTGAAGATCTTTTCCCATTCTGTAAGGCCGTCGTTTTGTCTTGTTGGCCATGTTCTTTGCTTTACAGAAGCTTTTCAGTTTCAGGAGGTCTCACTTATTAATTGTTTCTCTCAGTGTCTGTTTTTTTTTCTTTTTTTTTCTTTTTTCTTTCTTTTTTTTTCCTTTTTTTTCGTTTTTTCTTTTTTTCTTTTTTTTCTTCTTCTTCTTTTCTTTTTTTTTCTTTTTTTTCTCTCTTTAGTTTTTTTCTTTGTTCTTTTTTTTTGTTTTGTTTTTCTTTTTTTTTTCTTTTTTCTTTTTTTTCTTTTTCTCTCAGTGTCTGTGCTACTGGGGTTCTATTTAGCAAGCGTTCTCCTGTGCCAATGTGTTCAAGTGCATTTGATATTTTTATTTTTATATTCTTTTATTGTGGATGAAGTCAATTATTTGAACTCTCAAATATTTTTATTGTTATTATCTCTCTATTTGTTTGCTTATTTGTGGTTGTTCACCAACTTGACTATCTAGAGGAAGTAAAAGTCGTAACAAGGTTTCCGTAGGTGAACCTGCGGAAGGATCATTAACGTGAGAGAGCAGCGGCGGCGGCTCTGCCTGCCCGCTCGCCTGCCTCGCCCCAGTTCTCGCCGGGAGGCGCGCTCCCCGGGTCGCACGTGTGTTGTGCGCACGGAAGTGTGCGTGCGCACGGGCGCTCGTGGCGGTCGTGAGAGAGAGGTCGAGAGAGGGGGAAGGGGGACGGGCGCCGGCTCGCCCGCCCTCCTCGCCCCTTCCGAGGACCCGTGTCTGGCTCTGCCACTGGCGGCTCACGGCGGACGGCGGCTCTCTTCCCGCTCTCGCTGTCCTCCGTCCACTCCCGCTGCTTGCCTCACCGCACCACAGCGGCCCGCGGGTGTGTCCCCTCTTTCCCGGGCGCGCGCCTTTCCCTCTCCATCCCTCTTTGCGGGGGAGGATGGGCGAGGGTCTGGCGGCGCCCCGGGCCCCCTCTCGCCGCCGACCTCCGCTCGCGCGCCGTGGCGCCGCGGCGCGCCTTTCGGGGAGGCGGCGGAGGTTGGGCGCACTTTTTTTTCCCCCCTCTCCACCTCCTTCTCCAAAGGACCGGGGTAGACCAGTAGTCCCTCCCACCGGGCGGGAGGCCATTTTTTTCCCCCGGGGATGCGGCGGGTCGACCAGATGTCCCGCTGGACTCTTTTATTTTTTTAATGTATAATATATATTATATCCTCCTAGACCTGACGGGTCGACCAGTTGTCTCTGTGCACTTCCTTTTTTTTGACGGACTGGAAGCGGGTCGACCAGTTGTCCGATTAAATATTTGGCCTTAAAATGCTAAGTACCGGGGTCGACCAGTTGGCCTTGTGAACTTGGGTCGACCAGTTGTCTTTTTCCATGTCTTGATTGACTGATGTCATTCTTCAATGTGTTGGTGGTTAGTTTATCTCTTTTGTTCTCTATGCCAACACGCCCCACTCACCAAACACTTTTTTTTAAATTTATTTATTTACTTATTTTTATTTTACTTTTTTATTATTTATTTATTTATACATACATACATACATACATCCTGTCTATCTGTCCAGATGGGGCAGGGGTAGAAGGGGCTAGCTATGAGAGGAAGGTGCTCGGTGGGCATCCAGTTGTAAATAAGGCTGGGAATAAATAGCTGAATATTAATTCATTTGAGTAATATTAAAACTGTTCAAGTAGAAAACAATTGCTTTCTTTTTCTGTTTGCCCAGAGATCTGACTGACTGCAACTTGGAAAGAAGACGGCCCTGCTGGACAGAGACCTCCCTCCTGCTTTGGGTGGGTCGACCAGTTTACATGTTTATTTCCACGTTTTGTCTTTTATGGATTGAATGGATGTGTCTCTCTCTCTCTTTTTTTTTTTTTTGGTTTTTCGAGACAGGGTTTCTCTGTGGCTTTGGAGCCTGTCCTGGAACTAGCACTGTAGACCAGGCTGGTCTCGAACTCACAGAGATCCGCCTACCTCTGCCTCCCGAGTACTGGGATTAAAGGCGTGCGCCACCATCGCCCGGCTCTCATTTTTTTTTCACGATTGCTTGCTTGCTTGCTTGCTTACTTACTTACTTACTTACTATCTGTTCAGCCCATCTCATTTACTTACTTCTTTAAAAAAAATGACCCACCTAGTTATTTACTTACTTACTTACTTACTTACTTGTTCATTCATTCCTTCACTTCCTTATCTTCTTTCATATATCTGTTTATTTATCTGCTGATTTAGTGTGACTCATTTACTTATTGAATGTTTCAATTATTATTTAGTTTTATTCATTTATTCATTCTTTATGTCTATTTTTATGTATGTATTTACTTACTTTCTTAATTTTTTTTTTACTTTTTAAAATTTACTTAATTTTTTTCTTTCTTTGGGAATGTAGATTCTTTCTTCCTTTCTTCCTTTCTTTCCTTCTTTCTGTCTCCTGACTGTCACTTGGCTAAGAAAATGGTGGCCTCCATGTCACTGGTCAGCATAGCAGCTCCTAAAATGGAATTTGATGAAGGGATACATAGATAGATAGATAGATAGATAGATAGATAGATAGATAGATAGATAGATGGATGCGCACACGCTCACACACACACACACACACACACACACACACATATGCACGCACGTGCATGACATGTACAGATGGGGGGCGATTCCAATGTTTTCAGAGGAAGGTGCTCGCTGGTAATAATAAATGTGCTGGTAAATAAGGCTGGAAATAGCTGAATATTAAATCATTAAAACTCTTCAAATAAATAAAAAACAATTCCATTTCTCTCTCTCTCTCTTTCTCACCATATACCAGCACATCTGAACTGACTGCAACATACAAAAGAAGAAGAAACACGGAAAGAAGACATCCCTGCTGGACAGGATCTGAGATGAGAATAAATTCATCGAATGGCTGCCAACAGCATTTCATTGAGAAGAGATTCCACATTTTATGCCGTACAGTTACTTAGTTAGATAGATAGATAGATAAAGAGAGGCCTGTGAACTGGGGTGGGCTGTGGCTTCTCAGGTCACCTCAGGTCAGGGAGGGGCTGAGGAGTGTCCCATTGGCCTTGACAATAGGCAGGAGTCAGAGGTTAATGTCAGGGCAGGGCCTGAGAGTTCCTCAAAGGGAATGAATGGAGACCCTTGCTTACCTAAGAAATGCCTGACCTTGGAAAAGGACTTGTGGAAAGCGGGCCCTTGAAACTGTGGTTTCACGTCTTACTAGAAAGCTCCCTCTTGGAAGGGAAAGTCATCGTGATATCTTACTCTTTTCCCAAGGATACCCTACCTACCCTTCTGATCATTCTTACTGAATTAAGTCTTCCACTGCAAATAAATAAATAAATAAATAATAAATGAAGTGGGTGAGTGAGTGAGTGAGTGAGTAAGTAAGTAAGTAAGTAAGTAAACAAGCAAATACGTGGATGGACAAATAAATACAAAGTTTGCTGTTGTTGACTGACTTTTGATTTCATAATGAATCTCTCTCTCTCTCTCTCTCTCTCTCTCACACACACACACACACTAAATATACAATAAAAGGAAGCATAACACCTTTACTCAGGGGGCAGAGTGAACTCTGAAAGTTTTCCAGGCGGGGGGGGGGAGAGACAGAATATAAGAACAAAATGAGAAACAAGGAAAAATAGTGTTGGCTGGCTGGCCGGCTTTCAGTTCCCTGACAGAAATGAGCACATTGTGGAGGAAACACAAAGTTGTTACACTATGTGGGTGTGATGAGGAGAGATTGTGAGTGAGTGTCCTGTCAGAACAAAGTTAGTCCCATAGTTGATGAAATTCATTATCCCAAAACTTCAGCAGAATATATCCCAAGTTTGCAAATGTGTGATCAGCTTGTGACAGGTTGGGCTGGAGATGCTGAGAACTGGGGAGCCCTCAATGCAAGAGCAGACACTCATTCCCATGAAGAGGGAGAGAGGGAGGGAGGGAGGGAGGGAGGGATCATTCATTCGTATACTCAAGTTTAAAGAAAGATGAGTGGCTATCTATGGAGAGACCACTCACAGATATGAAAAATCATTTCCTAAAAATCAAATTTCTCAGTCAGTATGCAACTGCTATGGTGCTTCTCCTAGATAGAGCAAAACACACAAACAAACTGATTCCTTGATCTAGAGCCACAGTGCACATGCTGTGGAAAAGGGGACATGGCCAACTTGAATCACAATATTCATCAGAGCATGGAAAGAGCGTAAAAAGGACACAGAGGAGAGATAATTGTGGTCCTTCCTTCCTCCCTCCCTCCCTCCCTCCCTCCCTCCCTCCCTCCCTCCCTCCTTCCCTCAGGAAGTGACTGACAGATGAGACTTTGTCCAAGCAGGTTCTGTCTGAAATACCAGACTTGAGTTTCCCCCTCTGTGGGTATTAGCTAATCAGTCCTCCCTTCTTTCTGTAGGAAGGTGGTGCATGTCTCTCAGAACTTACCTGGTTTCCTCTGCACCAGGTGAACCAGGGAAAAGCTTTCTAAGCCTTATTCAGACCCATAGAGGCTGCGCTGTGTGTGACTTCAGAGACCTCAGGGAGTATAGGAGTGGGTGGGTGCTTGATGCTTCAGACTCATGTCATTGAAGGACATAACATAGTCTGGATTCACAGAGATTCACAACACAGAGCCATTGTCACTTACTAACAGCTCAGGACACCCAGAGCTAACAAGAAATTGCAGTCTCAGCCGGGCTTTAATCACAGCACACACACAGATCTCTGTGAATTCAAAGATGGCCTGATTTACAGAGTGAGTTTTAGGACAGCCCAAGATACAAAAAGAAACCCTTTCTTGAAAAACAAAGCAAAACAGCAAAAGAAAGAAAGACAAGGAAAAAGAAAAAAATGGCAGTCTCTTTCCACTCTCTCCTCCATTGGCTCTTAAAGAGCTCTCAAGCTGAACTGGAGACCATGGTGTCACTCAAAACTGGGAAGCCAGAAACCTTAGGGGGGTCACAGGAGTCGGACTGACTGCAGCACTTGATGCCTCAACCCTGCTAATGGCTGTGATATAAGGCATGGTAAAATACGGGCTTTGGCAGAGCACTACTCCCCTTTCTCTATTATTATTGCTACACAACGAAAAGGACCGGGGGGGGGGTGATGATGTGCAGTCAGTGCTGGTATTGAAATCTCACTGACTCCTTCCGCACTCCTTGTCAATTCCCGACTTTGTCAAATCAACTATCGTGAATCTTTGATGTGGGTTGGCCCTTTAGGAACTCAGAGAAACAAGACAGACAGACCTGTTTCATCCCAGAAACCTCCCAGTTCCTGAGCCCTAGCCCTGGAAGTCTCAAAGCCATCACATCCAGAAATCTCTCTAGTCCCTGCTAGTGGTGAACTCACTTCGTCTTCCCCAGGACCACTAATTATTTCTCCATGTTTTCCTGTGAGATCTGAGGCCAGCTTTCTTCTTCCTCCCTCTGGCCTCTCCACGAACGATCTCCATTCTCTAGACAACATGTCTAGAACCGAGTCTTATAGGCACCGAGAGAGTGTGTCTTGAGGGCAGTTGGCGTTTCTAGGACACGAGTGACATCACAAAATTCCGAGAGCTCTCTGGGATACCGTGGAATTTCCAAAGAAGGGACTGCTGATGTCGTGAGGCACGGCCTTTACCTCCTTGCTGATATTTCTCCCCGAACTGACCGACCGACCGACCGACCGACCAACCGGAACCTGAGGTTTCCTTTCCAGGAGTCTCTCCTCCGACACAGAGGGAGCCATTCAGGATTTCCTCCTTCCAAAACCAGAAATTTCTCTCTGCTTCATTAATATCTTCTCACTACTTCCTGAACCCATGGGGAGTTAGTTAGTTGAACACTCACTTTTTTCATGAATGACCCTTCCTCCCTCTCCTGAACATCTCATATTACTGATTCATACTCAGTAAAACAGTAATATGAGAAATTAGGCCAGGAGGACATGGAAGATGAGGGTTGAGTCTTCTGAAGTGAACAAGCACTTAGGGAAGGCTAAACTTAAGGGAATTTGACTCTGAGTGGCAAGACATGAATAGCTGCTGCCAAGGCACAGATACAGGCACCAACTGGGCCCTCGGCATCCTCCTGCATCATCAGAGCTGTGTGGGAAACTCAGCCCAAAGGAGGGGCCGTGTTCAAAGGGAGAGGGCATTTTCGAGGACAGCACTGTTTTCTTTTTCTTCTTTCTTTCTTTCTTTCTTTCTTTCTTTCTTTCTTTCTTTCTTTCTTTCTTTCTTTTTTTTTTTCGAGACAGGGTTGTTCTGTAGTTTTTTTTTTTTTGGAGCCTGTCCTGGAACTAGCTCTTGTAGACCAGGCTGGTCTTGAACTCACATGCTTTCTTTTTTTTTCTATTGGATATTTTTGACTTCTTTATCAAAGATCAGGTGTTCGAAGATGTGTGGATCGATATCCGGGTCTTCTATTCGGTTCCATTGGTCCTCCTGTCTGTTCTTATGCCAGGACCAGGCTGTTTTCAGAACTGTAGCTTACAGAGTGTTCTTGCAGGTGGGGCACAGAAGAGGTTAATTACGGTACCTTAGTTCTTCTGCTTTTCTAGCAGACCGGAGCCCAGCTGACAGGAATCCAGTAGAGATGGTGTCAAGGTTCACACTGACACTAACAGCTGTAACTTGAGCAGGATTTGTGATCCACATGAAATTTGCAATGAATTGCAGCAAATCTGTGACACTCTAACTTGCTCAGGCTCAGTATCTGAACATACAGATGTTTGCAATGATCACTGGCTTCAGGATTTTTTGTTGTTGTTGTTGTTGTTGTTTTGTTTTTCCACGAGACAGGGTTTCCCTGTAGCTGAAGTTTAACGGCCTGGTGTTTTTGTGACTTACTGCTTCAAAGAACTTCTCCATTTCTTTATCCCTAAGGGAAAAGAAATATAATCACTAAATACATTTAAGTGTCTTTCAACCATTTTAGATCCCTCTGTTGAGAGTTCTCTGTTTAGGTCTGTACTCCATTTTTTAAAATTGGATTATTTGTTCTTTGGATGACCAATTTCTCGACTTCTTTGTGTATTTTGGAGATTAGTGAAGATCTTTTCCCATTCTGTAAGGCCGTCGTTTTGTCTTGTTGGCCATGTTCTTTGCTTTACAGAAGCTTTTCAGTTTCAGGAGGTCTCACTTATTAATTGTTTCTCTCAGTGTCTGTTTTTTTTTCTTTTTTTTCTTTTTTCTTTCTTTTTTTTTCTTTTTTTTCTTTTTTTCTTTTTTTCTTTTTTTTCTTCTTCTTCTTTTCTTTTTTTTTCTTTTTTTTCTCTCTTTAGTTTTTTTTCTTTGTTCTTTTTTTTTGTTTTGTTTTTCTTTTTTTTTTCTTTTTTCTTTTTTTTCTTTTTCTCTCAGTGTCTGTGCTACTGGGGTTCTATTTAGCAAGCGTTCTCCTGTGCCAATGTGTTCAAGTGCATTTGATATTTTTATTTTTATATTCTTTTATTGTGGATGAAGTCAATTATTTGAACTCTCAAATATTTTTATTGTTATTATCTCTCTATTTGTTTGCTTATTTGTGGTTGTTCACCAACTTGACTATGTAGAGGAAGTAAAAGTCGTAACAAGGTTTCCATAGGTGAACCTGCGGAAGGATCGTTAACGTGAGAGATCAGCGGCGGCGGCTCTGCCCGCCCGCTCGCCTGCCTCGCCCGAGTTCTCGCCGGGAGGCGCGCTCCCCGGGTCGCACGTGTGTTGTGCGCACGGAAGTGTGCGTGCGCACGGGCGCTCGTGGTGGTTGTGAGAGAGAGGTCGAGAGAGGGGGAAGGGGGACGGGCGCCGGCTCGCCCGCCCTCCTCGCCCCGTCCGAGGACCCGTGTCTGGCTCTGCCACTGGCGGCTCACGGCGGACGGCGGCTCTCTTCCCGCTCTCGCTCTCCTCCGTCCACTCCCGCTGCTTGCCTCACCGCACCGCAGCGGCCCGCGGGTGTGTCCCCTCTTTCCCGGGCGTGCGCCTTTCCCTCTCCATCCCTCTTCGCGGGGGAGGATGGGCGAGGGTCTGGCGGCGCCCCGGGCCCCCTCTCGCCGCCGACCTCCACTCGCGCGCGGTGGCGCCGCGGCGCGCCTGTCGGGGAGGCGGCGGAGGTTGGGCGCACTTTTTTTTCCCCCCTCTCCACCTCCTTCTCCAAAGGACCGGGGTAGACCAGTAGTCCCTCCCACCGGGCGGGAGGCCATTTTTTTCCCCCGGGGATGCGGCGGGTCGACCAGATGTCCCGCTGGACTCTTTTATTTTTTTAATGTATAATATATATTATATCTTCCTAGACCTGACGGGTCGACCAGTTGTCTCTGTGCACTTCCTTTTTTTTGACGGACTGGAAGCGGGTCGACCAGTTGTCCGATTAAATATTTGGCCTTAAAATGCTAAGTACCGGGGTCGACCAGTTGGCCTTGTGAACTTGGGTCGACCAGTTGTCTTTTTCCATGTCTTGATTGACTGATGTCATTCTTCAATGTGTTGGTGGTTAGTTTATCTCTTTTGTTCTCTATGCCAACACGCCCCACTCACCAAACACTTTTTTTAAATTTATTTATTTACTTATTTTTATTTTACTTTTTTATTATTTATTTATTTATACATACATACATACATACATCCTGTCTATCTGTCCAGATGGGGCAGGGGTAGAAGGGGCTAGCTATGAGAGGAAGGTGCTCGGTGGGCATCCAGTTGTAAATAAGGCTGGGAATAAATAGCTGAATATTAATTCATTTGAGTAATATTAAAACTGTTCAAGTAGAAAACAATTGCTTTCTTTTTCTGTTTGCCCAGAGATCTGACTGACTGCAACTTGGAAAGAAGACGGCCCTGCTGGACAGAGACCTCCCTCCTGCTTTGGGTGGGTCGACCAGTTTACATGTTTATTTCCACGTTTTGTCTTTTATGGATTGAATGGATGTGTCTCTCTCTCTCTTTTTTTTTTTTTTTGGTTTTTCGAGACAGGGTTTCTCTGTGGCTTTGGAGCCTGTCCTGGAACTAGCACTGTAGACCAGGCTGGTCTCGAACTCACAGAGATCCGCCTACCTCTGCCTCCCGAGTACTGGGATTAAAGGCGTGCGCCACCATCGCCCGGCTCTCATTTTTTTTTCACGATTGCTTGCTTGCTTGCTTGCTTACTTACTTACTTACTTACTATCTGTTCAGCCCATCTCATTTACTTACTTCTTTAAAAAAAATGACCCACCTAGTTATTTACTTACTTACTTACTTACTTACTTGTTCATTCATTCCTTCACTTCCTTATCTTCTTTCATATATCTGTTTATTTATCTGCTGATTTAGTGTGACTCATTTACTTATTGAATGTTTCAATTATTATTTAGTTTTATTCATTTATTCATTCTTTATGTCTATTTTTATGTATGTATTTACTTACTTTCTTAATTTTTTTTTTACTTTTTAAAATTTACTTAATTTTTTTCTTTCTTTGGGAATGTAGATTCTTTCTTCCTTTCTTCCTTTCTTTCCTTCTTTCTGTCTCCTGACTGTCACTGGCTAAGAAAATGGTGGCCTCCATGTCACTGGTCAGCATAGCAGCTCCTAAAATGGAATTTGATGAAGGGATACATAGATAGATAGATAGATAGATAGATAGATAGATAGATAGATAGATAGATAGATAGATGGATGCGCACACGCTCACACACACACACACACACACACACACATATGCACGCACGTGCATGACATGTACAGATGGGGGGCGATTCCAATGTTTTCAGAGGAAGGTGCTCGCTGGTAATAATAAATGTGCTGGTAAATAAGGCTGGAAATAGCTGAATATTAAATCATTAAAACTCTTCAAATAAATAAAAAACAATTCCATTTCTCTCTCTCTCTCTTTCTCACCATATACCAGCACATCTGAACTGACTGCAACATACAAAAGAAGAAGAAACACGGAAAGAAGACATCCCTGCTGGACAGGATCTGAGATGAGAATAAATTCATCGAATGGCTGCCAACAGCATTTCATTGAGAAGAGATTCCACATTTTATGCCGTACAGTTACTTAGTTAGATAGATAGATAAAGAGAGGCCTGTGAACTGGGGTGGGCTGTGGCTTCTCAGGTCACCTCAGGTCAGGGAGGGGCTGAGGAGTGTCCCATTGGCCTTGACAATAGGCAGGAGTCAGAGGTTAATGTCAGGGCAGGGCCTGAGAGTTCCTCAAAGGGAATGAATGGAGACCCTTGCTTACCTAAGAAATGCCTGACCTTGGAAAAGGACTTGTGGAAAGCGGGCCCTTGAAACTGTGGTTTCACGTCTTACTAGAAAGCTCCCTCTTGGAAGGGAAAGTCATCGTGATATCTTACTCTTTTCCCAAGGATACCCTACCTACCCTTCTGATCATTCTTACTGAATTAAGTCTTCCACTGCAAATAAATAAATAAATAAATAATAAATGAAGTGGGTGAGTGAGTGAGTGAGTGAGTAAGTAAGTAAGTAAGTAAGTAAACAAGCAAATACGTGGATGGACAAATAAATACAAAGTTTGCTGTTGTTGACTGACTTTTGATTTCATAATGAATCTCTCTCTCTCTCTCTCTCTCTCTCACACACACACACACACTAAATATACAATAAAAGGAAGCATAACACCTTTACTCAGGGGGCAGAGTGAACTCTGAAAGTTTTCCAGGCGGGGGGGGGGGAGAGACAGAATATAAGAACAAAATGAGAAACAAGGAAAAATAGTGTTGGCTGGCTGGCCGGCTTTCAGTTCCCTGACAGAAATGAGCACATTGTGGAGGAAACACAAAGTTGTTACACTATGTGGGTGTGATGAGGAGAGATTGTGAGTGAGTGTCCTGTCAGAACAAAGTTAGTCCCATAGTTGATGAAATTCATTATCCCAAAACTTCAGCAGAATATATCCCAAGTTTGCAAATGTGTGATCAGCTTGTGACAGGTTGGGCTGGAGATGCTGAGAACTGGGGAGCCCTCAATGCAAGAGCAGACACTCATTCCCATGAAGAGGGAGAGAGGGAGGGAGGGAGGGAGGGAGGGATCATTCATTCGTATACTCAAGTTTAAAGAAAGATGAGTGGCTATCTATGGAGAGACCACTCACAGATATGAAAAATCATTTCCTAAAAATCAAATTTCTCAGTCAGTATGCAACTGCTATGGTGCTTCTCCTAGATAGAGCAAAACACACAAACAAACTGATTCCTTGATCTAGAGCCACAGTGCACATGCTGTGGAAAAGGGGACATGGCCAACTTGAATCACAATATTCATCAGAGCATGGAAAGAGCGTAAAAAGGACACAGAGGAGAGATAATTGTGGTCCTTCCTTCCTCCCTCCCTCCCTCCCTCCCTCCCTCCCTCCCTCCCTCCCTCCTTCCCTCAGGAAGTGACTGACAGATGAGACTTTGTCCAAGCAGGTTCTGTCTGAAATACCAGACTTGAGTTTCCCCCTCTGTGGGTATTAGCTAATCAGTCCTCCCTTCTTTCTGTAGGAAGGTGGTGCATGTCTCTCAGAACTTACCTGGTTTCCTCTGCACCAGGTGAACCAGGGAAAAGCTTTCTAAGCCTTATTCAGACCCATAGAGGCTGCGCTGTGTGTGACTTCAGAGACCTCAGGGAGTATAGGAGTGGGTGGGTGCTTGATGCTTCAGACTCATGTCATTGAAGGACATAACATAGTCTGGATTCACAGAGATTCACAACACAGAGCCATTGTCACTTACTAACAGCTCAGGACACCCAGAGCTAACAAGAAATTGCAGTCTCAGCCGGGCTTTAATCACAGCACACACACAGATCTCTGTGAATTCAAAGATGGCCTGATTTACAGAGTGAGTTTTAGGACAGCCCAAGATACAAAAAGAAACCCTTTCTTGAAAAACAAAGCAAAACAGCAAAAGAAAGAAAGACAAGGAAAAAGAAAAAAATGGCAGTCTCTTTCCACTCTCTCCTCCATTGGCTCTTAAAGAGCTCTCAAGCTGAACTGGAGACCATGGTGTCACTCAAAACTGGGAAGCCAGAAACCTTAGGGGGGTCACAGGAGTCGGACTGACTGCAGCACTTGATGCCTCAACCCTGCTAATGGCTGTGATATAAGGCATGGTAAAATACGGGCTTTGGCAGAGCACTACTCCCCTTTCTCTATTATTATTGCTACACAACGAAAAGGACCGGGGGGGGGGTGATGATGTGCAGTCAGTGCTGGTATTGAAATCTCACTGACTCCTTCCGCACTCCTTGTCAATTCCCGACTTTGTCAAATCAACTATCGTGAATCTTTGATGTGGGTTGGCCCTTTAGGAACTCAGAGAAACAAGACAGACAGACCTGTTTCATCCCAGAAACCTCCCAGTTCCTGAGCCCTAGCCCTGGAAGTCTCAAAGCCATCACATCCAGAAATCTCTCTAGTCCCTGCTAGTGGTGAACTCACTTCGTCTTCCCCAGGACCACTAATTATTTCTCCATGTTTTCCTGTGAGATCTGAGGCCAGCTTTCTTCTTCCTCCCTCTGGCCTCTCCACGAACGATCTCCATTCTCTAGACAACATGTCTAGAACCGAGTCTTATAGGCACCGAGAGAGTGTGTCTTGAGGGCAGTTGGCGTTTCTAGGACACGAGTGACATCACAAAATTCCGAGAGCTCTCTGGGATACCGTGGAATTTCCAAAGAAGGGACTGCTGATGTCGTGAGGCACGGCCTTTACCTCCTTGCTGATATTTCTCCCCGAACTGACCGACCGACCGACCGACCGACCAACCGGAACCTGAGGTTTCCTTTCCAGGAGTCTCTCCTCCGACACAGAGGGAGCCATTCAGGATTTCCTCCTTCCAAAACCAGAAATTTCTCTCTGCTTCATTAATATCTTCTCACTACTTCCTGAACCCATGGGGAGTTAGTTAGTTGAACACTCACTTTTTTCATGAATGACCCTTCCTCCCTCTCCTGAACATCTCATATTACTGATTCATACTCAGTAAAACAGTAATATGAGAAATTAGGCCAGGAGGACATGGAAGATGAGGGTTGAGTCTTCTGAAGTGAACAAGCACTTAGGGAAGGCTAAACTTAAGGGAATTTGACTCTGAGTGGCAAGACATGAATAGCTGCTGCCAAGGCACAGATACAGGCACCAACTGGGCCCTCGGCATCCTCCTGCATCATCAGAGCTGTGTGGGAAACTCAGCCCAAAGGAGGGGCCGTGTTCAAAGGGAGAGGGCATTTTCGAGGACAGCACTGTTTTCTTTTTCTTCTTTCTTTCTTTCTTTCTTTCTTTCTTTCTTTCTTTCTTTCTTTTTTTTTTTTCGAGACAGGGTTGTTCTGTAGTTTTTTTTTTTTTGGAGCCTGTCCTGGAACTAGCTCTTGTAGACCAGGCTGGTCTTGAACTCACATGCTTTCTTTTTTTTTCTATTGGATATTTTTGACTTCTTTATCAAAGATCAGGTGTTCGAAGATGTGTGGATCGATATCCGGGTCTTCTATTCGGTTCCATTGGTCCTCCTGTCTGTTCTTATGCCAGGACCAGGCTGTTTTCAGAACTGTAGCTTACAGAGTGTTCTTGCAGGTGGGGCACAGAAGAGGTTAATTACGGTACCTTAGTTCTTCTGCTTTTCTAGCAGACCGGAGCCCAGCTGACAGGAATCCAGTAGAGATGGTGTCAAGGTTCACACTGACACTAACAGCTGTAACTTGAGCAGGATTTGTGATCCACATGAAATTTGCAATGAATTGCAGCAAATCTGTGACACTCTAACTTGCTCAGGCTCAGTATCTGAACATACAGATGTTTGCAATGATCACTGGCTTCAGGATTTTTTGTTGTTGTTGTTGTTGTTGTTTTGTTTTTCCACGAGACAGGGTTTCCCTGTAGCTGAAGTTTAACGGCCTGGTGTTTTTGTGACTTACTGCTTCAAAGAACTTCTCCATTTCTTTATCCCTAAGGGAAAAGAAATATAATCACTAAATACATTTAAGTGTCTTTCAACCATTTTAGATCCCTCTGTTGAGAGTTCTCTGTTTAGGTCTGTACTCCATTTTTTAAAATTGGATTATTTGTTCTTTGGATGACCAATTTCTCGACTTCTTTGTGTATTTTGGAGATTAGTGAAGATCTTTTCCCATTCTGTAAGGCCGTCGTTTTGTCTTGTTGGCCATGTTCTTTGCTTTACAGAAGCTTTTCAGTTTCAGGAGGTCTCACTTATTAATTGTGTCTCTCAGTGTCTGTTTTTTTTTCTTTTTTTTCTTTTTTCTTTCTTTTTTTTTCTTTTTTTTCTTTTTTTCTTTTTTTCTTTTTTTTCTTCTTCTTCTTTTCTTTTTTTTTCTTTTTTTTCTCTCTTTAGTTTTTTTTCTTTGTTCTTTTTTTTTGTTTTGTTTTTCTTTTTTTTTTCTTTTTTCTTTTTTTTCTTTTTCTCTCAGTGTCTGTGCTACTGGGGTTCTATTTAGCAAGCGTTCTCCTGTGCCAATGTGTTCAAGTGCATTTGATATTTTTATTTTTATATTCTTTTATTGTGGATGAAGTCAATTATTTGAACTCTCAAATATTTTTATTGTTATTATCTCTCTATTTGTTTGCTTATTTGTGGTTGTTCACCAACTTGACTATGTAGAGGAAGTAAAAGTCGTAACAAGGTTTCCGTAGGTGAACCTGCGGAAGGATCGTTAACGTGAGAGATCAGCGGCGGCGGCTCTGCCCGCCCGCTCGCCTGCCTCGCCCGAGTTCTCGCCGGGAGGCGCGCTCCCCGGGTCGCACGTGTGTTGTGCGCACGGAAGTGTGCGTGCGCACGGGCGCTCGTGGTGGTCGTGAGAGAGAGGTCGAGAGAGGGGGAAGGGGGACGGGCGCCGGCTCGCCCGCCCTCCTCGCCCCGTCCGAGGACCCGTGTCTGGCTCTGCCACTGGCGGCTCACGGCGGACGGCGGCTCTCTTCCCGCTCTCGCTCTCCTCCGTCCACTCCCGCTGCTTGCCTCACCGCACCGCAGCGGCCCGCGGGTGTGTCCCCTCTTTCCCGGGCGTGCGCCTTTCCCTCTCCATCCCTCTTCGCGGGGGAGGATGGGCGAGGGTCTGGCGGCGCCCCGGGCCCCCTCTCGCCGCCGACCTCCACTCGCGCGCGGTGGCGCCGCGGCGCGCCTGTCGGGGAGGCGGCGGAGGTTGGGCGCACTTTTTTTTCCCCCCTCTCCACCTCCTTCTCCAAAGGACCGGGGTAGACCAGTAGTCCCTCCCACCGGGCGGGAGGCCATTTTTTTCCCCCGGGGATGCGGCGGGTCGACCAGATGTCCCGCTGGACTCTTTTATTTTTTTAATGTATAATATATATTATATCTTCCTAGACCTGACGGGTCGACCAGTTGTCTCTGTGCACTTCCTTTTTTTTGACGGACTGGAAGCGGGTCGACCAGTTGTCCGATTAAATATTTGGCCTTAAAATCCTAAGTACCGGGGTCGACCAGTTGGCCTTGTGAACTTGGGTCGACCAGTTGTCTTTTTCCATGTCTTGATTGACTGATGTCATTCTTCAATGTGTTGGTGGTTAGTTTATCTCTTTTGTTCTCTATGCCAACACGCCCCACTCACCAAACACTTTTTTTTAAATTTATTTATTTACTTATTTTTATTTTACTTTTTTATTATTTATTTATTTATACATACATACATACATACATCCTGTCTATCTGTCCAGATGGGGCAGGGGTAGAAGGGGCTAGCTATGAGAGGAAGGTGCTCGGTGGGCATCCAGTTGTAAATAAGGCTGGGAATAAATAGCTGAATATTAATTCATTTGAGTAATATTAAAACTGTTCAAGTAGAAAACAATTGCTTTCTTTTTCTGTTTGCCCAGAGATCTGACTGACTGCAACTTGGAAAGAAGACGGCCCTGCTGGACAGAGACCTCCCTCCTGCTTTGGGTGGGTCGACCAGTTTACATGTTTATTTCCACGTTTTGTCTTTTATGGATTGAATGGATGTGTCTCTCTCTCTCTTTTTTTTTTTTTTTTTGTTTTTCGAGACAGGGTTTCTCTGTGGCTTTGGAGCCTGTCCTGGAACTAGCACTGTAGACCAGGCTGGTCTCGAACTCACAGAGATCCTCCTACCTCTGCCTCCCGAGTACTGGGATTAAAGGCGTGCGCCACCATCACCCGGCTCTCATTTTTTTTTCACGATTGCTTGCTTGCTTGCTTGCTTACTTACTTACTTACTTACTATCTGTTCAGCCCATCTCATTTACTTACTTCTTTAAAAAAAATGACCCACCTATTTATTTACTTACTTACTTACTTACTTACTTGTTCATTCATTCCTTCACTTCCTTATCTTCTTTCATATATCTGTTTATTTATCTGCTGATTTAGCGTGACTCATTTACTTATTGAATGTTTCAATTATTATTTAGTTTTATTCATTTATTCATTCTTTATGTCTATTTTTATGTATGTATTTACTTACTTTCTTAATTTTTTTTTACTTTTTAAAATTTACTTAATTTTTTTCTTTCTTTGGGAATGTAGATTCTTTCTTCCTTTCTTCCTTTCTTTCCTTCTTTCTGTCTCCTGACTGTCACTGGCTAAGAAAATGGTGGCCTCCATGTCACTGGTCAGCATAGCAGCTCCTAAAATGGAATTTGATGAAGGGATACATAGATAGATAGATAGATAGATAGATAGATAGATAGATAGATAGATAGATAGATAGATAGATAGATGGATGCGCACACGCTCACACACACACACACACACATATGCACGCACGTGCATGACATGTACAGATGGGGGGCGATTCCAATGTTTTCAGAGGAAGGTGCTCGCTGGTAATAATAAATGTGCTGGTAAATAAGGCTGGAAATAGCTGAATATTAAATCATTAAAACTCTTCAAATAAATAAAAAGCAATTCCATTTCTCTCTCTCTCTCTTTCTCACCATATACCAGCACATCTGAACTGACTGCAACATACAAAAGAAGAAGAAACACGGAAAGAAGACATCCCTGCTGGACAGGATCTGAGATGAGAATAAATTCATCGAATGGCTGCCAACAGCATTTCATTGAGAAGAGATTCCACATTTTATGCTGTACAGTTACTTAGTTAGATAGATAGATAAAGAGAGGCCTGTGAACTGGGGTGGGCTGTGGCTTCTCAGGTCACCTCAGGTCAGGGAGGGGCTGAGGAGTGTCCCATTGGCCTTGACAATAGGCACGAGTCAGAGGTTAATGTCAGGGCAGGGCCTGAGAGTTCCTCAAAGGGAATGAATGGAGACCCTTGCTTACCTAAGAAATGCCTGACCTTGGAAAAGGACTTGTGGAAAGCGGGCCCTTGAAACTGTGGTTTCACGTCTTACTAGAAAGCTCCCTCTTGGAAGGGAAAGTCATCGTGATATCTTACTCTTTTCCCAAGGATACCCTACCTACCCTTCTGATCATTCTTACTGAATTAAGTCTTCCACTGCAAATAAATAAATAAATAAATAATAAATGAAGTGGGTGAGTGAGTGAGTGAGTGAGTAAGTAAGTAAGTAAGTAAGTAAACAAGCAAATACGTGGATGGACAAATAAATACAAAGTTTGCTGTTGTTGACTGACTTTTGATTTCATAATGAATCTCTCTCTCTCTCTCTCTCTCTCTCACACACACACACACACACACACACTAAATATACAATAAAAGGAAGCATAACACCTTTACTCAGGGGGCAGAGTGAACTCTGAAAGTTTTCCACGCGGGGGGGGGGGGGAGAGACAGAATATAAGAACAAAATGAGAAACAAGGAAAAATAGTGTTGGCTGGCTGGCCGGCTTTCAGTTCCCTGACAGAAATGAGCACATTGTGGAGGAAACACAAAGTTGTTACACTATGTGGGTGTGATGAGGAGAGATTGTGAGTGAGTGTCCTGTCAGAACAAAGTTAGTCCCATAGTTGATGAAATTCATTATCCCAAAACTTCAGCAGAATATATCCCAAGTTTGCAAATGTGTGATCAGCTTGTGACAGGTTGGGCTGGAGATGCTGAGAACTGGGGAGCCCTCAATGCAAGAGCAGACACTCATTCCCATGAAGAGGGAGAGAGGGAGGGAGGGAGGGAGGGATCATTCATTCCTATACTCAAGTTTAAAGAAAGATGAGTGGCTATCTATGGAGAGACCACTCACAGATATGAAAAATCATTTCCTAAAAATCAAATTTCTCAGTCAGTATGCAACTGCTATGGTGCTTCTCCTAGATAGAGCAAAACACACAAACAAACTGATTCCTTGATCTAGAGCCACAGTGCACATGCTGTGGAAAAGGGGACATGGCCAACTTGAATCACAATATTCATCAGAGCATGGAAAGAGCGTAAAAAGGACACAGAGGAGAGATAATTGTGGTCCTTCCTTCCTCCCTCCCTCCCTCCCTCCCTCCCTCCCTCCCTCCCTCCCTCCTTCCCTCAGGAAGTGACTGACAGATGAGACTTTGTCCAAGCAGGTTCTGTCTGAAATACCAGACTTGAGTTTCCCCCTCTGTGGGTATTAGCTAATCAGTCCTCCCTTCTTTCTGTAGGAAGGTGGTGCATGTCTCTCAGAACTTACCTGGTTTCCTCTGCACCAGGTGAACCAGGGAAAAGCTTTCTAAGCCTTATTCAGACCCATAGAGGCTGCGCTGTGTGTGACTTCAGAGACCTCAGGGAGTATAGGGGTGGGTGGGTGCTTGATGCTTCAGACTCATGTCATTGAAGGACATAACATAGTCTGGATTCACAGAGATTCACAACACAGAGCCATTGTCACTTACTTACAGCTCAGGACACCCAGAGCTAACAAGAAATTGCAGTCTCAGCCGGGCTTTAATCACAGCACACACACAGATCTCTGTGAATTCAAAGATGGCCTGATTTACAGAGTGAGTTTTAGGACAGCCCAAGATACAAAAAGAAACCCTTTCTTGAAAAACAAAGCAAAACAGCAAAAGAAAGAAAGACAAGGAAAAAGAAAAAAATGGCAGTCTCTTTCCACTCTCTCCTCCATTGGCTCTTAAAGAGCTCTCAAGCTGAACTGGAGACCATGGTGTCACTCAAAACTGGGAAGCCAGAAACCTTAGGGGGGTCACAGGAGTCGGACTGACTGCAGCACTTGATGCCTCAACCCTGCTAATGGCTGTGATATAAGGCATGGTAAAATACGCGCTTTGGCAGAGCACTACTCCCCTTTCTCTATTATTATTGCTACACAACGAAAAGGACCGGGGGGGGGGTGATGATGTGCAGTCAGTGCTGGTATTGAAATCTCACTGACTCCTTCCGCACTCCTTGTCAATTCCCGACTTTGTCAAATCAACTATCGTGAATCTTTGATGTGGGTTGGCCCTTTAGGAACTCAGAGAAACAAGACAGACAGACCTGTTTCATCCCAGAAACCTCCTAGTTCCTGAGCCCTAGCCCTGGAAGTCTCAAAGCCATCACATCCAGAAATCTCTCTAGTCCCTGCTAGTGGTGAACTCACTTCGTCTTCCCCAGGACCACTAATTATTTCTCCATGTTTTCCTGTGAGATCTGAGGCCAGCTTTCTTCTTCCTCCCTCTGGCCTCTCCACGAACGATCTCCATTCTCTAGACAACATGTCTAGAACCGAGTCTTATAGGCACCGAGAGAGTGTGTCTTGAGGGCAGTTGGCGTTTCTAGGACACGAGTGACATCACAAAATTCCGAGAGCTCTCTGGGATACCGTGGAATTTCCAGAGAAGGGACTGCTGATGTCGTGAGGCACGGCCTTTACCTCCTTGCTGATATTTCTCCCCGAACTGACCGACCGACCGACCGACCGACCAACCGGAACCTGAGGTTTCCTTTCCAGGAGTCTCTCCTCCGACACAGAGGGAGCCATTCAGGATTTCCTCCTTCCAAAACCAGAAATTTCTCTCTGCTTCATTAATATCTTCTCACTACTTCCTGAACCCATGGGGAGTTAGTTAGTTGAACACTCACTTTTTTCATGAATGACCCTTCCTCCCTCTCCTGAACATCTCATATTACTGATTCATACTCAGTAAAACAGTAATATGAGAAATTAGGCCAGGAGGACATGGAAGATGAGGGTTGAGTCTTCTGAAGTGAACAAGCACTTAGGGAAGGCTAAACTTAAGGGAATTTGACTCTGAGTGGCAAGACATGAATAGCTGCTGCCAAGGCACAGATACAGGCACCAACTGGGCCCTCGGCATCCTCCTGCATCATCAGAGCTGTGTGGGAAACTCAGCCCAAAGGAGGGGCCGTGTTCAAAGGGAGAGGGCATTTTCGAGGACAGCACTGTTTTCTTTTTCTTCTTTCTTTCTTTCTTTCTTTCTTTCTTTCTTTCTTTCTTTCTTTCTTTCTTTTTTTTTTTCGAGACAGGGTTGTTCTGTAGTTTTTTTTTTTTGGAGCCTGTCCTGGAACTAGCTCTTGTAGACCAGGCTGGTCTTGAACTCACATGCTTTCTTTTTTTTTTTTCTATTGGATATTTTTGACTTCTTTATCAAAGATCAGGTGTTCGAAGATGTGTGGATCGATATCCGGGTCTTCTATTCGGTTCCATTGGTCCTCCTGTCTGTTCTTATGCCAGGACCAGGCTGTTTTCAGAACTGTAGCTTACAGAGTGTTCTTGCAGGTGGGGCACAGAAGAGGTTAATTACGGTACCTTAGTTCTTCTGCTTTTCTAGCAGACCGGAGCCCAGCTGACAGGAATCCAGTAGAGATGGTGTCAAGGTTCACACTGACACTAACAGCTGTAACTTGAGCAGGATTTGTGATCCACATGAAATTTGCAATGAATTGCAGCAAATCTGTGACACTCTAACTTGCTCAGGCTCAGTATCTGAACATACAGATGTTTGCAATGATCACTGGCTTCAGGATTTTTTGTTGTTGTTGTTGTTGTTGTTTTGTTTTTCCACGAGACAGGGTTTCCCTGTAGCTGAAGTTTAACGGCCTGGTGTTTTTGTGACTTACTGCTTCAAAGAACTTCTCCATTTCTTTATCCCTAAGGGAAAAGAAATATAATCACTAAATACATTTAAGTGTCTTTCAACCATTTTAGATCCCTCTGTTGAGAGTTCTCTGTTTAGGTCTGTACTCCATTTTTTAAAATTGGATTATTTGTTCTTTGGATGACCAATTTCTCGACTTCTTTGTGTATTTTGGAGATTAGTGAAGATCTTTTCCCATTCTGTAAGGCCGTCGTTTTGTCTTGTTGGCCATGTTCTTTGCTTTACAGAAGCTTTTCAGTTTCAGGAGGTCTCACTTATTAATTGTTTCTCTCAGTGTCTGTTTTTTTTTCTTTTTTTTCTTTTTTCTTTCTTTTTTTTTCTTTTTTTTCTTTTTTTCTTTTTTTCTTTTTTTTCTTCTTCTTCTTTTCTTTTTTTTTCTTTTTTTTCTCTCTTTAGTTTTTTTCTTTGTTCTTTTTTTTTTGTTTTGTTTTTCTTTTTTTTTCTTTTTTCTTTTTTTTCTTTTTCTCTCAGTGTCTGTGCTACTGGGGTTCTATTTAGCAAGCGTTCTCCTGTGCCAATGTGTTCAAGTGCATTTGATATTTTTATTTTTATATTCTTTTATTGTGGATGAAGTCAATTATTTGAACTCTCAAATATTTTTATTGTTATTATCTCTCTATTTGTTTGCTTATTTGTGGTTGTTCACCAACTTGACTATCTAGAGGAAGTAAAAGTCGTAACAAGGTTTCCGTAGGTGAACCTGCGGAAGGATCATTAACGTGAGAGAGCTGCGGCGGCGGCTCTGCCCGCCCGCTCGCCTGCCTCGCCCGAGTTCTCGCCGGGAGGCGCGCTCCCCGGGTCGCACGTGTGTTGTGCGCACGGAAGTGTGCGTGCGCACGGGCGCTCGTGGCGGTCGTGAGAGAGAGGTCGAGAGAGGGGGAAGGGGGACGGGCGCCGGCTCGCCCGCCCTCCTCGCCCCGTCCGAGGACCCGTGTCTGGCTCTGCCACTGGCGGCTCACGGCGGACGGCGGCTCTCTTCCCGCTCTCGCTCTCCTCCGTCCACTCCCGCTGCTTGCCTCACCGCACCGCAGCGGCCCGCGGGTGTGTCCCCTCTTTCCCGGGCGCGCGCCTTTCCCTCTCCATCCCTCTTCGCGGGGGAGGATGGGCGAGGGTCTGGCGGCGCCCCGGGCCCCCTCTCGCCGCCGACCTCCGCTCGCGCGCCGTGGCGCCGCGGCGCGCCTGTCGGGGAGGCGGCGGAGGTTGGGCGCACTTTTTTTTCCCCCCTCTCCACCTCCTTCTCCAAAGGACCGGGGTAGACCAGTAGTCCCTCCCACCGGGCGGGAGGCCATTTTTTTCCCCCGGGCATGCGGCGGGTCGACCAGATGTCCCGCTGGACTCTTTTTTTTTTTTTTTTAATGTATAATATATATTATATCTTCCTAGACCTGACGGGTCGACCAGTTGTCTCTGTGCACTTCCTTTTTTTTGACGGACTGGAAGCGGGTCGACCAGTTGTCCGATTAAATATTTGGCCTTAAAATACTAAGTACCGGGGTCGACCAGTTGGCCTTGTGAACTTGGGTCGACCAGTTGTCTTTTTCCATGTCTTGATTGACTGATGTCATTCTTCAATGTGTTGGTGGTTAGTTTATCTCTTTTGTTCTCTATGCCAACACGCCCCACTCACCAAACACTTTTTTTTAAATTTATTTATTTACTTATTTTTATTTTACTTTTTTATTATTTATTTATTTATACATACATACATACATCCTGTCTATCTGTCCAGATGGGGCAGGGGTAGAAGGGGCTATCTATGAGAGGAAGGTGCTCGGTGGGCATCCAGTTGTAAATAAGGCTGGGAATAAATAGCTGAATATTAATTCATTTGAGTAATATTAAAACTGTTCAAGTAGAAAACAATTGCTTTCTTTTTCTGTTTGCCCAGAGATCTGACTGACTGCAACTTGGAAAGAAGACGGCCCTGCTGGACAGAGACCTCCCTCCTGCTTTGGGTGGGTCGACCAGTTTACATGTTTATTTCCACGTTTTGTCTTTTATGGATTGAATGGATGTGTCTCTCTCTCTCTCTTTTTTTTTTTTTTGGTTTTTCGAGACAGGGTTTCTCTGTGGCTTTGGAGCCTGTCCTGGAACTAGCACTGTAGACCAGGCTGGTCTCGAACTCACAGAGATCCGCCTACCTCTGCCTCCCGAGTACTGGGATTAAAGGCGTGCGCCACCATCACCCGGCTCTCATTTTTTTTTCACGATTGCTTGCTTGCTTGCTTGCTTACTTACTTACTTACTTACTATCTGTTCAGCCCATCTCATTTACTTACTTCTTTAAAAAAAAATGACCCACCTAGTTATTTACTTACTTACTTACTTACTTACTTGTTCATTCATTCCTTCACTTCCTTATCTTCTTTCATATATCTGTTTATTTATCTGCTGATTTAGCGTGACTCATTTACTTATTGAATGTTTCAATTATTATTTAGTTTTATTCATTTATTCATTCTTTATGTCTATTTTTATGTATGTATTTACTTACTTTCTTAATTTTTTTTTTACTTTTTAAAATTTACTTAATTTTTTTCTTTCTTTGGGAATGTAGATTCTTTCTTCCTTTCTTCCTTTCTTTCCTTCTTTCTGTCTCCTGACTGTCACTGGCTAAGAAAATGGTGGCCTCCATGTCACTGGTCAGCATAGCAGCTCCTAAAATGGAATTTGATGAAGGGATACATAGATAGATAGATAGATAGATAGATAGATAGATAGATAGATAGATAGATAGATAGATGGGATGCGCACACGCTCACACACACACACACACACACACACACATATGCACGCACGTGCATGACATGTACAGATGGGGGGCGATTCCAATGTTTTCAGAGGAAGGTGCTCGCTGGTAATAATAAATGTGCTGGTAAATAAGGCTGGAAATAGCTGAATATTAAATCATTAAAACTCTTCAAATAAATAAAAAGCAATTCCATTTCTCTCTCTCTCTCTTTCTCACCATATACCAGCACATCTGAACTGACTGCAACATACAAAAGAAGAAGAAACACGGAAAGAAGACATCCCTGCTGGACAGGATCTGAGATGAGAATAAATTCATCGAATGGCTGCCAACAGCATTTCATTGAGAAGAGATTCCACATTTTATGCTGTACAGTTACTTAGTTAGATAGATAGATAGATAAAGAGAGGCCTGTGAACTGGGGTGGGCTGTGGCTTCTCAGGTCACCTCAGGTCAGGGAGGGGCTGAGGAGTGTCCCATTGGCCTTGACAATAGGCAGGAGTCAGAGGTTAATGTCAGGGCAGGGCCTGAGAGTTCCTCAAAGGGAATGAATGGAGACCCTTGCTTACCTAAGAAATGCCTGACCTTGGAAAAGGACTTGTGGAAAGCGGGCCCTTGAAACTGTGGTTTCACGTCTTACTAGAAAGCTCCCTCTTGGAAGGGAAAGTCATCGTGATATCTTACTCTTTTCCCAAGGATACCCTACCTACCCTTCTGATCATTCTTACTGAATTAAGTCTTCCACTGCAAATAAATAAATAAATAAATAATAAATGAAGTGGGTGAGTGAGTGAGTGAGTGAGTGAGTAAGTAAGTAAGTAAGTAAGTAAACAAGCAAATACGTGGATGGACAAATAAATACAAAGTTTGCTGTTGTTGACTGACTTTTGATTTCATAATGAATCTCTCTCTCTCTCTCTCTCTCACACACACACACACACACTAAATATACAATAAAAGGAAGCATAACACCTTTACTCAGGGGGCAGAGTGAACTCTGAAAGTTTTCCAGGCGGGGGGGGGGGGAGAGACAGAATATAAGAACAAAATGAGAAACAAGGAAAAATAGTGTTGGCTGGCTGGCCGGCTTTCAGTTCCCTGACAGAAATGAGCACATTGTGGAGGAAACACAAAGTTGTTACACTATGTGGGTGTGATGAGGAGAGATTGTGAGTGAGTGTCCTGTCAGAACAAAGTTAGTCCCATAGTTGATGAAATTCATTATCCCAAAACTTCAGCAGAATATATCCCAAGTTTGCAAATGTGTGATCAGCTTGTGACAGGTTGGGCTGGAGATGCTGAGAACTGGGGAGCCCTCAATGCAAGAGCAGACACTCATTCCCATGAAGAGGGAGAGAGGGAGGGAGGGAGGGAGGGAGGGATCATTCATTCGTATACTCAAGTTTAAAGAAAGATGAGTGGCTATCTATGGAGAGACCACTCACAGATATGAAAAATCATTTCCTAAAAATCAAATTTCTCAGTCAGTATGCAACTGCTATGGTGCTTCTCCTAGATAGAGCAAAACACACAAACAAACTGATTCCTTGATCTAGAGCCACAGTGCACATGCTGTGGAAAAGGGGACATGGCCAACTTGAATCACAATATTAATCAGAGCATGGAAAGAGCGTAAAAAGGACACAGAGGAGAGATAATTGTGGTCCTTCCTTCCTCCCTCCCTCCCTCCCTCCCTCCCTCCCTCCCTCCCTCCCTCCTTCCCTCAGGAAGTGACTGACAGATGAGACTTTGTCCAAGCAGGTTCTGTCTGAAATACCAGACTTGAGTTTCCCCCTCTGTGGGTATTAGCTAATCAGTCCTCCCTTCTTTCTGTAGGAAGGTGGTGCATGTCTCTCAGAACTTACCTGGTTTCCTCTGCACCAGGTGAACCAGGGAAAAGCTTTCTAAGCCTTATTCAGACCCATAGAGGCTGCGCTGTGTGTGACTTCAGAGACCTCAGGGAGTATAGGAGTGGGTGGGTGCTTGATGCTTCAGACTCATGTCATTGAAGGACATAACATAGTCTGGATTCACAGAGATTCACAACACAGAGCCATTGTCACTTACTAACAGCTCAGGACACCCAGAGCTAACAAGAAATTGCAGTCTCAGCCGGGCTTTAATCACAGCACACACACAGATCTCTGTGAATTCAAAGATGGCCTGATTTACAGAGTGAGTTTTAGGACAGCCCAAGATACAAAAAGAAACCCTTTCTTGAAAAACAAAGCAAAACAGCAAAAGAAAGAAAGACAAGGAAAAAGAAAAAAATGGCAGTCTCTTTCCACTCTCTCCTCCATTGGCTCTTAAAGAGCTCTCAAGCTGAACTGGAGACCATGGTGTCACTCAAAACTGGGAAGCCAGAAACCTTAGGGGGGTCACAGGAGTCGGACTGACTGCAGCACTTGATGCCTCAACCCTGCTAATGGCTGTGATATAAGGCATGGTAAAATACGGGCTTTGGCAGAGCACTACTCCCCTTTCTCTATTATTATTGCTACACAACGAAAAGGACCGGGGGGGGGGGGTGATGATGTGCAGTCAGTGCTGGTATTGAAATCTCACTGACTCCTTCCGCACTCCTTGTCAATTCCCGACTTTGTCAAATCAACTATCGTGAATCTTTGATGTGGGTTGGCCCTTTAGGAACTCAGAGAAACAAGACAGACAGACCTGTTTCATCCCAGAAACCTCCCAGTTCCTGAGCCCTAGCCCTGGAAGTCTCAAAGCCATCACATCCAGAAATCTCTCTAGTCCCTGCTAGTGGTGAACTCACTTCGTCTTCCCCAGGACCACTAATTATTTCTCCATGTTTTCCTGTGAGATCTGAGGCCAGCTTTCTTCTTCCTCCCTCTGGCCTCTCCACGAACGATCTCCATTCTCTAGACAACATGTCTAGAACCGAGTCTTATAGGCACCGAGAGAGTGTGTCTTGAGGGCAGTTGGCGTTTCTAGGACACGAGTGACATCACAAAATTCCGAGAGCTCTCTGGGATACCGTGGAATTTCCAGAGAAGGGACTGCTGATGTCGTGAGGCACGGCCTTTACCTCCTTGCTGATATTTCTCCCCGAACTGACCGACCGACCGACCGACCGACCGACCAACCGGAACCTGAGGTTTCCTTTCCAGGAGTCTCTCCTCCGACACAGAGGGAGCCATTCAGGATTTCCTCCTTCCAAAACCAGAAATTTCTCTCTGCTTCATTAATATCTTCTCACTACTTCCTGAACCCATGGGGAGTTAGTTAGTTGAACACTCACTTTTTTCATGAATGACCCTTCCTCCCTCTCCTGAACATCTCATATTACTGATTCATACTCAGTAAAACAGTAATATGAGAAATTAGGCCAGGAGGACATGGAAGATGAGGGTTGAGTCTTCTGAAGTGAACAAGCACTTAGGGAAGGCTAAACTTAAGGGAATTTGACTCTGAGTGGCAAGACATGAATAGCTGCTGCCAAGGCACAGATACAGGCACCAACTGGGCCCTCGGCATCCTCCTGCATCATCAGAGCTGTGTGGGAAACTCAGCCCAAAGGAGGGGCCGTGTTCAAAGGGAGAGGGCATTTTCGAGGACAGCACTGTTTTCTTTTTCTTCTTTCTTTCTTTCTTTCTTTCTTTCTTTCTTTCTTTCTTTTTTTTTTTCGAGACAGGGTTGTTATGTAGTTTTTTTTTTTTTTTGGAGCCTGTCCTGGAACTAGCTCTTGTAGACCAGGCTGGTCTTGAACTCACATGCTTTCTTTTTTTTTTTCTATTGGATATTTTTGACTTCTTTATGAAAGATCAGGTGTTCGAAGATGTGTGGATCGATATCCGGGTCTTCTATTCGGTTCCATTGGTCCTCCTGTCTGTTCTTATGCCAGGACCAGGCTGTTTTCAGAACTGTAGCTTACAGAGTGTTCTTGCAGGTGGGGCACAGAAGAGGTTAATTACGGTACCTTAGTTCTTCTGCTTTTCTAGCAGACCGGAGCCCAGCTGACAGGAATCCAGTAGAGATGGTGTCAAGGTTCACACTGACACTAACAGATGTAACTTGAGCAGGATTTGTGATCCACATGAAATTTGCAATGAATTGCAGCAAATCTGTGACACTCTAACTTGCTCAGGCTCAGTATCTGAACATACAGATGTTTGCAATGATCACTGGCTTCAGGATTTTTTTTTTGTTGTTGTTGTTGTTGTTTTGTTTTTCCACGAGACAGGGTTTCCCTGTAGCTGAAGTTTAACGGCCTGGTGTTTTTGTGACTTACTGCTTCAAAGAACTTCTCCATTTCTTTATCCCTAAGGGAAAAGAAATATAATCACTAAATACATTTAAGTGTCTTTCAACCATTTTAGATCCCTCTGTTGAGAGTTCTCTGTTTAGGTCTGTACTCCATTTTTTAAAATTGGATTATTTGTTCTTTGGATGACCAATTTCTCGACTTCTTTGTGTATTTTGGAGATTAGTGAAGATCTTTTCCCATTCTGTAAGGCCGTCGTTTTGTCTTGTTGGCCATGTTCTTTGCTTTACAGAAGCTTTTCAGTTTCAGGAGGTCTCACTTATTAATTGTTTCTCTCAGTGTCTGTTTTTTTTTCTTTTTTTTTCTTTTTTCTTTCTTTTTTTTTCTTTTTTTTCTTTTTTTCTTTTTTTCTTTTTTTTCTTCTTCTTCTTTTCTTTTTTTTTCTTTTTTTTCTCTCTTTAGTTTTTTTCTTTGTTCTTTTTTTTTGTTTTGTTTTTCTTTTTTTTTTCTTTTTTCTTTTTTTTCTTTTTCTCTCAGTGTCTGTGCTACTGGGGTTCTATTTAGCAAGCGTTCTCCTGTGCCAATGTGTTCAAGTGCATTTGATATTTTTATTTTTATATTCTTTTATTGTGGATGAAGTCAATTATTTGAACTCTCAAATATTTTTATTGTTATTATCTCTCTATTTGTTTGCTTATTTGTGGTTGTTCACCAACTTGACTATCTAGAGGAAGTAAAAGTCGTAACAAGGTTTCCGTAGGTGAACCTGCGGAAGGATCATTAACGTGAGAGAGCAGCGGCGGCGGCTCTGCCCGCCCGCTCGCCTGCCTCGCCCGAGTTCTCGCCGGGAGGCGCGCTCCCCGGGTCGCACGTGTGTTGTGCGCACGGATGTGTGCGTGCGCACGGGCGCTCGTGGCGGTCGTGAGAGAGAGGTCGAGAGAGGGGGAAGGGGGACGGGCGCCGGCTCGCCCGCCCTCCTCGCCCCGTCCAAGGACCCGTGTCTGGCTCTGCCACTGGCGGCTCACGGCGGACGGCGGCTCTCTTCCCGCTCTCGCTCTCCTCCGTCCACTCCCGCTGCTTGCCTCACCGCACCGCAGCGGCCCGCGGGTGTGTCCCCTCTTTCCTGGGCGCGCGCCTTTCCCTCTCCATCCCTCTTCGCGGGGGAGGATGGGCGAGGGTCTGGTGGCGCCCCGGGCCCCCTCTCGCCGCCGACCTCCGCTCGCGCGCCGTGGCGCCGCGGCGCGCCTGTCAGGGAGGTGGCGGAGGTTGGGTGCACTTTTTTTTCCCCCCTCTCCACCTCCTTCTCCAAAGGACCGGGGTAGACCAGTAGTCCCTCCCACCGGGCGGGAGGCCATTTTTTTCCCCCGGGGATGCGGCGGGTCGACCAGATGTCCCGCTGGACTCTTTTTTTTTTTTTTTTAATGTATAATATATATTATATCTTCCTAGACCTGACGGGTCGACCAGTTGTCTCTGTGCACTTCCTTTTTTTTGACGGACTGGAAGCGGGTCGACCAGTTGTCCGATTAAATATTTGGCCTTAAAATGCTAAGTACCGGGGTCGACCAGTTGGTCTTGTGAACTTGGGTCGACCAGTTGTCTTTTTCCATGTCTTGATTGACTGATGTCATTCTTCAATGTGTTGGTGGTTAGTTTATCTCTTTTGTTCTCTATGCCAACACGCCCCACTCACCAAACACTTTTTTTTTAATTTATTTATTTACTTATTTTTATTTTACTTTTTTATTATTTATTTATTTATACATACATACATACATCCTGTCTATCTGTCCAGATGGGGCAGGGGTAGAAGGGGCTAGCTATGAGAGGAAGGTGCTCGGTGGGCATCCAGTTGTAAATAAGGCTGGGAATAAATAGCTGAATATTAATTCATTTGAGTAATATTAAAACTGTTCAAGTAGAAAACAATTGCTTTCTTTTTCTGTTTGCCCAGAGATCTGACTGACTGCAACTTGGAAAGAAGACGGCCCTGCTGGACAGAGACCTCCCTCCTGCTTTGGGTGGGTCGACCAGTTTACATGTTTATTTCCACGTTTTGTCTTTTATGGATTGAATGGATGTGTCTCTCTCTCTCTTTTTTTTTTTTTTTTTGGTTTTTCGAGACAGGGTTTCTCTGTGGCTTTGGAGCCTGTCCTGGAACTAGCACTGTAGACCAGGCTGGTCTCGAACTCACAGAGATCCGCCTACCTCTGCCTCCCGAGTACTGGGATTAAAGGCGTGCGCCACCATCGCCCGGCTCTCATTTTTTTTTCACGATTGCTTGCTTGCTTGCTTGCTTACTTACTTACTTACTTACTATCTGTTCAGCCCATCTCATTTACTTACTTCTTTAAAAAAAATGACCCACCTAGTTATTTACTTACTTACTTACTTACTTACTTACTTGTTCATTCATTCCTTCACTTCCTTATCTTCTTTCATATATCTGTTTATTTATCTGCTGATTTAGCGTGACTCATTTACTTATTGAATGTTTCAATTATTATTTAGTTTTATTCATTTATTCATTCTTTATGTCTATTTTTATGTATGTATTTACTTACTTTCTTAATTTTTTTTTTACTTTTTAAAATTTACTTAATTTTTTTCTTTCTTTGGGAATGTAGATTCTTTCTTCCTTTCTTCCTTTCTTTCCTTCTTTCTGTCTCCTGACTGTCACTGGCTAAGAAAATGGTGGCCTCCATGTCACTGGTCAGCATAGCAGCTCCTAAAATGGAATTTGATGAAGGGATACATAGATAGATAGATAGATAGATAGATAGATAGATAGATAGATAGATAGATAGATAGATAGATAGATGGGATGCGCACACGCTCACACACACACACACACACACACACACACACATATGCACGCACGTGCATGACATGTACAGATGGGGGGCGATTCCAATGTTTTCAGAGGAAGGTGCTCGCTGGTAATAATAAATGTGCTGGTAAATAAGGCTGGAAATAGCTGAATATTAAATCATTAAAACTCTTCAAATAAATAAAAAGCAATTCCATTTCTCTCTCTCTCTCTTTCTCACCATATACCAGCACATCTGAACTGACTGCAACATACAAAAGAAGAAGAAACACGGAAAGAAGACATCCCTGCTGGACAGGATCTGAGATGAGAATAAATTCATCGAATGGCTGCCAACAGCATTTCATTGAGAAGAGATTCCACATTTTATGCTGTACAGTTACTTAGTTAGATAGATAGATAAAGAGAGGCCTGTGAACTGGGGTGGGCTGTGGCTTCTCAGGTCACCTCAGGTCAGGGAGGGGCTGAGGAGTGTCCCATTGGCCTTGACAATAGGCAGGAGTCAGAGGTTAATGTCAGGGCAGGGCCTGAGAGTTCCTCAAAGGGAATGAATGGAGACCCTTGCTTACCTAAGAAATGCCTGACCTTGGAAAAGGACTTGTGGAAAGCGGGCCCTTGAAACTGTGGTTTCACGTCTTACTAGAAAGCTCCCTCTTGGAAGGGAAAGTCATCGTGATATCTTACTCTTTTCCCAAGGATACCCTACCTACCCTTCTGATCATTCTTACTGAATTAAGTCTTCCACTGCAAATAAATAAATAAATAAATAATAAATGAAGTGGGTGAGTGAGTGAGTGAGTAAGTAAGTAAGTAAGTAAGTAAACAAGCAAATACGTGGATGGACAAATAAATACAAAGTTTGCTGTTGTTGACTGACTTTTGATTTCATAATGAATCTCTCTCTCTCTCTCTCTCTCTCACACACACACACACTAAATATACAATAAAAGGAAGCATAACACCTTTACTCAGGGGGCAGAGTGAACTCTGAAAGTTTTCCAGGCGGGGGGGGGGGGGGAGAGACAGAATATAAGAACAAAATGAGAAACAAGGAAAAATAGTGTTGGCTGGCTGGCCGGCTTTCAGTTCCCTGACAGAAATGAGCACATTGTGGAGGAAACACAAAGTTGTTACACTATGTGGGTGTGATGAGGAGAGATTGTGAGTGAGTGTCCTGTCAGAACAAAGTTAGTCCCATAGTTGATGAAATTCATTATCCCAAAACTTCAGCAGAATATATCCCAAGTTTGCAAATGTGTGATCAGCTTGTGACAGGTTGGGCTGGAGATGCTGAGAACTGGGGAGCCCTCAATGCAAGAGCAGACACTCATTCCCATGAAGAGGGAGAGAGGGAGGGAGGGAGGGAGGGATCATTCATTCCTATACTCAAGTTTAAAGAAAGATGAGTGGCTATCTATGGAGAGACCACTCACAGATATGAAAAATCATTTCCTAAAAATCAAATTTCTCAGTCAGTATGCAACTGCTATGGTGCTTCTCCTAGATAGAGCAAAACACACAAACAAACTGATTCCTTGATCTAGAGCCACAGTGCACATGCTGTGGAAAAGGGGACATGGCCAACTTGAATCACAATATTCATCAGAGCATGGAAAGAGCGTAAAAAGGACACAGAGGACAGATAATTGTGGTCCTTCCTTCCTCCCTCCCTCCCTCCCTCCCTCCCTCCCTCCCTCCCTCCCTCCTTCCCTCAGGAAGTGACTGACAGATGAGACTTTGTCCAAGCAGGTTCTGTCTGAAATACCAGACTTGAGTTTCCCCCTCTGTGGGTATTAGCTAATCAGTCCTCCCTTCTTTCTGTAGGAAGGTGGTGCATGTCTCTCAGAACTTACCTGGTTTCCTCTGCACCAGGTGAACCAGGGAAAAGCTTTCTAAGCCTTATTCAGACCCATAGAGGCTGCGCTGTGTGTGACTTCAGAGACCTCAGGGAGTATAGGAGTGGGTGGGTGCTTGATGCTTCAGACTCATGTCATTGAAGGACATAACATAGTCTGGATTCACAGAGATTCACAACACAGAGCCATTGTCACTTACTAACAGCTCAGGACACCCAGAGCTAACAAGAAATTGCAGTCTCAGCCGGGCTTTAATCACAGCACACACACAGATCTCTGTGAATTCAAAGATGGCCTGATTTACAGAGTGAGTTTTAGGACAGCCCAAGATACAAAAAGAAACCCTTTCTTGAAAAACAAAGCAAAACAGCAAAAGAAAGAAAGACAAGGAAAAAGAAAAAAATGGCAGTCTCTTTCCACTCTCTCCTCCATTGGCTCTTAAAGAGCTCTCAAGCTGAACTGGAGACCATGGTGTCACTCAAAACTGGGAAGCCAGAAACCTTAGGGGGGTCACAGGAGTCGGACTGACTGCAGCACTTGATGCCTCAACCCTGCTAATGGCTGTGATATAAGGCATGGTAAAATACGGGCTTTGGCAGAGCACTACTCCCCTTTCTCTATTATTATTGCTACACAACGAAAAGGACCGGGGGGGGGGGGGTGATGATGTGCAGTCAGTGCTGGTATTGAAATCTCACTGACTCCTTCCGCACTCCTTGTCAATTCCCGACTTTGTCAAATCAACTATCGTGAATCTTTGATGTGGGTTGGCCCTTTAGGAACTCAGAGAAACAAGACAGACAGACCTGTTTCATCCCAGAAACCTCCCAGTTCCTGAGCCCTAGCCCTGGAAGTCTCAAAGCCATCACATCCAGAAATCTCTCTAGTCCCTGCTAGTGGTGAACTCACTTCGTCTTCCCCAGGACCACTAATTATTTCTCCATGTTTTCCTGTGAGATCTGAGGCCAGCTTTCTTCTTCCTCCCTCTGGCCTCTCCACGAACGATCTCCATTCTCTAGACAACATGTCTAGAACCGAGTCTTATAGGCACCGAGAGAGTGTGTCTTGAGGGCAGTTGGCGTTTCTAGGACACGAGTGACATCACAAAATTCCGAGAGCTCTCTGGGATACCGTGGAATTTCCAGAGAAGGGACTGCTGATGTCGTGAGGCACGGCCTTTACCTCCTTGCTGATATTTCTCCCCGAACTGACCGACCGACCGACCGACCGACCGACCAACCGGAACCTGAGGTTTCCTTTCCAGGAGTCTCTCCTCCGACACAGAGGGAGCCATTCAGGATTTCCTCCTTCCAAAACCAGAAATTTCTCTCTGCTTCATTAATATCTTCTCACTACTTCCTGAACCCATGGGGAGTTAGTTAGTTGAACACTCACTTTTTTCATGAATGACCCTTCCTCCCTCTCCTGAACATCTCATATTACTGATTCATACTCAGTAAAACAGTAATATGAGAAATTAGGCCAGGAGGACATGGAAGATGAGGGTTGAGTCTTCTGAAGTGAACAAGCACTTAGGGAAGGCTAAACTTAAGGGAATTTGACTCTGAGTGGCAAGACATGAATAGCTGCTGCCAAGGCACAGATACAGGCACCAACTGGGCCCTCGGCATCCTCCTGCATCATCAGAGCTGTGTGGGAAACTCAGCCCAAAGGAGGGGCCGTGTTCAAAGGGAGAGGGCATTTTCGAGGACAGCACTGTTTTCTTTTTCTTCTTTCTTTCTTTCTTTCTTTCTTTCTTTCTTTCTTTCTTTTTTTTTTTCGAGACAGGGTTGTTATGTAGTTTTTTTTTTTTTTTTGGAGCCTGTCCTGGAACTAGCTCTTGTAGACCAGGCTGGTCTTGAACTCACATGCTTTCTTTTTTTTTTTCTATTGGATATTTTTGACTTCTTTATGAAAGATCAGGTGTTCGAAGATGTGTGGATCGATATCCGGGTCTTCTATTCGGTTCCATTGGTCCTCCTGTCTGTTCTTATGCCAGGACCAGGCTGTTTTCAGAACTGTAGCTTACAGAGTGTTCTTGCAGGTGGGGCACAGAAGAGGTTAATTACGGTACCTTAGTTCTTCTGCTTTTCTAGCAGACCGGAGCCCAGCTGACAGGAATCCAGTAGAGATGGTGTCAAGGTTCACACTGACACTAACAGATGTAACTTGAGCAGGATTTGTGATCCACATGAAATTTGCAATGAATTGCAGCAAATCTGTGACACTCTAACTTGCTCAGGCTCAGTATCTGAACATACAGATGTTTGCAATGATCACTGGCTTCAGGATTTTTTTTTTGTTGTTGTTGTTGTTGTTTTGTTTTTCCACGAGACAGGGTTTCCCTGTAGCTGAAGTTTAACGGCCTGGTGTTTTTGTGACTTACTGCTTCAAAGAACTTCTCCATTTCTTTATCCCTAAGGGAAAAGAAATATAATCACTAAATACATTTAAGTGTCTTTCAACCATTTTAGATCCCTCTGTTGAGAGTTCTCTGTTTAGGTCTGTACTCCATTTTTTAAAATTGGATTATTTGTTCTTTGGATGACCAATTTCTCGACTTCTTTGTGTATTTTGGAGATTAGTGAAGATCTTTTCCCATTCTGTAAGGCCGTCGTTTTGTCTTGTTGGCCATGTTCTTTGCTTTACAGAAGCTTTTCAGTTTCAGGAGGTCTCACTTATTAATTGTTTCTCTCAGTGTCTGTTTTTTTTTCTTTTTTTTTCTTTTTTCTTTCTTTTTTTTTCTTTTTTTTCTTTTTTTCTTTTTTTCTTTTTTTTCTTCTTCTTCTTTTCTTTTTTTTTCTTTTTTTTCTCTCTTTAGTTTTTTTCTTTGTTCTTTTTTTTTGTTTTGTTTTTCTTTTTTTTTTCTTTTTTCTTTTTTTTCTTTTTCTCTCAGTGTCTGTGCTACTGGGGTTCTATTTAGCAAGCGTTCTCCTGTGCCAATGTGTTCAAGTGCATTTGATATTTTTATTTTTATATTCTTTTATTGTGGATGAAGTCAATTATTTGAACTCTCAAATATTTTTATTGTTATTATCTCTCTATTTGTTTGCTTATTTGTGGTTGTTCACCAACTTGACTATCTAGAGGAAGTAAAAGTCGTAACAAGGTTTCCGTAGGTGAACCTGCGGAAGGATCATTAACGTGAGAGAGCAGCGGCGGCGGCTCTGCCCGCCCGCTCGCCTGCCTCGCCCGAGTTCTCGCCGGGAGGCGCGCTCCCCGGGTCGCACGTGTGTTGTGCGCACGGATGTGTGCGTGCGCACGGGCGCTCGTGGCGGTCGTGAGAGAGAGGTCGAGAGAGGGGGAAGGGGGACGGGCGCCGGCTCGCCCGCCCTCCTCGCCCCGTCCAAGGACCCGTGTCTGGCTCTGCCACTGGCGGCTCACGGCGGACGGCGGCTCTCTTCCCGCTCTCGCTCTCCTCCGTCCACTCCCGCTGCTTGCCTCACCGCACCGCAGCGGCCCGCGGGTGTGTCCCCTCTTTCCTGGGCGCGCGCCTTTCCCTCTCCATCCCTCTTCGCGGGGGAGGATGGGCGAGGGTCTGGTGGCGCCCCGGGCCCCCTCTCGCCGCCGACCTCCGCTCGCGCGCCGTGGCGCCGCGGCGCGCCTGTCAGGGAGGTGGCGGAGGTTGGGTGCACTTTTTTTTCCCCCCTCTCCACCTCCTTCTCCAAAGGACCGGGGTAGACCAGTAGTCCCTCCCACCGGGCGGGAGGCCATTTTTTTCCCCCGGGGATGCGGCGGGTCGACCAGATGTCCCGCTGGACTCTTTTTTTTTTTTTTTTAATGTATAATATATATTATATCTTCCTAGACCTGACGGGTCGACCAGTTGTCTCTGTGCACTTCCTTTTTTTTGACGGACTGGAAGCGGGTCGACCAGTTGTCCGATTAAATATTTGGCCTTAAAATGCTAAGTACCGGGGTCGACCAGTTGGTCTTGTGAACTTGGGTCGACCAGTTGTCTTTTTCCATGTCTTGATTGACTGATGTCATTCTTCAATGTGTTGGTGGTTAGTTTATCTCTTTTGTTCTCTATGCCAACACGCCCCACTCACCAAACACTTTTTTTTTAATTTATTTATTTACTTATTTTTATTTTACTTTTTTATTATTTATTTATTTATACATACATACATACATCCTGTCTATCTGTCCAGATGGGGCAGGGGTAGAAGGGGCTAGCTATGAGAGGAAGGTGCTCGGTGGGCATCCAGTTGTAAATAAGGCTGGGAATAAATAGCTGAATATTAATTCATTTGAGTAATATTAAAACTGTTCAAGTAGAAAACAATTGCTTTCTTTTTCTGTTTGCCCAGAGATCTGACTGACTGCAACTTGGAAAGAAGACGGCCCTGCTGGACAGAGACCTCCCTCCTGCTTTGGGTGGGTCGACCAGTTTACATGTTTATTTCCACGTTTTGTCTTTTATGGATTGAATGGATGTGTCTCTCTCTCTCTTTTTTTTTTTTTTTTTGGTTTTTCGAGACAGGGTTTCTCTGTGGCTTTGGAGCCTGTCCTGGAACTAGCACTGTAGACCAGGCTGGTCTCGAACTCACAGAGATCCGCCTACCTCTGCCTCCCGAGTACTGGGATTAAAGGCGTGCGCCACCATCGCCCGGCTCTCATTTTTTTTTCACGATTGCTTGCTTGCTTGCTTGCTTACTTACTTACTTACTTACTATCTGTTCAGCCCATCTCATTTACTTACTTCTTTAAAAAAAATGACCCACCTAGTTATTTACTTACTTACTTACTTACTTACTTACTTGTTCATTCATTCCTTCACTTCCTTATCTTCTTTCATATATCTGTTTATTTATCTGCTGATTTAGCGTGACTCATTTACTTATTGAATGTTTCAATTATTATTTAGTTTTATTCATTTATTCATTCTTTATGTCTATTTTTATGTATGTATTTACTTACTTTCTTAATTTTTTTTTTACTTTTTAAAATTTACTTAATTTTTTTCTTTCTTTGGGAATGTAGATTCTTTCTTCCTTTCTTCCTTTCTTTCCTTCTTTCTGTCTCCTGACTGTCACTGGCTAAGAAAATGGTGGCCTCCATGTCACTGGTCAGCATAGCAGCTCCTAAAATGGAATTTGATGAAGGGATACATAGATAGATAGATAGATAGATAGATAGATAGATAGATAGATAGATAGATAGATAGATAGATAGATAGATGGGATGCGCACACGCTCACACACACACACACACACACACACACACACATATGCACGCACGTGCATGACATGTACAGATGGGGGGCGATTCCAATGTTTTCAGAGGAAGGTGCTCGCTGGTAATAATAAATGTGCTGGTAAATAAGGCTGGAAATAGCTGAATATTAAATCATTAAAACTCTTCAAATAAATAAAAAGCAATTCCATTTCTCTCTCTCTCTCTTTCTCACCATATACCAGCACATCTGAACTGACTGCAACATACAAAAGAAGAAGAAACACGGAAAGAAGACATCCCTGCTGGACAGGATCTGAGATGAGAATAAATTCATCGAATGGCTGCCAACAGCATTTCATTGAGAAGAGATTCCACATTTTATGCTGTACAGTTACTTAGTTAGATAGATAGATAAAGAGAGGCCTGTGAACTGGGGTGGGCTGTGGCTTCTCAGGTCACCTCAGGTCAGGGAGGGGCTGAGGAGTGTCCCATTGGCCTTGACAATAGGCAGGAGTCAGAGGTTAATGTCAGGGCAGGGCCTGAGAGTTCCTCAAAGGGAATGAATGGAGACCCTTGCTTACCTAAGAAATGCCTGACCTTGGAAAAGGACTTGTGGAAAGCGGGCCCTTGAAACTGTGGTTTCACGTCTTACTAGAAAGCTCCCTCTTGGAAGGGAAAGTCATCGTGATATCTTACTCTTTTCCCAAGGATACCCTACCTACCCTTCTGATCATTCTTACTGAATTAAGTCTTCCACTGCAAATAAATAAATAAATAAATAATAAATGAAGTGGGTGAGTGAGTGAGTGAGTAAGTAAGTAAGTAAGTAAGTAAACAAGCAAATACGTGGATGGACAAATAAATACAAAGTTTGCTGTTGTTGACTGACTTTTGATTTCATAATGAATCTCTCTCTCTCTCTCTCTCTCTCACACACACACACACTAAATATACAATAAAAGGAAGCATAACACCTTTACTCAGGGGGCAGAGTGAACTCTGAAAGTTTTCCAGGCGGGGGGGGGGGGGGGAGAGACAGAATATAAGAACAAAATGAGAAACAAGGAAAAATAGTGTTGGCTGGCTGGCCGGCTTTCAGTTCCCTGACAGAAATGAGCACATTGTGGAGGAAACACAAAGTTGTTACACTATGTGGGTGTGATGAGGAGAGATTGTGAGTGAGTGTCCTGTCAGAACAAAGTTAGTCCCATAGTTGATGAAATTCATTATCCCAAAACTTCAGCAGAATATATCCCAAGTTTGCAAATGTGTGATCAGCTTGTGACAGGTTGGGCTGGAGATGCTGAGAACTGGGGAGCCCTCAATGCAAGAGCAGACACTCATTCCCATGAAGAGGGAGAGAGGGAGGGAGGGAGGGAGGGATCATTCATTCCTATACTCAAGTTTAAAGAAAGATGAGTGGCTATCTATGGAGAGACCACTCACAGATATGAAAAATCATTTCCTAAAAATCAAATTTCTCAGTCAGTATGCAACTGCTATGGTGCTTCTCCTAGATAGAGCAAAACACACAAACAAACTGATTCCTTGATCTAGAGCCACAGTGCACATGCTGTGGAAAAGGGGACATGGCCAACTTGAATCACAATATTCATCAGAGCATGGAAAGAGCGTAAAAAGGACACAGAGGACAGATAATTGTGGTCCTTCCTTCCTCCCTCCCTCCCTCCCTCCCTCCCTCCCTCCCTCCCTCCCTCCTTCCCTCAGGAAGTGACTGACAGATGAGACTTTGTCCAAGCAGGTTCTGTCTGAAATACCAGACTTGAGTTTCCCCCTCTGTGGGTATTAGCTAATCAGTCCTCCCTTCTTTCTGTAGGAAGGTGGTGCATGTCTCTCAGAACTTACCTGGTTTCCTCTGCACCAGGTGAACCAGGGAAAAGCTTTCTAAGCCTTATTCAGACCCATAGAGGCTGCGCTGTGTGTGACTTCAGAGACCTCAGGGAGTATAGGAGTGGGTGGGTGCTTGATGCTTCAGACTCATGTCATTGAAGGACATAACATAGTCTGGATTCACAGAGATTCACAACACAGAGCCATTGTCACTTACTAACAGCTCAGGACACCCAGAGCTAACAAGAAATTGCAGTCTCAGCCGGGCTTTAATCACAGCACACACACAGATCTCTGTGAATTCAAAGATGGCCTGATTTACAGAGTGAGTTTTAGGACAGCCCAAGATACAAAAAGAAACCCTTTCTTGAAAAACAAAGCAAAACAGCAAAAGAAAGAAAGACAAGGAAAAAGAAAAAAATGGCAGTCTCTTTCCACTCTCTCCTCCATTGGCTCTTAAAGAGCTCTCAAGCTGAACTGGAGACCATGGTGTCACTCAAAACTGGGAAGCCAGAAACCTTAGGGGGGTCACAGGAGTCGGACTGACTGCAGCACTTGATGCCTCAACCCTGCTAATGGCTGTGATATAAGGCATGGTAAAATACGGGCTTTGGCAGAGCACTACTCCCCTTTCTCTATTATTATTGCTACACAACGAAAAGGACCGGGGGGGGGGTGATGATGTGCAGTCAGTGCTGGTATTGAAATCTCACTGACTCCTTCCGCACTCCTTGTCAATTCCCGACTTTGTCAAATCAACTATCGTGAATCTTTGATGTGGGTTGGCCCTTTAGGAACTCAGAGAAACAAGACAGACAGACCTGTTTCATCCCAGAAACCTCCCAGTTCCTGAGCCCTAGCCCTGGAAGTCTCAAAGCCATCACATCCAGAAATCTCTCTAGTCCCTGCTAGTGGTGAACTCACTTCGTCTTCCCCAGGACCACTAATTATTTCTCCATGTTTTCCTGTGAGATCTGAGGCCAGCTTTCTTCTTCCTCCCTCTGGCCTCTCCACGAACGATCTCCATTCTCTAGACAACATGTCTAGAACCGAGTCTTATAGGCACCGAGAGAGTGTGTCTTGAGGGCAGTTGGCGTTTCTAGGACACGAGTGACATCACAAAATTCCGAGAGCTCTCTGGGATACCGTGGAATTTCCAGAGAAGGGACTGCTGATGTCGTGAGGCACGGCCTTTACCTCCTTGCTGATATTTCTCCCCGAACTGACCGACCGACCGACCGACCGACCAACCGGAACCTGAGGTTTCCTTTCCAGGAGTCTCTCCTCCGACACAGAGGGAGCCATTCAGGATTTCCTCCTTCCAAAACCAGAAATTTCTCTCTGCTTCATTAATATCTTCTCACTACTTCCTGAACCCATGGGGAGTTAGTTAGTTGAACACTCACTTTTTTCATGAATGACCCTTCCTCCCTCTCCTGAACATCTCATATTACTGATTCATACTCAGTAAAACAGTAATATGAGAAATTAGGCCAGGAGGACATGGAAGATGAGGGTTGAGTCTTCTGAAGTGAACAAGCACTTAGGGAAGGCTAAACTTAAGGGAATTTGACTCTGAGTGGCAAGACATGAATAGCTGCTGCCAAGGCACAGATACAGGCACCAACTGGGCCCTCGGCATCCTCCTGCATCATCAGAGCTGTGTGGGAAACTCAGCCCAAAGGAGGGGCCGTGTTCAAAGGGAGAGGGCATTTTCGAGGACAGCACTGTTTTCTTTTTCTTCTTTCTTTCTTTCTTTCTTTCTTTCTTTCTTTCTTTCTTTCTTTCTTTTTTTTTTCGAGACAGGGTTGTTCTGTAGTTTTTTTTTTTTGGAGCCTGTCCTGGAACTAGCTCTTGTAGACCAGGCTGGTCTTGAACTCACATGCTTTCTTTTTTTTTCTATTGGATATTTTTGACTTCTTTATCAAAGATCAGGTGTTCGAAGATGTGTGGATCAATATCCGGGTCTTCTATTCGGTTCCATTGGTCCTCCTGTCTGTTCTTATGCCAGGACCAGGCTGTTTTCAGAACTGTAGCTTACAGAGTGTTCTTGCAGGTGGGGCACAGAAGAGGTTAATTACGGTACCTTAGTTCTTCTGCTTTTCTAGCAGACCAGAGCCCAGCTGACAGGAATCCAGTAGAGATGGTGTCAAGGTTCACACTGACACTAACAGCTGTAACTTGAGCAGGATTTGTGATCCACATGAAATTTGCAATGAATTGCAGCAAATCTGTGACACTCTAACTTGCTCAGGCTCAGTATCTGAACATACAGATGTTTGCAATGATCACTGGCTTCAGGATTTTTTGTTGTTGTTGTTGTTGTTGTTTTGTTTTTCCACGAGACAGGGTTTCCCTGTAGCTGAAGTTTAACGGCCTGGTGTTTTTGTGACTTACTGCTTCAAAGAACTTCTCCATTTCTTTATCCCTAAGGGAAAAGAAATATAATCACTAAATACATTTAAGTGTCTTTCAACCATTTTAGATCCCTCTGTTGAGAGTTCTCTGTTTAGGTCTGTACTCCATTTTTTAAAATTGGATTATTTGTTCTTTGGATGACCAATTTCTCGACTTCTTTGTGTATTTTGGAGATTAGTGAAGATCTTTTCCCATTCTGTAAGGCCGTCGTTTTGTCTTGTTGGCCATGTTCTTTGCTTTACAGAAGCTTTTCAGTTTCAGGAGGTCTCACTTATTAATTGTTTCTCTCAGTGTCTGTTTTTTTTTCTTTTTTTTTCTTTTTTCTTTCTTTTTTTTTTCTTTTTTTTCTTTTTTTCTTTTTTTCTTTTTTTTCTTCTTCTTCTTTTCTTTTTTTTTCTTTTTTTTCTCTCTTTAGTTTTTTTCTTTGTTCTTTTTTTTGTTTTGTTTTTCTTTTTTTTTTTCTTTTTTCTTTTTTTTCTTTTTCTCTCAGTGTCTGTGCTACTGGGGTTCTATTTAGCAAGCGTTCTCCTGTGCCAATGTGTTCAAGTGCATTTGATATTTTTATTTTTATATTCTTTTATTGTGGATGAAGTCAATTATTTGAACTCTCAAATATTTTTATTGTTATTATCTCTCTATTTGTTTGCTTATTTGTGGTTGTTCACCAACTTGACTATCTAGAGGAAGTAAAAGTCGTAACAAGGTTTCCGTAGGTGAACCTGCGGAAGGATCATTAACGTGAGAGAGCAGCGGCGGCGGCTCTGCCCGCCCGCTCGCCTGCCTCGCCCGAGTTCTCGCCGGGAGGCGCGCTCCCCGGGTCGCACGTGTGTTGTGCGCACGGAAGTGTGCGTGCGCACGGGCGCTCGTGGCGGTCGTGAGAGAGAGGTCGAGAGAGGGGGAAGGGGGACGGGCGCCAGCTCGCCCGCCCTCCTCGCCCCGTCCGAGGACCCGTGTCTGGCTCTGCCACTGGCGGCTCACGGCGGACGGCGGCTCTCTTCCCGCTCTCGCTCTCCTCCGTCCACTCCCGCTGCTTGCCTCACCGCACCGCAGCGGCCCGCGGGTGTGTCCCCTCTTTCCCGGGCGCGCGCCTTTCCCTCTCCATCCCTCTTCGCGGGGGAGGATGGGCGAGGGTCTGGCGGCGCCCCGGGCCCCCTCTCGCCGCCGACCTCCACTCGCGCGCCGTGGCGCCGCGGCGCGCCTGTCGGGGAGGCGGCGGAGGTTGGGCGCACTTTTTTTCCCCCCTCTCCACCTCCTTCTCCAAAGGACCGGGGTAGACCAGTAATCCCTCCCACCGGGCGGGAGGCCATTTTTTTCCCCCGGGGATGCGGCGGGTCGACCAGATGTCCCGCTGGACTCTTTTTTTTTTTTTTTTTTTTAATGTATAATATATATTATATCTTCCTAGACCTGACGGGTCGACCAGTTGTCTCTGTGCACTTCCTTTTTTTTGACGGACTGGAAGCGGGTCGACCAGTTGTCCGATTAAATATTTGGCCTTAAAATCCTAAGTACCGGGGTCGACCAGTTGGCCTTGTGAACTTGGGTCGACCAGTTGTCTTTTTCCATGTCTTGATTGACTGATGTCATTCTTCAATGTGTTGGTGGTTAGTTTATCTCTTTTGTTCTCTATGCCAACACGCCCCACTCACCAAACACTTTTTTTTAAATTTATTTATTTACTTATTTTTATTTTACTTTTTTATTATTTATTTATTTATACATACATACATACATACATCCTGTCTATCTGTCCAGATGGGGCAGGGGTAGAAGGGGCTAGCTATGAGAGGAAGGTGCTCGGTGGGCATCCAGTTGTAAATAAGGCTGGGAATAAATAGCTGAATATTAATTCATTTGAGTAATATTAAAACTGTTCAAGTAGAAAACAATTGCTTTCTTTTTCTGTTTGCCCAGAGATCTGACTGACTGCAACTTGGAAAGAAGACGGCCCTGCTGGACAGAGACCTCCCTCCTGCTTTGGGTGGGTCGACCAGTTTACATGTTTATTTCCACGTTTTGTCTTTTATGGATTGAATGGATGTGTCTCTCTCTCTCTGTTTTTTTTTTTTTTTGGTTTTTCGAGACAGGGTTTCTCTGTGGCTTTGGAGCCTGTCCTGGAACTAGCACTGTAGACCAGGCTGGTCTCGAACTCACAGAGATCCGCCTACCTCTGCCTCCCGAGTACTGGGATTAAAGGCGTGCGCCACCATCACCCGGCTCTCATTTTTTTTTCACGATTGCTTGCTTGCTTGCTTGCTTACTTACTTACTTACTTACTATCTGTTCAGCCCATCTCATTTACTTACTTCTTTAAAAAAAATGACCCACCTAGTTATTTACTTACTTACTTACTTACTTGTTCATTCATTCCTTCACTTCCTTATCTTCTTTCATATATCTGTTTATTTATCTGCTGATTTAGCGTGACTCATTTACTTATTGAATGTTTCAATTATTATTTAGTTTTATTCATTTATTCATTCTTTATGTCTATTTTTATGTATGTATTTACTTACTTTCTTAATTTTTTTTTTACTTTTTAAAATTTACTTAATTTTTTTCTTTCTTTGGGAATGTAGATTCTTTCTTCCTTTCTTCCTTTCTTTCCTTCTTTCTGTCTCCTGACTGTCACTGGCTAAGAAAATGGTGGCCTCCATGTCACTGGTCAGCATAGCAGCTCCTAAAATGGAATTTGATGAAGGGATACATAGATAGATAGATAGATAGATAGATAGATAGATAGATAGATAGATAGATAGATAGATAGATAGATGGGATGCGCCCACGCTCACACACACACACACACACACACATATGCACGCACGTGCATGACATGTACAGATGGGGGGCGATTCCAATGTTTTCAGAGGAAGGTGCTCGCTGGTAATAATAAATGTGCTGGTAAATAAGGCTGGAAATAGCTGAATATTAAATCATTAAAACTCTTCAAATAAATAAAAAGCAATTCCATTTCTCTCTCTCTCTCTTTCTTACCATATACCAGCACATCTGAACTGACTGCAACATACAAAAGAAGAAGAAACACGGAAAGAAGACATCCCTGCTGGACAGGATCTGAGATGAGAATAAATTCATCGAATGGCTGCCAACAGCATTTCATTGAGAAGAGATTCCACATTTTATGCTGTACAGTTACTTAGTTAGATAGATAGATAAAGAGAGGCCTGTGAACTGGGGTGGGCTGTGGCTTCTCAGGTCACCTCAGGTCAGGGAGGGGCTGAGGAGTGTCCCATTGGCCTTGACAATAGGCAGGAGTCAGAGGTTAATGTCAGGGCAGGGCCTGAGAGTTCCTCAAAGGGAATGAATGGAGACCCTTGCTTACCTAAGAAATGCCTGACCTTGGAAAAGGACTTGTGGAAAGCGGGCCCTTGAAACTGTGGTTTCACGTCTTACTAGAAAGCTCCCTCTCGGAAGGGAAAGTCATCGTGATATCTTACTCTTTTCCCAAGGATACCCTACCTACCCTTCTGATCATTCTTACTGAATTAAGTCTTCCACTGCAAATAAATAAATAAATAAATAATAAATGAAGTGGGTGAGTGAGTGAGTGAGTGAGTAAGTAAGTAAGTAAGTAAGTAAACAAGCAAATACGTGGATGGACAAATAAATACAAAGTTTGCTGTTGTTGACTGACTTTTGATTTCATAATGAATCTCTCTCTCTCTCTCTCTCTCACACACACACACACACTAAATATACAATAAAAGGAAGCATAACACCTTTACTCAGGGGGCAGAGTGAACTCTGAAAGTTTTCCAGGCGGGGGGGGGGGGGAGAGACAGAATATAAGAACAAAATGAGAAACAAGGAAAAATAGTGTTGGCTGGCTGGCCGGCTTTCAGTTCCCTGACAGAAATGAGCACATTGTGGAGGAAACACAAAGTTGTTACACTATGTGGGTGTGATGAGGAGAGATTGTGAGTGAGTGTCCTGTCAGAACAAAGTTAGTCCCATAGTTGATGAAATTCATTATCCCAAAACTTCAGCAGAATATATCCCAAGTTTGCAAATGTGTGATCAGCTTGTGACAGGTTGGGCTGGAGATGCTGAGAACTGGGGAGCCCTCAATGCAAGAGCAGACACTCATTCCCATGAAGAGGGAGAGAGGGAGGGAGGGAGGGAGGGAGGGTCATTCATTCGTATACTCAAGTTTAAAGAAAGATGAGTGGCTATCTATGGAGAGACCACTCACAGATATGAAAAATCATTTCCTAAAAATCAAATTTCTCAGTCAGTATGCAACTGCTATGGTGCTTCTCCTAGATAGAGCAAAACACACAAACAAACTGATTCCTTGATCTAGAGCCACAGTGCACATGCTGTGGAAAAGGGGACATGGCCAACTTGAATCACAATATTCATCAGAGCATGGAAAGAGCGTAAAAAGGACACAGAGGACAGATAATTGTGGTCCTTCCTTCCTCCCTCCCTCCCTCCCTCCCTCCCTCCCTCCCTCCCTCCCTCCCTCCTTCCCTCAGGAAGTGACTGACAGATGAGACTTTGTCCAAGCAGGTTCTGTCTGAAATACCAGACTTGAGTTTCCCCCTCTGTGGGTATTAGCTAATCAGTCCTCCCTTCTTTCTGTAGGAAGGTGGTGCATGTCTCTCAGAACTTACCTGGTTTCCTCTGCACCAGGTGAACCAGGGAAAAGCTTTCTAAGCCTTATTCAGACCCATAGAGGCTGCGCTGTGTGTGACTTCAGAGACCTCAGGGAGTATAGGGGTGGGTGGGTGCTTGATGCTTCAGACTCATGTCATTGAAGGACATAACATAGTCTGGATTCACAGAGATTCACAACACAGAGCCATTGTCACTTACTAACAGCTCAGGACACCCAGAGCTAACAAGAAATTGCAGTCTCAGCCGGGCTTTAATCACAGCACACACACAGATCTCTGTGAATACAAAGATGGCCTGATTTACAGAGTGAGTTTTAGGACAGCCCAAGATACAAAAAGAAACCCTTTCTTGAAAAACAAAGCAAAACAGCAAAAGAAAGAAAGACAAGGAAAAAGAAAAAAATGGCAGTCTCTTTCCACTCTCTCCTCCATTGGCTCTTAAAGAGCTCTCAAGCTGAACTGGAGACCATGGTGTCACTCAAAACTGGGAAGCCAGAAACCTTAGGGGGGTCACAGGAGTCGGACTGACTGCAGCACTTGATGCCTCAACCCTGCTAATGGCTGTGATATAAGGCATGGTAAAATACGCGCTTTGGCAGAGCACTACTCCCCTTTCTCTATTATTATTGCTACACAACGAAAAGGACCGGGGGGGGGGGTGATGATGTGCAGTCAGTGCTGGTATTGAAATCTCACTGACTCCTTCCGCACTCCTTGTCAATTCCCGACTTTGTCAAATCAACTATCGTGAATCTTTGATGTGGGTTGGCCCTTTAGGAACTCAGAGAAACAAGACAGACAGACCTGTTTCATCCCAGAAACCTCCCAGTTCCTGAGCCGTAGCCCTGGAAGTCTCAAAGCCATCACATCCAGAAATCTCTCTAGTCCCTGCTAGTGGTGAACTCACTTCGTCTTCCCCAGGACCACTAATTATTTCTCCATGTTTTCCTGTGAGATCTGAGGCCATCTTTCTTCTTCCTCCCTCTGGCCTCTCCACGAACGATCTCCATTCTCTAGACAACATGTCTAGAACCGAGTCTTATAGGCACCGAGAGAGTGTGTCTTGAGGGCAGTTGGCGTTTCTAGGACACGAGTGACATCACAAAATTCCGAGAGCTCTCTGGGATACCGTGGAATTTCCAGAGAAGGGACTGCTGATGTCGTGAGGCACGGCCTTTACCTCCTTGCTGATATTTCTCCCCGAACTGACCGACCGACCGACCGACCGACCAACCGGAACCTGAGGTTTCCTTTCCAGGAGTCTCTCCTCCGACACAGAGGGAGCCATTCAGGATTTCCTCCTTCCAAAACCAGAAATTTCTCTCTGCTTCATTAATATCTTCTCACTACTTCCTGAACCCATGGGGAGTTAGTTAGTTGAACACTCACTTTTTTCATGAATGACCCTTCCTCCCTCTCCTGAACATCTCATATTACTGATTCATACTCAGTAAAACAGTAATATGAGAAATTAGGCCAGGAGGACATGGAAGATGAGGGTTGAGTCTTCTGAAGTGAACAAGCACTTAGGGAAGGCTAAACTTAAGGGAATTTGACTCTGAGTGGCAAGACATGAATAGCTGCTGCCAAGGCACAGATACAGGCACCAACTGGGCCCTCGGCATCCTCCTGCATCATCAGAGCTGTGTGGGAAACTCAGCCCAAAGGAGGGGCCGTGTTCAAAGGGAGAGGGCATTTTCGAGGACAGCACTGTTTTCTTTTTCTTCTTTCTTTCTTTTTTTCTTTCTTTCTTTCTTTCTTTCTTTCTTTCTTTCTTTCTTTTTTTTTTTCGAGACAGGGTTGTTCTGTAGTTTTTTTTTTTTTTTGGAGCCTGTCCTGGAACTAGCTCTTGTAGACCAGGCTGGTCTTGAACTCACATGCTTTCTTTTTTTTTCTATTGGATATTTTTGACTTCTTTATCAAAGATCAGGTGTTCGAAGATGTGTGGATCGATATCCGGGTCTTCTATTCGGTTCCATTGGTCCTCCTGTCTGTTCTTATGCCAGGACCAGGCTGTTTTCAGAACTGTAGCTTACAGAGTGTTCTTGCAGGTGGGGCACAGAAGAGGTTAATTACGGTACCTTAGTTCTTCTGCTTTTCTAGCAGACCGGAGCCCAGCTGACAGGAATCCAGTAGAGATGGTGTCAAGGTTCACACTGACACTAACAGCTGTAACTTGAGCAGGATTTGTGATCCACAGGAAATTTGCAATGAATTGCAGCAAATCTGTGACACTCTAACTTGCTCAGGCTCAGTATCTGAACATACAGATGTTTGCAATGATCACTGGCTTCAGGATTTTTTTTTTTTTTGTTGTTGTTGTTTTGTTTTTCCACGAGACAGGGTTTCCCTGTAGCTGAAGTTTAACGGCCTGGTGTTTTTGTGACTTACTGCTTCAAAGAACTTCTCCATTTCTTTATCCCTAAGGGAAAAGAAATATAATCACTAAATACATTTAAGTGTCTTTCAACCATTTTAGATCCCTCTGTTGAGAGTTCTCTGTTTAGGTCTGTACTCCATTTTTTAAAATTGGATTATTTGTTCTTTGGATGACCAATTTCTCGACTTCTTTGTGTATTTTGGAGATTAGTGAAGATCTTTTCCCATTCTGTAAGGCCGTCGTTTTGTCTTGTTGGCCATGTTCTTTGCTTTACAGAAGCTTTTCAGTTTCAGGAGGTCTCACTTATTAATTGTTTCTCTCAGTGTCTGTTTTTTTTTCTTTTTTTTTCTTTTTTCTTTCTTTTTTTTTTCTTTTTTTTCTTTTTTTCTTTTTTTCTTTTTTTTCTTCTTCTTCTTTTCTTTTTTTTTCTTTTTTTTCTCTCTTTAGTTTTTTTCTTTGTTCTTTTTTTTGTTTTGTTTTTCTTTTTTTTTTTCTTTTTTCTTTTTTTTCTTTTTCTCTCAGTGTCTGTGCTACTGGGGTTCTATTTAGCAAGCGTTCTCCTGTGCCAATGTGTTCAAGTGCATTTGATATTTTTATTTTTATATTCTTTTATTGTGGATGAAGTCAATTATTTGAACTCTCAAATATTTTTATTGTTATTATCTCTCTATTTGTTTGCTTATTTGTGGTTGTTCACCAACTTGACTATCTAGAGGAAGTAAAAGTCGTAACAAGGTTTCCGTAGGTGAACCTGCGGAAGGATCATTAACGTGAGAGAGCAGCGGCGGCGGCTCTGCCCGCCCGCTCGCCTGCCTCGCCCGAGTTCTCGCCGGGAGGCGCGCTCCCCGGGTCGCACGTGTGTTGTGCGCACGGAAGTGTGCGTGCGCACGGGCGCTCGTGGCGGTCGTGAGAGAGAGGTCGAGAGAGGGGGAAGGGGGACGGGCGCCAGCTCGCCCGCCCTCCTCGCCCCGTCCGAGGACCCGTGTCTGGCTCTGCCACTGGCGGCTCACGGCGGACGGCGGCTCTCTTCCCGCTCTCGCTCTCCTCCGTCCACTCCCGCTGCTTGCCTCACCGCACCGCAGCGGCCCGCGGGTGTGTCCCCTCTTTCCCGGGCGCGCGCCTTTCCCTCTCCATCCCTCTTCGCGGGGGAGGATGGGCGAGGGTCTGGCGGCGCCCCGGGCCCCCTCTCGCCGCCGACCTCCACTCGCGCGCCGTGGCGCCGCGGCGCGCCTGTCGGGGAGGCGGCGGAGGTTGGGCGCACTTTTTTTCCCCCCTCTCCACCTCCTTCTCCAAAGGACCGGGGTAGACCAGTAATCCCTCCCACCGGGCGGGAGGCCATTTTTTTCCCCCGGGGATGCGGCGGGTCGACCAGATGTCCCGCTGGACTCTTTTTTTTTTTTTTTTTTTTAATGTATAATATATATTATATCTTCCTAGACCTGACGGGTCGACCAGTTGTCTCTGTGCACTTCCTTTTTTTTGACGGACTGGAAGCGGGTCGACCAGTTGTCCGATTAAATATTTGGCCTTAAAATGCTAAGTACCGGGGTCGACCAGTTGGCCTTGTGAACTTGGGTCGACCAGTTGTCTTTTTCCATGTCTTGATTGACTGATGTCATTCTTCAATGTGTTGGTGGTTAGTTTATCTCTTTTGTTCTCTATGCCAACACGCCCCACTCACCAAACACTTTTTTTTAAATTTATTTATTTACTTATTTTTATTTTACTTTTTTATTATTTATTTATTTATACATACATACATACATCCTGTCTATCTGTCCAGATGGGGCAGGGGTAGAAGGGGCTAGCTATGAGAGGAAGGTGCTCGGTGGGCATCCAGTTGTAAATAAGGCTGGGAATAAATAGCTGAATATTAATTCATTTGAGTAATATTAAAACTGTTCAAGTAGAAAACAATTGCTTTCTTTTTCTGTTTGCCCAGAGATCTGACTGACTGCAACTTGGAAAGAAGACGGCCCTGCTGGACAGAGACCTCCCTCCTGCTTTGGGTGGGTCGACCAGTTTACATGTTTATTTCCACGTTTTGTCTTTTATGGATTGAATGGATGTGTCTCTCTCTCTCTGTTTTTTTTTTTTTTTGGTTTTTCGAGACAGGGTTTCTCTGTGGCTTTGGAGCCTGTCCTGGAACTAGCACTGTAGACCAGGCTGGTCTCGAACTCACAGAGATCCGCCTACCTCTGCCTCCCGAGTACTGGGATTAAAGGCGTGCGCCACCATCACCCGGCTCTCATTTTTTTTTCACGATTGCTTGCTTGCTTGCTTGCTTACTTACTTACTTACTTACTATCTGTTCAGCCCATCTCATTTACTTACTTCTTTAAAAAAAATGACCCACCTAGTTATTTACTTACTTACTTACTTACTTGTTCATTCATTCCTTCACTTCCTTATCTTCTTTCATATATCTGTTTATTTATCTGCTGATTTAGCGTGACTCATTTACTTATTGAATGTTTCAATTATTATTTAGTTTTATTCATTTATTCATTCTTTATGTCTATTTTTATGTATGTATTTACTTACTTTCTTAATTTTTTTTTTACTTTTTAAAATTTACTTAATTTTTTTCTTTCTTTGGGAATGTAGATTCTTTCTTCCTTTCTTCCTTTCTTTCCTTCTTTCTGTCTCCTGACTGTCACTGGCTAAGAAAATGGTGGCCTCCATGTCACTGGTCAGCATAGCAGCTCCTAAAATGGAATTTGATGAAGGGATACATAGATAGATAGATAGATAGATAGATAGATAGATAGATAGATAGATAGATAGATAGATAGATGGGATGCGCACACGCTCACACACACACACACACACACACACACATATGCACGCACGTGCATGACATGTACAGATGGGGGGCGATTCCAATGTTTTCAGAGGAAGGTGCTCGCTGGTAATGATAAATGTGCTGGTAAATAAGGCTGGAAATAGCTGAATATTAAATCATTAAAACTCTTCAAATAAATAAAAAACAATTCCATTTCTCTCTCTCTCTCTTTCTCACCATATACCAGCACATCTGAACTGACTGCAACATACAAAAGAAGAAGAAACACGGAAAGAAGACATCCCTGCTGGACAGGATCTGAGATGAGAATAAATTCATCGAATGGCTGCCAACAGCATTTCATTGAGAAGAGATTCCACATTTTATGCCGTACAGTTACTTAGTTAGATAGATAGATAAAGAGAGGCCTGTGAACTGGGGTGGGCTGTGGCTTCTCAGGTCACCTCAGGTCAGGGAGGGGCTGAGGAGTGTCCCATTGGCCTTGACAATAGGCAGGAGTCAGAGGTTAATGTCAGGGCAGGGCCTGAGAGTTCCTCAAAGGGAATGAATGGAGACCCTTGCTTACCTAAGAAATGCCTGACCTTGGAAAAGGACTTGTGGAAAGCGGGCCCTTGAAACTGTGGTTTCACGTCTTACTAGAAAGCTCCCTCTTGGAAGGGAAAGTCATCGTGATATCTTACTCTTTTCCCAAGGATACCCTACCTACCCTTCTGATCATTCTTACTGAATTAAGTCTTCCACTGCAAATAAATAAATAAATAAATAAATAATAAATGAAGTGGGTGAGTGAGTGAGTGAGTGAGTAAGTTAGTAAGTAAGTAAGTAAACAAGCAAATACGTGGATGGACAAATAAATACAAAGTTTGCTGTTGTTGACTGACTTTTGATTTCATAATGAATCTCTCTCTCTCTCTCTCTCTCTCTCACACACACACACACACACTAAATATACAATAAAAGGAAGCATAACACCTTTACTCAGGGGGCAGAGTGAACTCTGAAAGTTTTCCAGGCGGGGGGGGGGGGGGGAGAGACAGAATATAAGAACAAAATGAGAAACAAGGAAAAATAGTGTTGGCTGGCTGGCCGGCTTTCAGTTCCCTGACAGAAATGAGCACATTGTGGAGGAAACACAAAGTTGTTACACTATGTGGGTGTGATGAGGAGAGATTGTGAGTGAGTGTCCTGTCAGAACAAAGTTAGTCCCATAGTTGATGAAATTCATTATCCCAAAACTTCAGCAGAATATATCCCAAGTTTGCAAATGTGTGATCAGCTTGTGACAGGTTGGGCTGGAGATGCTGAGAACTGGGGAGCCCTCAATGCAAGAGCAGACACTCATTCCCATGAAGAGGGAGAGAGGGAGGGAGGGAGGGAGGGAGGGATCATTCATTCGTATACTCAAGTTTAAAGAAAGATGAGTGGCTATCTATGGAGAGACCACTCACAGATATGAAAAATCATTTCCTAAAAATCAAATTTCTCAGTCAGTATGCAACTGCTATGGTGCTTCTCCTAGATAGAGCAAAACACACAAACAAACTGATTCCTTGATCTAGAGCCACAGTGCACATGCTGTGGAAAAGGGGACATGGCCAACTTGAATCACAATATTCATCAGAGCATGGAAAGAGCGTAAAAAGGACACAGAGGAGAGATAATTGTGGTCCTTCCTTCCTCCCTCCCTCCCTCCCTCCCTCCCTCCTTCCCTCAGGAAGTGACTGACAGATGAGACTTTGTCCAAGCAGGTTCTGTCTGAAATACCAGACTTGAGTTTCCCCCTCTGTGGGTATTAGCTAATCAGTCCTCCCTTCTTTCTGTAGGAAGGTGGTGCATGTCTCTCAGAACTTACCTGGTTTCCTCTGCACCAGGTGAACCAGGGAAAAGCTTTCTAAGCCTTATTCAGACCCATAGAGGCTGCGCTGTGTGTGACTTCAGAGACCTCAGGGAGTATAGGAGTGGGTGGGTGCTTGATGCTTCAGACTCATGTCATTGAAGGACATAACATAGTCTGGATTCACAGAGATTCACAACACAGAGCCATTGTCACTTACTAACAGCTCAGGACACCCAGAGCTAACAAGAAATTGCAGTCTCAGCCGGGCTTTAATCACAGCACACACACAGATCTCTGTGAATTCAAAGATGGCCTGATTTACAGAGTGAGTTTTAGGACAGCCCAAGATACAAAAAGAAACCCTTTCTTGAAAAACAAAGCAAAACAGCAAAAGAAAGAAAGACAAGGAAAAAGAAAAAAATGGCAGTCTCTTTCCACTCTCTCCTCCATTGGCTCTTAAAGAGCTCTCAAGCTGAACTGGAGACCATGGTGTCACTCAAAACTGGGAAGCCAGAAACCTTAGGGGGGTCACAGGAGTCGGACTGACTGCAGCACTTGATGCCTCAACCCTGCTAATGGCTGTGATATAAGGCATGGTAAAATACGGGCTTTGGCAGAGCACTACTCCCCTTTCTCTATTATTATTGCTACACAACGAAAAGGACCGGGGGGGGGGGGTGATGATGTGCAGTCAGTGCTGGTATTGAAATCTCACTGACTCCTTCCGCACTCCTTGTCAATTCCCGACTTTGTCAAATCAACTATCGTGAATCTTTGATGTGGGTTGGCCCTTTAGGAACTCAGAGAAACAAGACAGACAGACCTGTTTCATCCCAGAAACCTCCCAGTTCCTGAGCCCTAGCCCTGGAAGTCTCAAAGCCATCACATCCAGAAATCTCTCTAGTCCCTGCTAGTGGTGAACTCACTTCGTCTTCCCCAGGACCACTAATTATTTCTCCATGTTTTCCTGTGAGATCTGAGGCCAGCTTTCTTCTTCCTCCCTCTGGCCTCTCCACGAACGATCTCCATTCTCTAGACAACATGTCTAGAACCGAGTCTTATAGGCACCGAGAGAGTGTGTCTTGAGGGCAGTTGGCGTTTCTAGGACACGAGTGACATCACAAAATTCCGAGAGCTCTCTGGGATACCGTGGAATTTCCAAAGAAGGGACTGCTGATGTCGTGAGGCACGGCCTTTACCTCCTTGCTGATATTTCTCCCCGAACTGACCGACCGACCGACCGACCGACCAACCGGAACCTGAGGTTTCCTTTCCAGGAGTCTCTCCTCCGACACAGAGGGAGCCATTCAGGATTTCCTCCTTCCAAAACCAGAAATTTCTCTCTGCTTCATTAATATCTTCTCACTACTTCCTGAACCCATGGGGAGTTAGTTAGTTGAACACTCACTTTTTTCATGAATGACCCTTCCTCCCTCTCCTGAACATCTCATATTACTGATTCATACTCAGTAAAACAGTAATATGAGAAATTAGGCCAGGAGGACATGGAAGATGAGGGTTGAGTCTTCTGAAGTGAACAAGCACTTAGGGAAGGCTAAACTTAAGGGAATTTGACTCTGAGTGGCAAGACATGAATAGCTGCTGCCAAGGCACAGATACAGGCACCAACTGGGCCCTCGGCATCCTCCTGCATCATCAGAGCTGTGTGGGAAACTCAGCCCAAAGGAGGGGCCGTGTTCAAAGGGAGAGGGCATTTTCGAGGACAGCACTGTTTTCTTTTTCTTCTTTCTTTCTTTCTTTCTTTCTTTCTTTCTTTCTTTCTTTTTTTTTTTTCGAGACAGGGTTGTTCTGTAGTTTTTTTTTTTTTGGAGCCTGTCCTGGAACTAGCTCTTGTAGACCAGGCTGGTCTTGAACTCACATGCTTTCTTTTTTTTTCTATTGGATATTTTTGACTTCTTTATCAAAGATCAGGTGTTCGAAGATGTGTGGATCGATATCCGGGTCTTCTATTCGGTTCCATTGGTCCTCCTGTCTGTTCTTATGCCAGGACCAGGCTGTTTTCAGAACTGTAGCTTACAGAGTGTTCTTGCAGGTGGGGCACAGAAGAGGTTAATTACGGTACCTTAGTTCTTCTGCTTTTCTAGCAGACCGGAGCCCAGCTGACAGGAATCCAGTAGAGATGGTGTCAAGGTTCACACTGACACTAACAGCTGTAACTTGAGCAGGATTTGTGATCCACATGAAATTTGCAATGAATTGCAGCAAATCTGTGACACTCTAACTTGCTCAGGCTCAGTATCTGAACATACAGATGTTTGCAATGATCACTGGCTTCAGGATTTTTTGTTGTTGTTGTTGTTGTTGTTTTGTTTTTCCACGAGACAGGGTTTCCCTGTAGCTGAAGTTTAACGGCCTGGTGTTTTTGTGACTTACTGCTTCAAAGAACTTCTCCATTTCTTTATCCCTAAGGGAAAAGAAATATAATCACTAAATACATTTAAGTGTCTTTCAACCATTTTAGATCCCTCTGTTGAGAGTTCTCTGTTTAGGTCTGTACTCCATTTTTTAAAATTGGATTATTTGTTCTTTGGATGACCAATTTCTCGACTTCTTTGTGTATTTTGGAGATTAGTGAAGATCTTTTCCCATTCTGTAAGGCCGTCGTTTTGTCTTGTTGGCCATGTTCTTTGCTTTACAGAAGCTTTTCAGTTTCAGGAGGTCTCACTTATTAATTGTTTCTCTCAGTGTCTGTTTTTTTTTCTTTTTTTTCTTTTTTCTTTCTTTTTTTTTCTTTTTTTTCTTTTTTTCTTTTTTTCTTTTTTTTCTTCTTCTTCTTTTCTTTTTTTTTCTTTTTTTTCTCTCTTTAGTTTTTTTTCTTTGTTCTTTTTTTTTGTTTTGTTTTTCTTTTTCTCTCAGTGTCTGTGCTACTGGGGTTCTATTTAGCAAGCGTTCTCCTGTGCCAATGTGTTCAAGTGCATTTGATATTTTTATTTTTATATTCTTTTATTGTGGATGAAGTCAATTATTTGAACTCTCAAATATTTTTATTGTTATTATCTCTCTATTTGTTTGCTTATTTGTGGTTGTTCACCAACTTGACTATGTAGAGGAAGTAAAAGTCGTAACAAGGTTTCCGTAGGTGAACCTGCGGAAGGATCGTTAACGTGAGAGATCAGCGGCGGCGGCTCTGCCCGCCCGCTCGCCTGCCTCGCCCGAGTTCTCGCCGGGAGGCGCGCTCCCCGGGTCGCACGTGTGTTGTGCGCACGGAAGTGTGCGTGCGCACGGGCGCTCGTGGTGGTCGTGAGAGAGAGGTCGAGAGAGGGGGAAGGGGGACGGGCGCCGGCTCGCCCGCCCTCCTCGCCCCGTCCGAGGACCCGTGTCTGGCTCTGCCACTGGCGGCTCACGGCGGACGGCGGCTCTCTTCCCGCTCTCGCTCTCCTCCGTCCACTCCCGCTGCTTGCCTCACCGCACCGCAGCGGCCCGCGGGTGTGTCCCCTCTTTCCCGGGCGTGCGCCTTTCCCTCTCCATCCCTCTTCGCGGGGGAGGATGGGCGAGGGTCTGGCGGCGCCCCTGGCCCCCTCTCGCCGCCGACCTCCGCTCGCGCGCGGTGGCGCCGCGGCGCGCCTGTCGGGGAGGCGGCGGAGGTTGGGCGCACTTTTTTTTCCCCCCTCTCCACCTCCTTCTCCAAAGGACCGGGGTAGACCAGTAGTCCCTCCCACCGGGCGGGAGGCCATTTTTTTCCCCCGGGGATGCGGCGGGTCGACCAGATGTCCCGCTGGACTCTTTTTTTTTTTTTTTAATGTATAATATATATTATATCTTCCTAGACCTGACGGGTCGACCAGTTGTCTCTGTGCACTTCCTTTTTTTTGACGGACTGGAAGCGGGTCGACCAGTTGTCCGATTAAATATTTGGCCTTAAAATGCTAAGTACCGGGGTCGACCAGTTGGCCTTGTGAACTTGGGTCGACCAGTTGTCTTTTTCCATGTCTTGATTGACTGATGTCATTCTTCAATGTGTTGGTGGTTAGTTTATCTCTTTTGTTCTCTATGCCAACACGCCCCACTCACCAAACACTTTTTTTTTAATTTATTTATTTACTTATTTTTATTTTACTTTTTTATTATTTATTTATTTATACATACATACATACATCCTGTCTATCTGTCCAGATGGGGCAGGGGTAGAAGGGGCTAGCTATGAGAGGAAGGTGCTCGGTGGGCATCCAGTTGTAAATAAGGCTGGGAATAAATAGCTGAATATTAATTCATTTGAGTAATATTAAAACTGTTCAAGTAGAAAACAATTGCTTTCTTTTTCTGTTTGCCCAGAGATCTGACTGACTGCAACTTGGAAAGAAGACGGCCCTGCTGGACAGAGACCTCCCTCCTGCTTTGGGTGGGTCGACCAGTTTACATGTTTATTTCCACGTTTTGTCTTTTATGGATTGAATGGATGTGTCTCTCTCTCTCTGTTTTTTTTTTTTTTTGGTTTTTCGAGACAGGGTTTCTCTGTGGCTTTGGAGCCTGTCCTGGAACTAGCACTGTAGACCAGGCTGGTCTCGAACTCACAGAGATCCGCCTACCTCTGCCTCCCGAGTACTGGGATTAAAGGCGTGCGCCACCATCACCCGGCTCTCATTTTTTTTTCACGATTGCTTGCTTGCTTGCTTGCTTACTTACTTACTTACTTACTATCTGTTCAGCCCATCTCATTTACTTACTTCTTTAAAAAAAATGACCCACCTAGTTATTTACTTACTTACTTACTTACTTGTTCATTCATTCCTTCACTTCCTTATCTTCTTTCATATATCTGTTTATTTATCTGCTGATTTAGCGTGACTCATTTACTTATTGAATGTTTCAATTATTATTTAGTTTTATTCATTTATTCATTCTTTATGTCTATTTTTATGTATGTATTTACTTACTTTCTTAATTTTTTTTTACTTTTTAAAATTTACTTAATTTTTTTCTTTCTTTGGGAATGTAGATTCTTTCTTCCTTTCTTCCTTTCTTTCCTTCTTTCTGTCTCCTGACTGTCACTGGCTAAGAAAATGGTGGCCTCCATGTCACTGGTCAGCATAGCAGCTCCTAAAATGGAATTTGATGAAGGGATACATAGATAGATAGATAGATAGATAGATAGATAGATAGATAGATAGATAGATAGATGATAGAAAGATAGATAGATAGATGGGATGCGCACACGCTCACACACACACACACACACACACACACACACACACACATATGCACGCACGTGCATGACATGTACAGATGGGGGGCGATTCCAATGTTTTCAGAGGAAGGTGCTCGCTGGTAATAATAAATGTGCTGGTAAATAAGGCTGGAAATAGCTGAATATTAAATCATTAAAACTCTTCAAATAAATAAAAAGCAATTCCATTTCTCTCTCTCTCTCTTTCTCACCATATACCAGCACATCTGAACTGACTGCAACATACAAAAGAAGAAGAAACACGGAAAGAAGACATCCCTGCTGGACAGGATCTGAGATGAGAATAAATTCATCGAATGGCTGCCAACAGCATTTCATTGAGAAGAGATTCCACATTTTATGCTGTACAGTTACTTAGTTAGATAGATAGATAAAGAGAGGCCTGTGAACTGGGGTGGGCTGTGGCTTCTCAGGTCACCTCAGGTCAGGGAGGGGCTGAGGAGTGTCCCATTGGCCTTGACAATAGGCAGGAGTCAGAGGTTAATGTCAGGGCAGGGCCTGAGAGTTCCTCAAAGGGAATGAATGGAGACCCTTGCTTACCTAAGAAATGCCTGACCTTGGAAAAGGACTTGTGGAAAGCGGGCCCTTGAAACTGTGGTTTCACGTCTTACTAGAAAGCTCCCTCTTGGAAGGGAAAGTCATCGTGATATCTTACTCTTTTCCCAAGGATACCCTACCTACCCTTCTGATCATTCTTACTGAATTAAGTCTTCCACTGCAAATAAATAAATAAATAAATAAATAATAAATGAAGTGGGTGAGTGAGTGAGTGAGTGAGTAAGTTAGTAAGTAAGTAAGTAAACAAGCAAATACGTGGATGGACAAATAAATACAAAGTTTGCTGTTGTTGACTGACTTTTGATTTCATAATGAATCTCTCTCTCTCTCTCTCTCTCACACACACACACACACTAAATATACAATAAAAGGAAGCATAACACCTTTACTCAGGGGGCAGAGTGAACTCTGAAAGTTTTCCAGGCGGGGGGGGGGGGGGGAGAGACAGAATATAAGAACAAAATGAGAAACAAGGAAAAATAGTGTTGGCTGGCTGGCCGGCTTTCAGTTCCCTGACAGAAATGAGCACATTGTGGAGGAAACACAAAGTTGTTACACTATGTGGGTGTGATGAGGAGAGATTGTGAGTGAGTGTCCTGTCAGAACAAAGTTAGTCCCATAGTTGATGAAATTCATTATCCCAAAACTTCAGCAGAATATATCCCAAGTTTGCAAATGTGTGATCAGCTTGTGACAGGTTGGGCTGGAGATGCTGAGAACTGGGGAGCCCTCAATGCAAGAGCAGACACTCATTCCCATGAAGAGGGAGAGAGGGAGGGAGGGAGGGAGGGATCATTCATTCCTATACTCAAGTTTAAAGAAAGATGAGTGGCTATCTATGGAGAGACCACTCACAGATATGAAAAATCATTTCCTAAAAATCAAATTTCTCAGTCAGTATGCAACTGCTATGGTGCTTCTCCTAGATAGAGCAAAACACACAAACAAACTGATTCCTTGATCTAGAGCCACAGTGCACATGCTGTGGAAAAGGGGACATGGCCAACTTGAATCACAATATTCATCAGAGCATGGAAAGAGCGTAAAAAGGACACAGAGGAGAGATAATTGTGGTCCTTCCTTCCTCCCTCCCTCCCTCCCTCCCTCCCTCCCTCCCTCCCTCCTTCCCTCAGGAAGTGACTGACAGATGAGACTTTGTCCAAGCAGGTTCTGTCTGAAATACCAGACTTGAGTTTCCCCCTCTGTGGGTATTAGCTAATCAGTCCTCCCTTCTTTCTGTAGGAAGGTGGTGCATGTCTCTCAGAACTTACCTGGTTTCCTCTGCACCAGGTGAACCAGGGAAAAGCTTTCTAAGCCTTATTCAGACCCATAGAGGCTGCGCTGTGTGTGACTTCAGAGACCTCAGGGAGTATAGGGGTGGGTGGGTGCTTGATGCTTCAGACTCATGTCATTGAAGGACATAACATAGTCTGGATTCACAGAGATTCACAACACAGAGCCATTGTCACTTACTAACAGCTCAGGACACCCAGAGCTAACAAGAAATTGCAGTCTCAGCCGGGCTTTAATCACAGCACACACACAGATCTCTGTGAATTCAAAGATGGCCTGATTTACAGAGTGAGTTTTAGGACAGCCCAAGATACACAAAGAAACCCTTTCTTGAAAAACAAAGCAAAACAGCAAAAGAAAGAAAGACAAGGAAAAAGAAAAAAATGGCAGTCTCTTTCCACTCTCTCCTCCATTGGCTCTTAAAGAGCTCTCAAGCTGAACTGGAGACCATGGTGTCACTCAAAACTGGGAAGCCAGAAACCTTAGGGGGGTCACAGGAGTCGGACTGACTGCAGCACTTGATGCCTCAACCCTGCTAATGGCTGTGATATAAGGCATGGTAAAATACGGGCTTTGGCAGAGCACTACTCCCCTTTCTCTATTATTATTGCTACACAACGAAAAGGACCGGGGGGGGGTGATGATGTGCAGTCAGTGCTGGTATTGAAATCTCACTGACTCCTTCCGCACTCCTTGTCAATTCCCGACTTTGTCAAATCAACTATCGTGAATCTTTGATGTGGGTTGGCCCTTTAGGAACTCAGAGAAACAAGACAGACAGACCTGTTTCATCCCAGAAACCTCCCAGTTCCTGAGCCCTAGCCCTGGAAGTCTCAAAGCCATCACATCCAGAAATCTCTCTAGTCCCTGCTAGTGGTGAACTCACTTCGTCTTCCCCAGGACCACTAATTATTTCTCCATGTTTTCCTGTGAGATCTGAGGCCAGCTTTCTTCTTCCTCCCTCTGGCCTCTCCACGAACGATCTCCATTCTCTAGACAACATGTCTAGAACCGAGTCTTATAGGCACCGAGAGAGTGTGTCTTGAGGGCAGTTGGCGTTTCTAGGACACGAGTGACATCACAAAATTCCGAGAGCTCTCTGGGATACCGTGGAATTTCCAGAGAAGGGACTGCTGATGTCGTGAGGCACGGCCTTTACCTCCTTGCTGATATTTCTCCCCGAACTGACCGACCGACCGACCGACCGACCAACCGGAACCTGAGGTTTCCTTTCCAGGAGTCTCTCCTCCGACACAGAGGGAGCCATTCAGGATTTCCTCCTTCCAAAACCAGAAATTTCTCTCTGCTTCATTAATATCTTCTCACTACTTCCTGAACCCATGGGGAGTTAGTTAGTTGAACACTCACTTTTTTCATGAATGACCCTTCCTCCCTCTCCTGAACATCTCATATTACTGATTCATACTCAGTAAAACAGTAATATGAGAAATTAGGCCAGGAGGACATGGAAGATGAGGGTTGAGTCTTCTGAAGTGAACAAGCACTTAGGGAAGGCTAAACTTAAGGGAATTTGACTCTGAGTGGCAAGACATGAATAGCTGCTGCCAAGGCACAGATACAGGCACCAACTGGGCCCTCGGCATCCTCCTGCATCATCAGAGCTGTGTGGGAAACTCAGCCCAAAGGAGGGGCCGTGTTCAAAGGGAGAGGGCATTTTCGAGGACAGCACTGTTTTCTTTTTCTTCTTTCTTTCTTTCTTTCTTTCTTTCTTTCTTTCTTTCTTTCTTTTTTTTTTCGAGACAGGGTTGTTCTGTAGTTTTTTTTTTTTTTGGAGCCTGTCCTGGAACTAGCTCTTGTAGACCAGGCTGGTCTTGAACTCACATGCTTTCTTTTTTTTTCTATTGGATATTTTTGACTTCTTTATCAAAGATCAGGTGTTCGAAGATGTGTGGATCGATATCCGGGTCTTCTATTCGGTTCCATTGGTCCTCCTGTCTGTTCTTATGCCAGGACCAGGCTGTTTTCAGAACTGTAGCTTACAGAGTGTTCTTGCAGGTGGGGCACAGAAGAGGTTAATTACGGTACCTTAGTTCTTCTGCTTTTCTAGCAGACCGGAGCCCAGCTGACAGGAATCCAGTAGAGATGGTGTCAAGGTTCACACTGACACTAACAGCTGTAACTTGAGCAGGATTTGTGATCCACATGAAATTTGCAATGAATTGCAGCAAATCTGTGACACTCTAACTTGCTCAGGCTCAGTATCTGAACATACAGATGTTTGCAATGATCACTGGCTTCAGGATTTTTTTTTTTGTTGTTGTTGTTGTTGTTTTGTTTTTCCACGAGACAGGGTTTCCCTGTAGCTGAAGTTTAACGGCCTGGTGTTTTTGTGACTTACTGCTTCAAAGAACTTCTCCATTTCTTTATCCCTAAGGGAAAAGAAATATAATCACTAAATACATTTAAGTGTCTTTCAACCATTTTAGATCCCTCTGTTGAGAGTTCTCTGTTTAGGTCTGTACTCCATTTTTTAAAATTGGATTATTTGTTCTTTGGATGACCAATTTCTCGACTTCTTTGTGTATTTTGGAGATTAGTGAAGATCTTTTCCCATTCTGTAAGGCCGTCATTTTGTCTTGTTGGCCATGTTCTTTGCTTTACAGAAGCTTTTCAGTTTCAGGAGGTCTCACTTATTAATTGTTTCTCTCAGTGTCTGTTTTTTTTTTCTTTTTTCTTTCTTTTTTTTCTTTTTTTTCTTTTTTTCTTTTTTTCTTTTTTTTCTTCTTCTTCTTTTCTTTTTTTTTCTTTTTTTTCTCTCTTTAGTTTTTTTCTTTGTTCTTTTTTTTTGTTTTGTTTTTCTTTTTTTTTTCTTTTTTCTTTTTTTTCTTTTTCTCTCAGTGTCTGTGCTACTGGGGTTCTATTTAGCAAGCGTTCTCCTGTGCCAATGTGTTCAAGTGCATTTGATATTTTTATTTTTATATTCTTTTATTGTGGATGAAGTCAATTATTTGAACTCTCAAATATTTTTATTGTTATTATCTCTCTATTTGTTTGCTTATTTGTGGTTGTTCACCAACTTGACTATCTAGAGGAAGTAAAAGTCGTAACAAGGTTTCCGTAGGTGAACCTGCGGAAGGATCATTAACGTGAGAGAGCAGCGGCGGCGGCTCTGCCCGCCCGCTCGCCTGCCTCGCCCGAGTTCTCGCCGGGAGGCGCGCTCCCCGGGTCGCACGTGTGTTGTGCGCACGGAAGTGTGCGTGCGCACGGGCGCTCGTGGCGGTCGTGAGAGAGAGGTCGAGAGAGGGGGAAGGGGGACGGGCGCCGGCTCGCCCGCCCTCCTCGCCCCGTCCGAGGACCCGTGTCTGGCTCTGCCACTGGCGGCTCACGGCGGACGGCGGCTCTCTTCCCGCTGTCGCTCTCCTCCGTCCACTCCCGCTGCTTGCCTCACCGCACCGCAGCAGCCCGCGGGTGTGTCCCCTCTTTCCCGGGCGCGCGCCTTTCCCTCTCCATCCCTCTTCGCGGGGGAGGATGGGCGAGGGTCTGGCGGCGCCCCGGGCCCCCTCTCGCCGCCGACCTCCGCTCGCGCGCCGTGGCGCCGCGGCGCGCCTGTCGGGGAGGCGGCGGAGGTTGGGCGCACTTTTTTTTCCCCCCTCTCCACCTCCATCTCCAAAGGACCGGGGTAGACCAGTAGTCCCTCCCACCGGGCGGGAGGCCATTTTTTTCCCCCGGGGATGCGGCGGGTCGACCAGATGTCCCGCTGGATTCTTTTTTTTTTTTTTTTTTTTAATGTATAATATATATTATATCTTCCTAGACCTGACGGGTCGACCAGTTGTCTCTGTGCACTTCCTTTTTTTTTGACGGACTGGAAGCGGGTCGACCAGTTGTCCGATTAAATATTTGGCCTTAAAATGCTAAGTACCGGGGTCGACCAGTTGGCCTTGTGAACTTGGGTCGACCAGTTGTCTTTTTCCATGTCTTGATTGAATGATGTCATTCTTCAATGTGTTGGTGGTTAGTTTATCTCTTTTGTTCTCTATGCCAACAGGCCCCACTCACCAAACACTTTTTTTTTAATTTATTTATTTACTTATTTTTATTTTACTTTTTTATTATTTATTTATTTATTTATACATACATACATACATCCTGTCTATCTGTCCAGATGGGGCAGGGGTAGAAGGGGCTAGCTATGAGAGGAAGGTGCTCGGTGGGCATCCAGTTGTAAATAAGGCTGGGAATAAATAGCTGAATATTAATTCATTTGAGTAATATTAAAACTGTTCAAGTAGAAAACAATTGCTTTCTTTTTCTGTTTGCCCAGAGATCTGACTGACTGCAACTTGGAAAGAAGACGGCCCTGCTGGACAGAGACCTCCCTCCTGCTTTGGGTGGGTCGACCAGTTTACATGTTTATTTCCACGTTTTGTCTTTTATGGATTGAATGGATGTGTCTCTCTCTTTTTTTTTTTTTTTTTGGTTTTTCGAGACAGGGTTTCTCTGTGGCTTTGGAGCCTGTCCTGGAACTAGCACTGTAGACCAGGCTGGTCTCGAACTCACAGAGATCCGCCTACCTCTGCCTCCCGAGTACTGGGATTAAATGCGTGCACCACCATCGCCCGGCTCTCATTTTTTTTTTTCACGATTGCTTGCTTGCTTGCTTGCTTACTTACTTACTTACTTACTATCTGTTCAGCCCATCTCATTTACTTACTTCTTTAAAAAAAATGACCCACCTAGTTATTTACTTACTTACTTACTTACTTACTTGTTCATTCATTCCTTCACTTCCTTATCTTCTTTCATATATCTGTTTATTTATCTGCTGATTTAGCGTGACTCATTTACTTATTGAATGTTTCAATTATTATTTAGTTTTATTCATTTATTCATTCTTTATGTCTATTTTTATGTATGTATTTACTTACTTTCTTAATTTTTTTTTTTACTTTTTAAAATTTACTTAATTTTTTTCTTTCTTTGGGAATGTAGATTCTTTCTTCCTTTCTTCCTTTCTTTCCTTCTTTCTGTCTCCTGACTGTCACTGGCTAAGAAAATGGTGGCCTCCATGTCACTGGTCAGCATAGCAGCTCCTAAAATGGAATTTGATGAAGGGATAGATAGATAGATAGATAGATAGATAGATAGATAGATAGATGGGATGCGCACACGCTCACACACACACACACACACACACACACACATATGCACGCACGTGCATGACATGTACAGATGGGGGGCGATTCCAATGTTTTCAGAGGAAGGTGCTCGCTGGTAATAATAAATGTGCTGGTAAATAAGGCTGGAAATAGCTGAATATTAAATCATTAAAACTCTTCAAATAAATAAAAAGCAATTCCATTTCTCTCTCTCTCTCTTTCTCACCATATACCAGCACATCTGAACTGACTGCAACATACAAAAGAAGAAGAAACACGGAAAGAAGACATCCCTGCTGGACAGGATCTGAGATGAGAATAAATTCATCGAATGGCTGCCAACAGCATTTTATTGAGAAGAGATTCCACATTTTATGCTGTACAGTTACTTAGTTAGATAGATAGATAAAGAGAGGCCTGTGAACTGGGGTGGGCTGTGGCTTCTCAGGTCACCTCAGGTCAGGGAGGGGCTGAGGAGTGTCCCATTGGCCTTGACAATAGGCAGGAGTCAGAGGTTAATGTCAGGGCAGGGCCTGAGAGTTCCTCAAAGGGAATGAATGGAGACCCTTGCTTACCTAAGAAATGCCTGACCTTGGAAAAGGACTTGTGGAAAGCGGGCCCTTGAAACTGTGGTTTCACGTCTTACTAGAAAGCTCCCTCTTGGAAGGGAAAGTCATCGTGATATCTTACTCTTTTCCCAAGGATACCCTACCTACCCTTCTGATCATTCTTACTGAATTAAGTCTTCCACTGCAAATAAATAAATAAATAAATAATAAATGAAGTGGGTGAGTGAGTGAGTGAGTGAGTAAGTAAGTAAGTAAGTAAGTAAACAAGCAAATACGTGGATGGACAAATAAATACAAAGTTTGCTGTTGTTGACTGACTTTTGATTTCATAATGAATCTCTCTCTCTCTCTCTCTCTCTCTCTCTCTCACACACACACACACACACACACACACACTAAATATACAATAAAAGGAAGCATAACACCTTTACTCAGGGGGCAGAGTGAACTCTGAAAGTTTTCCAGGCGGGGGGGGGGGGAGAGACAGAATATAAGAACAAAATGAGAAACAAGGAAAAATAGTGTTGGCTGGCTGGCCGGCTTTCAGTTCCCTGACAGAAATGAGCACATTGTGGAGGAAACACAAAGTTGTTACACTATGTGGGTGTGATGAGGAGAGATTGTGAGTGAGTGTCCTGTCAGAACAAAGTTAGTCCCATAGTTGATGAAATTCATTATCCCAAAACTTCAGCAGAATATATCCCAAGTTTGCAAATGTGTGATCAGCTTGTGACAGGTTGGGCTGGAGATGCTGAGAACTGGGGAGCCCTCAATGCAAGAGCAGACACTCATTCCCATGAAGAGGGAGAGAGGGAGGGAGGGAGGGAGGGATCATTCATTCCTATACTCAAGTTTAAAGAAAGATGAGTGGCTATCTATGGAGAGACCACTCACAGATATGAAAAATCATTTCCTAAAAATCAAATTTCTCAGTCAGTATGCAACTGCTATGGTGCTTCTCCTAGATAGAGCAAAACACACAAACAAACTGATTCCTTGATCTAGAGCCACAGTGCACATGCTGTGGAAAAGGGGACATGGCCAACTTGAATCACAATATTCATCAGAGCATGGAAAGAGCGTAAAAAGGACACAGAGGAGAGATAATTGTGGTCCTTCCTTCCTCCCTCCCTCCCTCCCTCCCTCCCTCCCTCCTTCCCTCCCTCCTTCCCTCAGGAAGTGACTGACAGATGAGACTTTGTCCAAGCAGGTTCTGTCTGAAATACCAGACTTGAGTTTCCCCCTCTGTGGGTATTAGCTAATCAGTCCTCCCTTCTTTCTGTAGGAAGGTGGTGCATGTCTCTCAGAACTTACCTGGTTTCCTCTGCACCAGGTGAACCAGGGAAAAGCTTTCTAAGCCTTATTCAGACCCATAGAGGCTGCGCTGTGTGTGACTTCAGAGACCTCAGGGAGTATAGGGGTGGGTGGGTGCTTGATGCTTCAGACTCATGTCATTGAAGGACATAACATAGTCTGGATTCACAGAGATTCACAACACAGAGCCATTGTCACTTACTAACAGCTCAGGACACCCAGAGCTAACAAGAAATTGCAGTCTCAGCCGGGCTTTAATCACAGCACACACACAGATCTCTGTGAATTCAAAGATGGCCTGATTTACAGAGTGAGTTTTAGGACAGCCCAAGATACACAAAGAAACCCTTTCTTGAAAAACAAAGCAAAACAGCAAAAGAAAGAAAGACAAGGAAAAAGAAAAAAATGGCAGTCTCTTTCCACTCTCTCCTCCATTGGCTCTTAAAGAGCTCTCAAGCTGAACTGGAGACCATGGTGTCACTCAAAACTGGGAAGCCAGAAACCTTAGGGGGGTCACAGGAGTCGGACTGACTGCAGCACTTGATGCCTCAACCCTGCTAATGGCTGTGATATAAGGCATGGTAAAATACGGGCTTTGGCAGAGCACTACTCCCCTTTCTCTATTATTATTGCTACACAACGAAAAGGACCGGGGGGGGGTGATGATGTGCAGTCAGTGCTGGTATTGAAATCTCACTGACTCCTTCCGCACTCCTTGTCAATTCCCGACTTTGTCAAATCAACTATCGTGAATCTTTGATGTGGGTTGGCCCTTTAGGAACTCAGAGAAACAAGACAGACAGACCTGTTTCATCCCAGAAACCTCCCAGTTCCTGAGCCCTAGCCCTGGAAGTCTCAAAGCCATCACATCCAGAAATCTCTCTAGTCCCTGCTAGTGGTGAACTCACTTCGTCTTCCCCAGGACCACTAATTATTTCTCCATGTTTTCCTGTGAGATCTGAGGCCAGCTTTCTTCTTCCTCCCTCTGGCCTCTCCACGAACGATCTCCATTCTCTAGACAACATGTCTAGAACCGAGTCTTATAGGCACCGAGAGAGTGTGTCTTGAGGGCAGTTGGCGTTTCTAGGACACGAGTGACATCACAAAATTCCGAGAGCTCTCTGGGATACCGTGGAATTTCCAGAGAAGGGACTGCTGATGTCGTGAGGCACGGCCTTTACCTCCTTGCTGATATTTCTCCCCGAACTGACCGACCGACCGACCGACCGACCAACCGGAACCTGAGGTTTCCTTTCCAGGAGTCTCTCCTCCGACACAGAGGGAGCCATTCAGGATTTCCTCCTTCCAAAACCAGAAATTTCTCTCTGCTTCATTAATATCTTCTCACTACTTCCTGAACCCATGGGGAGTTAGTTAGTTGAACACTCACTTTTTTCATGAATGACCCTTCCTCCCTCTCCTGAACATCTCATATTACTGATTCATACTCAGTAAAACAGTAATATGAGAAATTAGGCCAGGAGGACATGGAAGATGAGGGTTGAGTCTTCTGAAGTGAACAAGCACTTAGGGAAGGCTAAACTTAAGGGAATTTGACTCTGAGTGGCAAGACATGAATAGCTGCTGCCAAGGCACAGATACAGGCACCAACTGGGCCCTCGGCATCCTCCTGCATCATCAGAGCTGTGTGGGAAACTCAGCCCAAAGGAGGGGCCGTGTTCAAAGGGAGAGGGCATTTTCGAGGACAGCACTGTTTTCTTTTTCTTCTTTCTTTCTTTCTTTTTTTCTTTCTTTCTTTCTTTCTTTCTTTCTTTTTTTTTTTCGAGACAGGGTTGTTCTGTAGTTTTTTTTTTTTTTTGGAGCCTGTCCTGGAACTAGCTCTTGTAGACCAGGCTGGTCTTGAACTCACATGCTTTCTTTTTTTTTCTATTGGATATTTTTGACTTCTTTATCAAAGATCAGGTGTTCGAAGATGTGTGGATCGATATCCGGGTCTTCTATTCGGTTCCATTGGTCCTCCTGTCTGTTCTTATGCCAGGACCAGGCTGTTTTCAGAACTGTAGCTTACAGAGTGTTCTTGCAGGTGGGGCACAGAAGAGGTTAATTACGGTACCTTAGTTCTTCTGCTTTTCTAGCAGACTGGAGCCCAGCTGACAGGAATCCAGTAGAGATGGTGTCAAGGTTCACACTGACACTAACAGCTGTAACTTGAGCAGGATTTGTGATCCACATGAAATTTGCAATGAATTGCAGCAAATCTGTGACACTCTAACTTGCTCAGGCTCAGTATCTGAACATACAGATGTTTGCAATGATCACTGGCTTCAGGATTTTTTTTTTTGTTGTTGTTGTTGTTGTTTTGTTTTTCCACGAGACAGGGTTTCCCTGTAGCTGAAGTTTAACGGCCTGGTGTTTTTGTGACTTACTGCTTCAAAGAACTTCTCCATTTCTTTATCCCTAAGGGAAAAGAAATATAATCACTAAATACATTTAAGTGTCTTTCAACCATTTTAGATCCCTCTGTTGAGAGTTCTCTGTTTAGGTCTGTACTCCATTTTTTAAAATTGGATTATTTGTTCTTTGGATGACCAATTTCTCGACTTCTTTGTGTATTTTGGAGATTAGTGAAGATCTTTTCCCATTCTGTAAGGCCGTCGTTTTGTCTTGTTGGCCATGTTCTTTGCTTTACAGAAGCTTTTCAGTTTCAGGAGGTCTCACTTATTAATTGTTTCTCTCAGTGTCTGTTTTTTTTTTTCTTTTTTCTTTCTTTTTTTTTTTCTTTTTTTCTTTTTTTCTTTTTTTCTTTTTTTCTTCTTCTTCTTTTCTTTTTTTTCTTTTTTTTCTCTCTTTAGTTTTTTTCTTTGTTCTTTTTTTTTGTTTTGTTTTTCTTTTTTTTCTTTTTTCTTTTTTTTCTTTTTCTCTCAGTGTCTGTGCTACTGGGGTTCTATTTAGCAAGCGTTCTCCTGTGCCAATGTGTTTAAGTGCATTTGATATTTTTATTTTTATATTCTTTTATTGTGGATGAAGTCAATTATTTGAACTCTCAAATATTTTTATTGTTATTATCTCTCTATTTGTTTGCTTATTTGTGGTTGTTCACCAACTTGACTATCTAGAGGAAGTAAAAGTCGTAACAAGGTTTCCGTAGGTGAACCTGCGGAAGGATCATTAACGTGAGAGAGCAGCGGCGGCGGCTCTGCCCGCCCGCTCGCCTGCCTCGCCCGAGTTCTCGCCGGGAGGCGCGCTCCCCGGGTCGCACGTGTGTTGTGCGCACGGAAGTGTGCGTGCGCACGGGCGCTCGTGGCGGTCGTGAGAGAGAGGTCTAGAGAGGGGGAAGGGGGACGGGCGCCGGCTCGCCCGCCCTCCTCGCCCCGTCCGAGGACCCGTGTCTGGCTCTGCCACTGGCGGCTCACGGCGGACGGCGGCTCTCTTCCCGCTCTCGCTCTCCTCCGTCCACTCCCGCTGCTTGCCTCACCGCACCACAGCGGCCCGCGGGTGTGTCCCCTCTTTCCCGGGCGCGCGCCTTCCCCTCTCCATCCCTCTTCACGGGGGAGGATGGGCGAGGGTCTGGCGGCGCCCCGGGCCCCCTCTCGCCGCCGACCTCCGCTCGCGCGCCGTGGCGCCGCGGCGCGCCTGTCGGGGAGGCGGCGGAGGTTGGGCGCACTTTTTTTTCCCCCCTCTCCACCTCCTTCTCCAAAGGACCGGGGTAGACCAGTAGTCCCTCCCACCCGGCGGGAGGCCATTTTTTTCCCCCGGGGATGCGGCGGGTCGACCAGATGTCCCGCTGGACTCTTTTTTTTTTTTTTAATGTATAATATATATTATATCTTCCTAGACCTGACGGGTCGACCAGTTGTCTCTGTGCACTTCCTTTTTTTTTGACGGACTGGAAGCGGGTCGACCAGTTGTCCGATTAAATATTTGGCCTTAAAATGCTAAGTACCGGGGTCGACCAGTTGGCCTTGTGAACTTGGGTCGACCAGTTGTCTTTTTCCATGTCTTGATTGAATGATGTCATTCTTCAATGTGTTGGTGGTTAGTTTATCTCTTTTGTTCTCTATGCCAACACGCCCCACTCACCAAACACTTTTTTTTTAATTTATTTATTTACTTATTTTTATTTTACTTTTTTATTATTTATTTATTTATTTATACATACATACATACATCCTGTCTATCTGTCCAGATGGGGCAGGGGTAGAAGGGGCTAGCTATGAAAGGAAGGTGCTCGGTGGGCATCCAGTTGTAAATAAGGCTGGGAATAAATAGCTGAATATTAATTCATTTGAGTAATATTAAAACTGTTCAAGTAGAAAACAATTGCTTTCTTTTTCTGTTTGCCCAGAGATCTGACTGACTGCAACTTGGAAAGAAGACGGCCCTGCTGGACAGAGACCTCCCTCCTGCTTTGGGTGGGTCGACCAGTTTACATGTTTATTTCCACGTTTTGTCTTTTATGGATTGAATGGATGTGTCTCTCTCTCTCTCTTTTTTTTTTTTTTGGTTTTTCGAGACAGGGTTTCTCTGTGGCTTTGGAGCCTGTCCTGGAACTAGCACTGTAGACCAGGCTGGTCTCGAACTCACAGAGATCCGCCTACCTCTGCCTCCCGAGTACTGGGATTAAAGGCGTGCGCCACCATCGCCCGGCTCTCATTTTTTTTTCACGATTGCTTGCTTGCTTGCTTGCTTACTTACTTACTTACTTACTATCTGTTCAGCCCATCTCATTTACTTACTTCTTTAAAAAAAATGACCCACCTAGTTATTTACTTACTTACTTACTTACTTACTTACTTGTTCATTCATTCCTTCACTTCCTTATCTTCTTTCATATATCTGTTTATTTATCTGCTGATTTAGCGTGACTCATTTACTTATTGAATGTTTCAATTATTATTTAGTTTTATTCATTTATTCATTCTTTATGTCTATTTTTATGTATGTATTTACTTACTTTCTTAATTTTTTTTTTACTTTTTAAAATTTACTTAATTTTTTTCTTTCTTTGGGAATGTAGATTCTTTCTTCCTTTCTTCCTTTCTTTCCTTCTTTCTGTCTCCTGACTGTCACTGGCTAAGAAAATGGTGGCCTCCATGTCACTGGTCAGCATAGCAGCTCCTAAAATGGAATTTGATGAAGGGATACATAGATAGATAGATAGATAGATAGATAGATAGATAGATAGATAGATAGATAGATAGATAGATGGGATGCGCACACGCTCACACACACACACACACACACACACACACACACATATGCACGCACGTGCATGACATGTACAGATGGGGGGCGATTCCAATGTTTTCAGAGGAAGGTGCTCGCTGGTAATAATAAATGTGCTGGTAAATAAGGCTGGAAATAGCTGAATATTAAATCATTAAAACTCTTCAAATAAATAAAAAGCAATTCCATTTCTCTCTCTCTCTCTTTCTCACCATATACCAGCACATCTGAACTGACTGCAACATACAAAAGAAGAAGAAACACGGAAAGAAGACATCCCTGCTGGACAGGATCTGAGATGAGAATAAATTCATCGAATGGCTGCCAACAGCATTTCATTGAGAAGAGATTCCACATTTTATGCTGTACAGTTACTTAGTTAGATAGATAGATAAAGAGAGGCCTGTGAACTGGGGTGGGCTGTGGCTTCTCAGGTCACCTCAGGTCAGGGAGGGGCTGAGGAGTGTCCCATTGGCCTTGACAATAGGCAGGAGTCAGAGGTTAATGTCAGGGCAGGGCCTGAGAGTTCCTCAAAGGGAATGAATGGAGACCCTTGCTTACCTAAGAAATGCCTGACCTTGGAAAAGGACTTGTGGAAAGCGGGCCCTTGAAACTGTGGTTTCACGTCTTACTAGAAAGCTCCCTCTTGGAAGGGAAAGTCATCGTGATATCTTACTCTTTTCCCAAGGATACCCTACCTACCCTTCTGATCATTCTTACTGAATTAAGTCTTCCACTGCAAATAAATAAATAAATAAATAATAAATGAAGTGGGTGAGTGAGTGAGTGAGTGAGTAAGTAAGTAAGTAAGTAAGTAAACAAGCAAATACGTGGATGGACAAATAAATACAAAGTTTGCTGTTGTTGACTGACTTTTGATTTCATAATGAATCTCTCTCTCTCTCTCTCTCTCACACACACACACACACACTAAATATACAATAAAAGGAAGCATAACACCTTTACTCAGGGGGCAGAGTGAACTCTGAAAGTTTTCCAGGCGGGGGGGGGGGGAGAGACAGAATATAAGAACAAAATGAGAAACAAGGAAAAATAGTGTTGGCTGGCTGGCCGGCTTTCAGTTCCCTGACAGAAATGAGCACATTGTGGAGGAAACACAAAGTTGTTACACTATGTGGGTGTGATGAGGAGAGATTGTGAGTGAGTGTCCTGTCAGAACAAAGTTAGTCCCATAGTTGATGAAATTCATTATCCCAAAACTTCAGCAGAATATATCCCAAGTTTGCAAATGTGTGATCAGCTTGTGACAGGTTGGGCTGGAGATGCTGAGAACTGGGGAGCCCTCAATGCAAGAGCAGACACTCATTCCCATGAAGAGGGAGAGAGGGAGGGAGGGAGGGAGGGAGGGATCATTCATTCCTATACTCAAGTTTAAAGAAAGATGAGTGGCTATCTATGGAGAGACCACTCACAGATATGAAAAATCATTTCCTAAAAATCAAATTTCTCAGTCAGTATGCAACTGCTATGGTGCTTCTCCTAGATAGAGCAAAACACACAAACAAACTGATTCCTTGATCTAGAGCCACAGTGCACATGCTGTGGAAAAGGGGACATGGCCAACTTGAATCACAATATTCATCAGAGCATGGAAAGAGCGTAAAAAGGACACAGAGGAGAGATAATTGTGGTCCTTCCTTCCTCCCTCCCTCCCTCCCTCCCTCCCTCCCTCCTTCCCTCAGGAAGTGACTGACAGATGAGACTTTGTCCAAGCAGGTTCTGTCTGAAATACCAGACTTGAGTTTCCCCCTCTGTGGGTATTAGCTAATCAGTCCTCCCTTCTTTCTGTAGGAAGGTGGTGCATGTCTCTCAGAACTTACCTGGTTTCCTCTGCACCAGGTGAACCAGGGAAAAGCTTTCTAAGCCTTATTCAGACCCATAGAGGCTGCGCTGTGTGTGACTTCAGAGACCTCAGGGAGTATAGGGGTGGGTGGGTGCTTGATGCTTCAGACTCATGTCATTGAAGGACATAACATAGTCTGGATTCACAGAGATTCACAACACAGAGCCATTGTCACTTACTAACAGCTCAGGACACCCAGAGCTAACAAGAAATTGCAGTCTCAGCCGGGCTTTAATCACAGCACACACACAGATCTCTGTGAATTCAAAGATGGCCTGATTTACAGAGTGAGTTTTAGGACAGCCCAAGATACACAAAGAAACCCTTTCTTGAAAAACAAAGCAAAACAGCAAAAGAAAGAAAGACAAGGAAAAAGAAAAAAATGGCAGTCTCTTTCCACTCTCTCCTCCATTGGCTCTTAAAGAGCTCTCAAGCTGAACTGGAGACCATGGTGTCACTCAAAACTGGGAAGCCAGAAACCTTAGGGGGGTCACAGGAGTCGGACTGACTGCAGCACTTGATGCCTCAACCCTGCTAATGGCTGTGATATAAGGCATGGTAAAATACGGGCTTTGGCAGAGCACTACTCCCCTTTCTCTATTATTATTGCTACACAACGAAAAGGACCGGGGGGGGGGGTGATGATGTGCAGTCAGTGCTGGTATTGAAATCTCACTGACTCCTTCCGCACTCCTTGTCAATTCCCGACTTTGTCAAATCAACTATCGTGAATCTTTGATGTGGGTTGGCCCTTTAGGAACTCAGAGAAACAAGACAGACAGACCTGTTTCATCCCAGAAACCTCCCAGTTCCTGAGCCCTAGCCCTGGAAGTCTCAAAGCCATCACATCCAGAAATCTCTCTAGTCCCTGCTAGTGGTGAACTCACTTCGTCTTCCCCAGGACCACTAATTATTTCTCCATGTTTTCCTGTGAGATCTGAGGCCAGCTTTCTTCTTCCTCCCTCTGGCCTCTCCACGAACGATCTCCATTCTCTAGACAACATGTCTAGAACCGAGTCTTATAGGCACCGAGAGAGTGTGTCTTGAGGGCAGTTGGCGTTTCTAGGACACGAGTGACATCACAAAATTCCGAGAGCTCTCTGGGATACCGTGGAATTTCCAGAGAAGGGACTGCTGATGTCGTGAGGCACGGCCTTTACCTCCTTGCTGATATTTCTCCCCGAACTGACCGACCGACCGACCGACCGACCAACCGGAACCTGAGGTTTCCTTTCCAGGAGTCTCTCCTCCGACACAGAGGGAGCCATTCAGGATTTCCTCCTTCCAAAACCAGAAATTTCTCTCTGCTTCATTAATATCTTCTCACTACTTCCTGAACCCATGGGGAGTTAGTTAGTTGAACACTCACTTTTTTCATGAATGACCCTTCCTCCCTCTCCTGAACATCTCATATTACTGATTCATACTCAGTAAAACAGTAATATGAGAAATTAGGCCAGGAGGACATGGAAGATGAGGGTTGAGTCTTCTGAAGTGAACAAGCACTTAGGGAAGGCTAAACTTAAGGGAATTTGACTCTGAGTGGCAAGACATGAATAGCTGCTGCCAAGGCACAGATACAGGCACCAACTGGGCCCTCGGCATCCTCCTGCATCATCAGAGCTGTGTGGGAAACTCAGCCCAAAGGAGGGGCCGTGTTCAAAGGGAGAGGGCATTTTCGAGGACAGCACTGTTTTCTTTTTCTTCTTTCTTTCTTTCTTTCTTTCTTTCTTTCTTTCTTTCTTTCTTTTTTTTTTCGAGACAGGGTTGTTCTGTAGTTTTTTTTTTTTTTGGAGCCTGTCCTGGAACTAGCTCTTGTAGACCAGGCTGGTCTTGAACTCACATGCTTTCTTTTTTTTTCTATTGGATATTTTTGACTTCTTTATCAAAGATCAGGTGTTCGAAGATGTGTGGATCGATATCCGGGTCTTCTATTCGGTTCCATTGGTCCTCCTGTCTGTTCTTATGCCAGGACCAGGCTGTTTTCAGAACTGTAGCTTACAGAGTGTTCTTGCAGGTGGGGCACAGAAGAGGTTAATTACGGTACCTTAGTTCTTCTGCTTTTCTAGCAGACCGGAGCCCAGCTGACAGGAATCCAGTAGAGATGGTGTCAAGGTTCACACTGACACTAACAGCTGTAACTTGAGCAGGATTTGTGATCCACATGAAATTTGCAATGAATTGCAGCAAATCTGTGACACTCTAACTTGCTCAGGCTCAGTATCTGAACATACAGATGTTTGCAATGATCACTGGCTTCAGGATTTTTTTTTTTTGTTGTTGTTGTTGTTGTTTTGTTTTTCCACGAGACAGGGTTTCCCTGTAGCTGAAGTTTAACGGCCTGGTGTTTTTGTGACTTACTGCTTCAAAGAACTTCTCCATTTCTTTATCCCTAAGGGAAAAGAAATATAATCACTAAATACATTTAAGTGTCTTTCAACCATTTTAGATCCCTCTGTTGAGAGTTCTCTGTTTAGGTCTGTACTCCATTTTTTAAAATTGGATTATTTGTTCTTTGGATGACCAATTTCTCGACTTCTTTGTGTATTTTGGAGATTAGTGAAGATCTTTTCCCATTCTGTAAGGCCGTCATTTTGTCTTGTTGGCCATGTTCTTTGCTTTACAGAAGCTTTTCAGTTTCAGGAGGTCTCACTTATTAATTGTTTCTCTCAGTGTCTGTTTTTTTTTTCTTTTTTCTTTCTTTTTTTTTTCTTTTTTTTCTTTTTTTCTTTTTTTCTTTTTTTTCTTCTTCTTCTTTTCTTTTTTTTCTTTTTTTCTCTCTTTAGTTTTTTCCTTTGTTCTTTTTTTTTGTTTTGTTTTTCTTTTTTTTTTCTTTTTTCTTTTTTTTCTTTTTCTCTCAGTGTCTGTGCTACTGGGGTTCTATTTAGCAAGCGTTCTCCTGTGCCAATGTGTTCAAGTGCATTTGATATTTTTATTTTTATATTCTTTTATTGTGGATGAAGTCAATTATTTGAACTCTCAAATATTTTTATTGTTATTATCTCTCTATTTGTTTGCTTATTTGTGGTTGTTCACCAACTTGACTATCTAGAGGAAGTAAAAGTCGTAACAAGGTTTCCGTAGGTGAACCTGCGGAAGGATCATTAACGTGAGAGAGCAGCGGCGGCGGCTCTGCCCGCCCGCTCGCCTGCCTCGCCCGAGTTCTCGCCGGGAGGCGCGCTCCCCGGGTCGCACGTGTGTTGTGCGCACGGAAGTGTGCGTGCGCACGGGCGCTCGTGGCGGTCGTGAGAGAGAGGTCGAGAGAGGGGGAAGGGGGATGGGCGCCGGCTCGCCCGCCCTCCTCGCCCCGTCCGAGGACCCGTGTCTGGCTCTGCCACTGGCGGCCCACGGCGGACGGCGGCTCTCTTCCCGCTGTCGCTCTCCTCCGTCCACTCCCGCTGCTTGCCTCACCGCACCACAGCGGCCCGCGGGTGTGTCCCCTCTTTCCCGGGCGCGCGCCTTTCCCTCTCCATCCCTCTTCGCGGGGGAGGATGGGCGAGGGTCTGGCGGCGCCCCGGGCCCCCTCTCGCCGCCGACCTCCGCTCGCGCGCCGTGGCGCCGCGGCGCGCCTGTCGGGGAGGCGGCGGAGGTTGGGCGCACTTTTTTTTCCCCCCTCTCCACCTCCTTCTCCAAAGGACCGGGGTAGACCAGTAGTCCCTCCCACCGGGCGGGAGGCCATTTTTTTCCCCCGGGGATGCGGCGGGTCGACCAGATGTCCCGCTGGACTCTTTTTTTTTTTTTTAATGTATAATATATATTATATCTTCCTAGACCTGACGGGTCGACCAGTTGTCTCTGTGCACTTCCTTTTTTTTGACGGACTGGAAGCGGGTCGACCAGTTGTCCGATTAAATATTTGGCCTTAAAATGCTAAGTACCGGGGTCGACCAGTTGGCCTTGTGAACTTGGGTCGACCAGTTGTCTTTTTCCATGTCTTGATTGACTGATGTCATTCTTCAATGTGTTGGTGGTTAGTTTATCTCTTTTGTTCTCTATGCCAACACGCCCCACTCACCAAACACTTTTTTTTTAATTTATTTATTTACTTATTTTTATTTTACTTTTTTATTATTTATTTATTTATACATACATACATACATCCTGTCTATCTGTCCAGATGGGGCAGGGGTAGAAGGGGCTAGCTATGAGAGGAAGGTGCTCGGTGGGCATCCAGTTGTAAATAAGGCTGGGAATAAATAGCTGAATATTAATTCATTTGAGTAATATTAAAACTGTTCAAGTAGAAAACAATTGCTTTCTTTTTCTGTTTGCCCAGAGATCTGACTGACTGCAACTTGGAAAGAAGACGGCCCTGCTGGACAGAGACCTCCCTCCTGCTTTGGGTGGGTCGACCAGTTTACATGTTTATTTCCACGTTTTGTCTTTTATGGATTGAATGGATGTGTCTCTCTCTCTCTCTTTTTTTTTTTTTGGTTTTTCGAGACAGGGTTTCTCTGTGGCTTTGGAGCCTGTCCTGGAACTAGCACTGTAGACCAGGCTGGTCTCGAACTCACAGAGATCCGCCTACCTCTGCCTCCCGAGTACTGGGATTAAAGGCGTGCGCCACCATCGCCCGGCTCTCATTTTTTTTTCACGATTGCTTGCTTGCTTGCTTGCTTACTTACTTACTTACTTACTATCTGTTCAGCCCATCTCATTTACTTACTTCTTTAAAAAAAATGACCCACCTAGTTATTTACTTACTTACTTACTTACTTGTTCATTCATTCCTTCACTTCCTTATCTTCTTTCATATATCTGTTTATTTATCTGCTGATTTAGCGTGACTCATTTACTTATTGAATGTTTCAATTATTATTTAGTTTTATTCATTTATTCATTCTTTATGTCTATTTTTATGTATGTATTTACTTACTTTCTTAATTTTTTTTTTACTTTTTAAAATTTACTTAATTTTTTTCTTTCTTTGGGAATGTAGATTCTTTCTTCCTTTCTTCCTTTCTTTCCTTCTTTCTGTCTCCTGACTGTCACTGGCTAAGAAAATGGTGGCCTCCATGTCACTGGTCAGCATAGCAGCTCCTAAAATGGAATTTGATGAAGGGATACATAGATAGATAGATAGATAGATAGATAGATAGATAGATAGATAGATAGATAGATAGATAGATGGGATGCGCACACGCTCACACACACACACACACACACACACACACACACATATGCACGCACGTGCATGACATGTACAGATGGGGGGCGATTCCAATGTTTTCAGAGGAAGGTGCTCGCTGGTAATAATAAATGTGCTGGTAAATAAGGCTGGAAATAGCTGAATATTAAATCATTAAAACTCTTCAAATAAATAAAAAGCAATTCCATTTCTCTCTCTCTCTCTTTCTCACCATATACCAGCACATCTGAACTGACTGCAACATACAAAAGAAGAAGAAACACGGAAAGAAGACATCCCTGCTGGACAGGATCTGAGATGAGAATAAATTCATCGAATGGCTGCCAACAGCATTTCATTGAGAAGAGATTCCACATTTTATGCTGTACAGTTACTTAGTTAGATAGATAGATAAAGAGAGGCCTGTGAACTGGGGTGGGCTGTGGCTTCTCAGGTCACCTCAGGTCAGGGAGGGGCTGAGGAGTGTCCCATTGGCCTTGACAATAGGCAGGAGTCAGAGGTTAATGTCAGGGCAGGGCCTGAGAGTTCCTCAAAGGGAATGAATGGAGACCCTTGCTTACCTAAGAAATGCCTGACCTTGGAAAAGGACTTGTGGAAAGCGGGCCCTTGAAACTGTGGTTTCACGTCTTACTAGAAAGCTCCCTCTTGGAAGGGAAAGTCATCGTGATATCTTACTCTTTTCCCAAGGATACCCTACCTACCCTTCTGATCATTCTTACTGAATTAAGTCTTCCACTGCAAATAAATAAATAAATAAATAAATAATAAATGAAGTGGGTGAGTGAGTGAGTGAGTGAGTGAGTAAGTAAGTAAGTAAGTAAGTAAACAAGCAAATACGTGGATGGACAAATAAATACAAAGTTTGCTGTTGTTGACTGACTTTTGATTTCATAATGAATCTCTCTCTCTCTCTCTCTCTCTCACACACACACACACACTAAATATACAATAAAAGGAAGCATAACACCTTTACTCAGGGGGCAGAGTGAACTCTGAAAGTTTTCCAGGCGGGGGGGGGGGGAGAGACAGAATATAAGAACAAAATGAGAAACAAGGAAAAATAGTGTTGGCTGGCTGGCCGGCTTTCAGTTCCCTGACAGAAATGAGCACATTGTGGAGGAAACACAAAGTTGTTACACTATGTGGGTGTGATGAGGAGAGATTGTGAGTGAGTGTCCTGTCAGAACAAAGTTAGTCCCATAGTTGATGAAATTCATTATCCCAAAACTTCAGCAGAATATATCCCAAGTTTGCAAATGTGTGATCAGCTTGTGACAGGTTGGGCTGGAGATGCTGAGAACTGGGGAGCCCTCAATGCAAGAGCAGACACTCATTCCCATGAAGAGGGAGAGAGGGAGGGAGGGAGGGAGGGAGGGATCATTCATTCCTATACTCAAGTTTAAAGAAAGATGAGTGGCTATCTATGGAGAGACCACTCACAGATATGAAAAATCATTTCCTAAAAATCAAATTTCTCAGTCAGTATGCAACTGCTATGGTGCTTCTCCTAGATAGAGCAAAACACACAAACAAACTGATTCCTTGATCTAGAGCCACAGTGCACATGCTGTGGAAAAGGGGACATGGCCAACTTGAATCACAATATTCATCAGAGCATGGAAAGAGCGTAAAAAGGACACAGAGGAGAGATAATTGTGGTCCTTCCTTCCTCCCTCCCTCCCTCCCTCCCTCCCTCCCTCCTTCCCTCAGGAAGTGACTGACAGATGAGACTTTGTCCAAGCAGGTTCTGTCTGAAATACCAGACTTGAGTTTCCCCCTCTGTGGGTATTAGCTAATCAGTCCTCCCTTCTTTCTGTAGGAAGGTGGTGCATGTCTCTCAGAACTTACCTGGTTTCCTCTGCACCAGGTGAACCAGGGAAAAGCTTTCTAAGCCTTATTCAGACCCATAGAGGCTGCGCTGTGTGTGACTTCAGAGACCTCAGGGAGTATAGGGGTGGGTGGGTGCTTGATGCTTCAGACTCATGTCATTGAAGGACATAACATAGTCTGGATTCACAGAGATTCACAACACAGAGCCATTGTCACTTACTAACAGCTCAGGACACCCAGAGCTAACAAGAAATTGCAGTCTCAGCCGGGCTTTAATCACAGCACACACACAGATCTCTGTGAATTCAAAGATGGCCTGATTTACAGAGTGAGTTTTAGGACAGCCCAAGATACAAAAAGAAACCCTTTCTTGAAAAACAAAGCAAAACAGCAAAAGAAAGAAAGACAAGGAAAAAGAAAAAAATGGCAGTCTCTTTCCACTCTCTCCTCCATTGGCTCTTAAAGAGCTCTCAAGCTGAACTGGAAACCATGGTGTCACTCAAAACTGGGAAGCCAGAAACCTTAGGGGGGTCACAGGAGTCGGACTGACTGCAGCACTTGATGCCTCAACCCTGCTAATGGCTGTGATATAAGGCATGGTAAAATACGGGCTTTGGCAGAGCACTACTCCCCTTTCTCTATTATTATTGCTACACAACGAAAAGGACCGGGGGGGGGGGTGATGATGTGCAGTCAGTGCTGGTATTGAAATCTCACTGACTCCTTCCGCACTCCTTGTCAATTCCCGACTTTGTCAAATCAACTATCGTGAATCTTTGATGTGGGTTGGCCCTTTAGGAACTCAGAGAAACAAGACAGACAGACCTGTTTCATCCCAGAAACCTCCCAGTTCCTGAGCCCTAGCCCTGGAAGTCTCAAAGCCATCACATCCAGAAATCTCTCTAGTCCCTGCTAGTGGTGAACTCACTTTGTCTTCCCCAGGACCACTAATTATTTCTCCATGTTTTCCTGTGAGATCTGAGGCCAGCTTTCTTCTTCCTCCCTCTGGCCTCTCCACGAACGATCTCCATTCTCTAGACAACATGTCTAGAACTGAGTCTTATAGGCACCGAGAGAGTGTGTCTTGAGGGCAGTTGGCGTTTCTAGGACACGAGTGACATCACAAAATTCCGAGAGCTCTCTGGGATACCGTGGAATTTCCAGAGAAGGGACTGCTGATGTCGTGAGGCACGGCCTTTACCTCCTTGCTGATATTTCTCCCCGAACTGACCGACCGACCGACCGACCGACCAACCGGAACCTGAGGTTTCCTTTCCAGGAGTCTCTCCTCCGACACAGAGGGAGCCATTCAGGATTTCCTCCTTCCAAAACCAGAAATTTCTCTCTGCTTCATTAATATCTTCTCACTACTTCCTGAACCCATGGGGAGTTAGTTAGTTGAACACTCACTTTTTTCATGAATGACCCTTCCTCCCTCTCCTGAACATCTCATATTACTGATTCATACTCAGTAAAACAGTAATATGAGAAATTAGGCCAGGAGGACATGGAAGATGAGGGTTGAGTCTTCTGAAGTGAACAAGCACTTAGGGAAGGCTAAACTTAAGGGAATTTGACTCTGAGTGGCAAGACATGAATAGCTGCTGCCAAGGCACAGATACAGGCACCAACTGGGCCCTCGGCATCCTCCTGCATCATCAGAGCTGTGTGGGAAACTCAGCCCAAAGGAGGGGCCGTGTTCAAAGGGAGAGGGCATTTTCGAGGACAGCACTGTTTTCTTTTTCTTCTTTCTTTCTTTCTTTCTTTCTTTCTTTCTTTCTTTCTTTCTTTTTTTTTTCGAGACAGGGTTGTTCTGTAGTTTTTTTTTTTTTGGAGCCTGTCCTGGAACTAGCTCTTGTAGACCAGGCTGGTCTTGAACTCACATGCTTTCTTTTTTTTTCTATTGGATATTTTTGACTTCTTTATCAAAGATCAGGTGTTCGAAGATGTGTGGATCAATATCCGGGTCTTCTATTCGGTTCCATTGGTCCTCCTGTCTGTTCTTATGCCAGGACCAGGCTGTTTTCAGAACTGTAGCTTACAGAGTGTTCTTGCAGGTGGGGCACAGAAGAGGTTAATTACGGTACCTTAGTTCTTCTGCTTTTCTAGCAGACCGGAGCCCAGCTGACAGGAATCCAGTAGAGATGGTGTCAAGGTTCACACTGACACTAACAGCTGTAACTTGAGCAGGATTTGTGATCCACATGAAATTTGCAATGAATTGCAGCAAATCTGTGACACTCTAACTTGCTCAGGCTCAGTATCTGAACATACAGATGTTTGCAATGATCACTGGCTTCAGGATTTTTTTTTTTTGTTGTTGTTGTTGTTTTGTTTTTCCACGAGACAGGGTTTCCCTGTAGCTGAAGTTTAACGGCCTGGTGTTTTTGTGACTTACTGCTTCAAAGAACTTCTCCATTTCTTTATCCCTAAGGGAAAAGAAATATAATCACTAAATACATTTAAGTGTCTTTCAACCATTTTAGATCCCTCTGTTGAGAGTTCTCTGTTTAGGTCTGTACTCCATTTTTTAAAATTGGATTATTTGTTCTTTGGATGACCAATTTCTCGACTTCTTTGTGTATTTTGGAGATTAGTGAAGATCTTTTCCCATTCTGTAAGGCCGTCGTTTTGTCTTGTTGGCCATGTTCTTTGCTTTACAGAAGCTTTTCAGTTTCAGGAGGTCTCACTTATTAATTGTTTCTCTCAGTGTCTGTTTTTTTTTCTTTTTTCTTTCTTTTTTTTTTCTTTTTTTTCTTTTTTTCTTTTTTTCTTTTTTTTCTTCTTCTTCTTTTCTTTTTTTTCCTTTTTTTCTCTCTTTAGTTTTTTTCTTTGTTCTTTTTTTTTGTTTTGTTTTTCTTTTTTTTTTTCTTTTTTCTTTTTTTTCTTTTTCTCTCAGTGTCTGTGCTACTGGGGTTCTATTTAGCAAGCGTTCTCCTGTGCCAATGTGTTCAAGTGCATTTGATATTTTTATTTTTATATTCTTTTATTGTGGATGAAGTCAATTATTTGAACTCTCAAATATTTTTATTGTTATTATCTCTCTATTTGTTTGCTTATTTGTGGTTGTTCACCAACTTGACTATCTAGAGGAAGTAAAAGTCGTAACAAGGTTTCCGTAGGTGAACCTGCGGAAGGATCATTAACGTGAGAGAGCAGCGGCGGCGGCTCTGCCCGCCCGCTCGCCTGCCTCGCCCGAGTTCTCGCCGGGAGGCGCGCTCCCCGGGTCGCACGTGTGTTGTGCGCACGGAAGTGTGCGTGCGCACGGGCGCTCGTGGCGGTCGTGAGAGAGAGGTCGAGAGAGGGGGAAGGGGGACGGGCGCCGGCTCGCCCGCCCTCCTCGCCCCGTCCGAGGACCCGTGTCTGGCTCTGCCACTGGCGGCTCACGGCGGACGGCGGCTCTCTTCCCGCTCTCGCTCTCCTCCGTCCACTCCCGCTGCTTGCCTCACCGCACCGCAGCGGCCCGCGGGTGTGTCCCCTCTTTCCCGGGCGCGCGCCTTTCCCTCTCCATCCCTCTTCGCGGGGGAGGATGGGCGAGGGTCTGGCGGCGCCCCGGGCCCCCTCTCGCCGCCGACCTCCGCTCGCGCGCCGTGGCGCCGCGGCGCGCCTGTCGGGGAGGCGGCGGAGGTTGGGCGCACTTTTTTTTCCCCCCTCTCCACCTCCTTCTCCAAAGGACCAGGGTAGACCAGTAGTCCCTCCCACCGGGCGGGAGGCCATTTTTTTCCCCCGGGGATGCGGCGGGTCGACCAGATGTCCCGCTGGACTCTTTTTTTTTTTTTTTTTTTTAATGTATAATATATATTATATCTTCCTAGACCTGACGGGTCGACCAGTTGTCTCTGTGCACTTCCTTTTTTTTGACGGACTGGAAGCGGGTCGACCAGTTGTCTGATTAAATATTTGGCCTTAAAATGCTAAGTACCGGGGTCGACCAGTTGGCCTTGTGAACTTGGGTCGACCAGTTGTATTTTTCCATGTCTTGATTGACTGATGTCATTATTCAATGTGTTGGTGGTTAGTTTATCTCTTTTGTTCTCTATGCCAACACGCCCCACTCACCAAACACTTTTTTTTTAATTTATTTATTTACTTATTTTTATTTTACTTTTTTATTATTTATTTATTTATACATACATACATACATCCTGTCTATCTGTCCAGATGGGGCAGGGGTAGAAGGGGCTAGCTATGAGAGGAAGGTGCTCGGTGGGCATCCAGTTGTAAATAAGGCTGGGAATAAATAGCTGAATATTAATTCATTTGAGTAATATTAAAACTGTTCAAGTAGAAAACAATTGCTTTCTTTTTCTGTTTGCCCAGAGATCTGACTGACTGCAACTTGGAAAGAAGACGGCCCTGCTGGACAGAGACCTCCCTCCTGCTTTGGGTGGGTCGACCAGTTTACATGTTTATTTCCACGTTTTGTCTTTTATGGATTGAATGGATGTGTCTCTCTCTTTTTTTTTTTTTTTTTTTTGGTTTTTCGAGACAGGGTTTCTCTGTGGCTTTGGAGCCTGTCCTGGAACTAGCACTGTAGACCAGGCTGGTCTCGAACTCACAGAGATCCGCCTACCTCTGCCTCCCGAGTACTGGGATTAAAGGCGTGCGCCACCATCGCCCGGCTCTCATTTTTTTTTCACGATTGCTTGCTTGCTTGCTTGCTTACTTACTTACTTACTTACTATCTGTTCAGCCCATCTCATTTACTTACTTCTTTAAAAAAAATGACCCACCTAGTTATTTACTTACTTACTTACTTACTTACTTGTTCATTCATTCCTTCACTTCCTTATCTTCTTTCATATATCTGTTTATTTATCTGCTGATTTAGCGTGACTCATTTACTTATTGAATGTTTCAATTATTATTTAGTTTTATTCATTTATTCATTCTTTATGTCTATTTTTATGTATGTATTTACTTACTTTCTTAATTTTTTTTTTACTTTTTAAAATTTACTTAATTTTTTTCTTTCTTTGGGAATGTAGATTCTTTCTTCCTTTCTTCCTTTCTTTCCTTCTTTCTGTCTCCTGACTGTCACTGGCTAAGAAAATGGTGGCCTCCATGTCACTGGTCAGCATAGCAGCTCCTAAAATGGAATTTGATGAAGGGATACATAGATAGATAGATAGATAGATAGATAGATAGATAGATAGATAGATAGATAGATAGATAGATAGATGGGATGCGCACACGCTCACACACACACACACACACATATGCACGCACGTGCATGACATGTACAGATGGGGGGCGATTCCAATGTTTTCAGAGGAAGGTGCTCGCTGGTAATAATAAATGTGCTGGTAAATAAGGCTGGAAATAGCTGAATATTAAATCATTAAAACTCTTCAAATAAATAAAAAGCAATTCCATTTCTCTCTCTCTCTCTTTCTCACCATATACCAGCACATCTGAACTGACTGCAACATACAAAAGAAGAAGAAACACGGAAAGAAGACATCCCTGCTGGACAGGATCTGAGATGAGAATAAATTCATCGAATGGCTGCCAACAGCATTTCATTGAGAAGAGATTCCACATTTTATGCTGTACAGTTACTTAGTTAGATAGATAGATAAAGAGAGGCCTGTGAACTGGGGTGGGCTGTGGCTTCTCAGGTCACCTCAGGTCAGGGAGGGGCTGAGGAGTGTCCCATTGGCCTTGACAATAGGCAGGAGTCAGAGGTTAATGTCAGGGCAGGGCCTGAGAGTTCCTCAAAGGGAATGAATGGAGACCCTTGCTTACCTAAGAAATGCCTGACCTTGGAAAAGGACTTGTGGAAAGCGGGCCCTTGAAACTGTGGTTTCACGTCTTACTAGAAAGCTCCCTCTTGGAAGGGAAAGTCATCGTGATATCTTACTCTTTTCCCAAGGATACCCTACCTACCCTTCTGATCATTCTTACTGAATTAAGTCTTCCACTGCAAATAAATAAATAAATAAATAATAAATGAAGTGGGTGAGTGAGTGAGTGAGTGAGTGAGTAAGTAAGTAAGTAAGTAAGTAAACAAGCAAATACGTGGATGGACAAATAAATACAAAGTTTGCTGTTGTTGACTGACTTTTGATTTCATAATGAATCTCTCTCTCTCTCTCTCTCTCTCACACACACACACACACTAAATATACAATAAAAGGAAGCATAACACCTTTACTCAGGGGGCAGAGTGAACTCTGAAAGTTTTCCAGGCGGGGGGGGGGGGGGGAGAGACAGAATATAAGAACAAAATGAGAAACAAGGAAAAATAGTGTTGGCTGGCTGGCCGGCTTTCAGTTCCCTGACAGAAATGAGCACATTGTGGAGGAAACACAAAGTTGTTACACTATGTGGGTGTGATGAGGAGAGATTGTGAGTGAGTGTCCTGTCAGAACAAAGTTAGTCCCATAGTTGATGAAATTCATTATCCCAAAACTTCAGCAGAATATATCCCAAGTTTGCAAATGTGTGATCAGCTTGTGACAGGTTGGGCTGGAGATGCTGAGAACTGGGGAGCCCTCAATGCAAGAGCAGACACTCATTCCCATGAAGAGGGAGAGAGGTAGGGAGGGAAGGAGGGAGGGATCATTCATTCCTATACTCAAGTTTAAAGAAAGATGAGTGGCTATCTATGGAGAGACCACTCACAGATATGAAAAATCATTTCCTAAAAATCAAATTTCTCAGTCAGTATGCAACTGCTATGGTGCTTCTCCTAGATAGAGCAAAACACACAAACAAACTGATTCCTTGATCTAGAGCCACAGTGCACATGCTGTGGAAAAGGGGACATGGCCAACTTGAATCACAATATTCATCAGAGCATGAAAAGAGCGTAAAAAGGACACAGAGGAGAGATAATTGTGGTCCTTCCTTCCTCCCTCCCTCCCTCCCTCCCTCCCTCCCTCCCTCCTTCCCTCAGGAAGTGACTGACAGATGAGACTTTGTCCAAGCAGGTTCTGTCTGAAATACCAGACTTGAGTTTCCCCCTCTGTGGGTATTAGCTAATCAGTCCTCCCTTCTTTCTGTAGGAAGGTGGTGCATGTCTCTCAGAACTTACCTGGTTTCCTCTGCACCAGGTGAACCAGGGAAAAGCTTTCTAAGCCTTATTCAGACCCATAGAGGCTGCGCTGTGTGTGACTTCAGAGACCTCAGGGAGTATAGGGGTGGGTGGGTGCTTGATGCTTCAGACTCATGTCATTGAAGGACATAACATAGTCTGGATTCACAGAGATTCACAACACAGAGCCATTGTCACTTACTAACAGCTCAGGACACCCAGAGCTAACAAGAAATTGCAGTCTCAGCCGGGCTTTAATCACAGCACACACACAGATCTCTGTGAATTCAAAGATGGCCTGATTTACAGAGTGAGTTTTAGGACAGCCCAAGATACACAAAGAAACCCTTTCTTGAAAAACAAAGCAAAACAGCAAAAGAAAGAAAGACAAGGAAAAAGAAAAAAATGGCAGTCTCTTTCCACTCTCTCCTCCATTGGCTCTTAAAGAGCTCTCAAGCTGAACTGGAGACCATGGTGTCACTCAAAACTGGGAAGCCAGAAACCTTAGGGGGGTCACAGGAGTCGGACTGACTGCAGCACTTGATGCCTCAACCCTGCTAATGGCTGTGATATAAGGCATGGTAAAATACGGGCTTTGGCAGAGCACTACTCCCCTTTCTCTATTATTATTGCTACACAACGAAAAGGACCGGGGGGGGGGTGATGATGTGCAGTCAGTGCTGGTATTGAAATCTCACTGACTCCTTCCGCACTCCTTGTCAATTCCCGACTTTGTCAAATCAACTATCGTGAATCTTTGATGTGGGTTGGCCCTTTAGGAACTCAGAGAAACAAGACAGACAGACCTGTTTCATCCCAGAAACCTCCCAGTTCCTGAGCCCTAGCCCTGGAAGTCTCAAAGCCATCACATCCAGAAATCTCTCTAGTCCCTGCTAGTGGTGAACTCACTTCGTCTTCCCCAGGACCACTAATTATTTCTCCATGTTTTCCTGTGAGATCTGAGGCCAGCTTTCTTCTTCCTCCCTCTGGCCTCTCCACGAACGATCTCCATTCTCTAGACAACATGTCTAGAACCGAGTCTTATAGGCACCGAGAGAGTGTGTCTTGAGGGCAGTTGGCGTTTCTAGGACACGAGTGACATCACAAAATTCCGAGAGCTCTCTGGGATACCGTGGAATTTCCAGAGAAGGGACTGCTGATGTCGTGAGGCACGGCCTTTACCTCCTTGCTGATATTTCTCCCCGAACTGACCGACCGACCGACCGACCGACCAACCGGAACCTGAGGTTTCCTTTCCAGGAGTCTCTCCTCCGACACAGAGGGAGCCATTCAGGATTTCCTCCTTCCAAAACCAGAAATTTCTCTCTGCTTCATTAATATCTTCTCACTACTTCCTGAACCCATGGGGAGTTAGTTAGTTGAACACTCACTTTTTTCATGAATGACCCTTCCTCCCTCTCCTGAACATCTCATATTACTGATTCATACTCAGTAAAACAGTAATATGAGAAATTAGGCCAGGAGGACATGGAAGATGAGGGTTGAGTCTTCTGAAGTGAACAAGCACTTAGGGAAGGCTAAACTTAAGGGAATTTGACTCTGAGTGGCAAGACATGAATAGCTGCTGCCAAGGCACAGATACAGGCACCAACTGGGCCCTCGGCATCCTCCTGCATCATCAGAGCTGTGTGGGAAACTCAGCCCAAAGGAGGGGCCGTGTTCAAAGGGAGAGGGCATTTTCGAGGACAGCACTGTTTTCTTTTTCTTCTTTCTTTCTTTCTTTTTTCTTTCTTTCTTTCTTTCTTTCTTTCTTTTTTTTTTTCGAGACAGGGTTGTTCTGTAGTTTTTTTTTTTTTGGAGCCTGTCCTGGAACTAGCTCTTGTAGACCAGGCTGGTCTTGAACTCACATGCTTTCTTTTTTTTTCTATTGGATATTTTTGACTTCTTTATCAAAGATCAGGTGTTCGAAGATGTGTGGATCGATATCCGGGTCTTCTATTCGGTTCCATTGGTCCTCCTGTCTGTTCTTATGCCAGGACCAGGCTGTTTTCAGAACTGTAGCTTACAGAGTGTTCTTGCAGGTGGGGCACAGAAGAGGTTAATTACGGTACCTTAGTTCTTCTGCTTTTCTAGCAGACCGGAGCCCAGCTGACAGGAATCCAGTAGAGATGGTGTCAAGGTTCACACTGACACTAACAGCTGTAACTTGAGCAGGATTTGTGATCCACATGAAATTTGCAATGAATTGCAGCAAATCTGTGACACTCTAACTTGCTCAGGCTCAGTATCTGAACATACAGATGTTTGCAATGATCACTGGCTTCAGGATTTTTTTTTTTTGTTGTTGTTGTTGTTTTGTTTTTCCACGAGACAGGGTTTCCCTGTAGCTGAAGTTTAACGGCCTGGTGTTTTTGTGACTTACTGCTTCAAAGAACTTCTCCATTTCTTTATCCCTAAGGGAAAAGAAATATAATCACTAAATACATTTAAGTGTCTTTCAACCATTTTAGATCCCTCTGTTGAGAGTTCTCTGTTTAGGTCTGTACTCCATTTTTTAAAATTGGATTATTTGTTCTTTGGATGACCAATTTCTCGACTTCTTTGTGTATTTTGGAGATTAGTGAAGATCTTTTCCCATTCTGTAAGGCCGTCGTTTTGTCTTGTTGGCCATGTTCTTTGCTTTACAGAAGCTTTTCAGTTTCAGGAGGTCTCACTTATTAATTGTTTCACTCAGTGTCTGTTTTTTTTTCTTTTTTTTTCTTTTTTCTTTCTTTTTTTTTCTTTTTTTTCTTTTTTTCTTTTTTTCTTTTTTTTCTTCTTCTTCTTTTCTTTTTTTTTCTTTTTTTTCTCTCTTTAGTTTTTTTCTTTGTTCTTTTTTTGTGTTTTGTTTTTCTTTTTTTTTTCTTTTTCCTTTTTTTTCTTTTTCTCTCAGTGTCTGTGCTACTGGGGTTCTATTTAGCAAGCGTTCTCCTGTGCCAATGTGTTCAAGTGCATTTGATATTTTTATTTTTATATTCTTTTATTGTGGATGAAGTCAATTATTTGAACTCTCAAATATTTTTATTGTTATTATCTCTCTATTTGTTTGCTTATTTGTGGTTGTTCACCAACTTGACTATCTAGAGGAAGTAAAAGTCGTAACAAGGTTTCCGTAGGTGAACCTGCGGAAGGATCATTAACGTGAGAGAGCAGCGGCGGCGGCTCTGCCCGCCCGCTCGCCTGCCTCGCCCGAGTTCTCGCCGGGAGGCGCGCTCCCCGGGTCGCACGTGTGTTGTGTGCACGGAAGTGTGCGTGCGCACGGGCGCTCGTGGCGGTCGTGAGAGAGAGGTCGAGAGAGGGGGAAGGGGGACGGGCGCCGGCTCGCCCGCCCTCCTCGCCCCGTCCGAGGACCCGTGTCTGGCTCTGCCACTGGCGGCTCACGGCGGACGGCGGCTCTCTTCCCGCTCTCGCTGTCCTCCGTCCACTCCCGCTGCTTGCCTCACCGCACCGCAGCGGCCCGCGGGTGTGTCCCCTCTTTCCCGGGCGCGCGCCTTTCCCTCTCCATCCCTCTTCGCGGGGGAGGATGGGCGAGGGTCTGGCGGCGCCCCGGGCCCCCTCTCGCCGCCGACCTCCGCTCGCGCGCCGTGGCGCCGCGGCGCGCCTGTCGGGGAGGCGGCGGAGGTTGGGCGCACTTTTTTTTCCCCCCTCTCCACCTCCTTCTCCAAAGGACCGGGGTAGACCAGTAGTCCCTCCCACCGGGCGGGAGGCCATTTTTTTCCCCCGGGGATGCGGCGGGTCGACCAGATGTCCCGCTGGACTCTTTTTTTTTTTTTTTAATGTATAATATATATTATATCTTCCTAGACCTGACGGGTCGACCAGTTGTCTCTGTGCACTTCCTTTTTTTTGACGGACTGGAAGCGGGTCGACCAGTTGTCCGATTAAATATTTGGCCTTAAAATCCTAAGTACCGGGGTCGACCAGTTGGCCTTGTGAACTTGGGTCGACCAGTTGTCTTTTTCCATGTCTTGATTGACTGATGTCATTCTTCAATGTGTTGGTGGTTAGTTTATCTCTTTTGTTCTCTATGCCAACACGCCCCACTCACCAAACACTTTTTTTTAAATTTATTTATTTACTTATTTTTATTTTACTTTTTTATTATTTATTTATTTATACATACATACATACATACATCCTGTCTATCTGTCCAGATTGGGCAGGGGTAGAAGGGGCTAGCTATGAGAGGAAGGTGCTCGGTGGGCATCCAGTTGTAAATAAGGCTGGGAATAAATAGCTGAATATTAATTCATTTGAGTAATATTAAAACTGTTCAAGTAGAAAACAATTGCTTTCTTTTTCTGTTTGCCCAGAGATCTGACTGACTGCAACTTGGAAAGAAGACGGCCCTGCTGGACAGAGACCTCCCTCCTGCTTTGGGTGGGTCGACCAGTTTACATGTTTATTTCCACGTTTTGTCTTTTATGGATTGAATGGATGTGTCTCTCTCTTTTTTTTTTTTTTTTTTTGGTTTTTCGAGACAGGGTTTCTCTGTGGCTTTGGAGCCTGTCCTGGAACTAGCACTGTAGACCAGGCTGGTCTCGAACTCACAGAGATCCGCCTACCTCTGCCTCCCGAGTACTGGGATTAAAGGCGTGCGCCACCATCGCCCGGCTCTCATTTTTTTTTCACGATTGCTTGCTTGCTTGCTTGCTTACTTACTTACTTACTTACTATCTGTTCAGCCCATCTCATTTACTTACTTCTTTAAAAAAAATGACCCACCTAGTTATTTACTTACTTACTTACTTACTTACTTGTTCATTCATTCCTTCACTTCCTTATCTTCTTTCATATATCTGTTTATTTATCTGCTGATTTAGCGTGACTCATTTACTTATTGAATGTTTCAATTATTATTTAGTTTTATTCATTTATTCATTCTTTATGTCTATTTTTATGTATGTATTTACTTACTTTCTTAATTTTTTTTTTACTTTTTAAAATTTACTTAATTTTTTTCTTTCTTTGGGAATGTAGATTCTTTCTTCCTTTCTTCCTTTCTTTCCTTCTTTCTGTCTCCTGACTGTCACTGGCTAAGAAAATGGTGGCCTCCATGTCACTGGTCAGCATAGCAGCTCCTAAAATGGAATTTGATGAAGGGATACATAGATAGATAGATAGATAGATAGATAGATAGATAGATAGATAGATAGATAGATAGATGGATGCGCACACGCTCACACACACACACACACACACACACACACATATGCACGCACGTGCATGACATGTACAGATGGGGGGCGATTCCAATGTTTTCAGAGGAAGGTGCTCGCTGGTAATAATAAATGTGCTGGTAAATAAGGCTGGAAATAGCTGAATATTAAATCATTAAAACTCTTCAAATAAATAAAAAGCAATTCCATTTCTCTCTCTCTCTCTTTCTCACCATATACCAGCACATCTGAACTGACTGCAACATACAAAAGAAGAAGAAACACGGAAAGAAGACATCCCTGCTGGACAGGATCTGAGATGAGAATAAATTCATCGAATGGCTGCCAACAGCATTTCATTGAGAAGAGATTCCACATTTTATGCTGTACAGTTACTTAGTTAGATAGATAGATAAAGAGAGGCCTGTGAACTGGGGTGGGCTGTGGCTTCTCAGGTCACCTCAGGTCAGGGAGGGGCTGAGGAGTGTCCCATTGGCCTTGACAATAGGCAGGAGTCAGAGGTTAATGTCAGGGCAGGGCCTGAGAGTTCCTCAAAGGGAATGAATGGAGACCCTTGCTTACCTAAGAAATGCCTGACCTTGGAAAAGGACTTGTGGAAAGCGGGCCCTTGAAACTGTGGTTTCACGTCTTACTAGAAAGCTCCCTCTTGGAAGGGAAAGTCATCGTGATATCTTACTCTTTTCCCAAGGATACCCTACCTACCCTTCTGATCATTCTTACTGAATTAAGTCTTCCACTGCAAATAAATAAATAAATAAATAATAAATGAAGTGGGTGAGTGAGTGAGTGAGTGAGTAAGTAAGTAAGTAAGTAAGTAAACAAGCAAATACGTGGATGGACAAATAAATACAAAGTTTGCTGTTGTTGACTGACTTTTGATTTCATAATGAATCTCTCTCTCTCTCTCTCTCACACACACACACACACACACTACATATACAATAAAAGGAAGCATAACACCTTTACTCAGGGGGCAGAGTGAACTCTGAAAGTTTTCCAGGCGGGGGGGGGGGGGAGAGACAGAATATAAGAACAAAATGAGAAACAAGGAAAAATAGTGTTGGCTGGCTGGCCGGCTTTCAGTTCCCTGACAGAAATGAGCACATTGTGGAGGAAACACAAAGTTGTTACACTATGTGGGTGTGATGAGGAGAGATTGTGAGTGAGTGTCCTGTCAGAACAAAGTTAGTCCCATAGTTGATGAAATTCATTATCCCAAAACTTCAGCAGAATATATCCCAAGTTTGCAAATGTGTGATCAGCTTGTGACAGGTTGGGCTGGAGATGCTGAGAACTGGGGAGCCCTCAATGCAAGAGCAGACACTCATTCCCATGAAGAGGGAGAGAGGGAGGGAGGGAGGGAGGGATCATTCATTCCTATACTCAAGTTTAAAGAAAGATGAGTGGCTATCTATGGAGAGACCACTCACAGATATGAAAAATCATTTCCTAAAAATCAAATTTCTCAGTCAGTATGCAACTGCTATGGTGCTTCTCCTAGATAGAGCAAAACACACAAACAAACTGATTCCTTGATCTAGAGCCACAGTGCACATGCTGTGGAAAAGGGGACATGGCCAACTTGAATCACAATATTCATCAGAGCATGGAAAGAGCGTAAAAAGGACACAGAGGAGAGATAATTGTGGTCCTTCCTTCCTCCCTCCCTCCCTCCCTCCCTCCCTCCCTCCCTCCCTCCCTCCTTCCCTCAGGAAGTGACTGACAGATGAGACTTTGTCCAAGCAGGTTCTGTCTGAAATACCAGACTTGAGTTTCCCCCTCTGTGGGTATTAGCTAATCAGTCCTCCCTTCTTTCTGTAGGAAGGTGGTGCATGTCTCTCAGAACTTACCTGGTTTCCTCTGCACCAGGTGAACCAGGGAAAAGCTTTCTAAGCCTTATTCAGACCCATAGAGGCTGCGCTGTGTGTGACTTCAGAGACCTCAGGGAGTATAGGGGTGGGTGGGTGCTTGATGCTTCAGACTCATGTCATTGAAGGACATAACATAGTCTGGATTCACAGAGATTCACAACACAGAGCCATTGTCACTTACTAACAGCTCAGGACACCCAGAGCTAACAAGAAATTGCAGTCTCAGCCGGGCTTTAATCACAGCACACACACAGATCTCTGTGAATTCAAAGATGGCCTGATTTACAGAGTGAGTTTTAGGACAGCCCAAGATACACAAAGAAACCCTTTCTTGAAAAACAAAGCAAAACAGCAAAAGAAAGAAAGACAAGGAAAAAGAAAAAAATGGCAGTCTCTTTCCACTCTCTCCTCCATTGGCTCTTAAAGAGCTCTCAAGCTGAACTGGAGACCATGGTGTCACTCAAAACTGGGAAGCCAGAAACCTTAGGGGGGTCACAGGAGTCGGACTGACTGCAGCACTTGATGCCTCAACCCTGCTAATGGCTGTGATATAAGGCATGGTAAAATACGGGCTTTGGCAGAGCACTACTCCCCTTTCTCTATTATTATTGCTACACAACGAAAAGGACCGGGGGGGGGGTGATGATGTGCAGTCAGTGCTGGTATTGAAATCTCACTGACTCCTTCCGCACTCCTTGTCAATTCCCGACTTTGTCAAATCAACTATCGTGAATCTTTGATGTGGGTTGGCCCTTTAGGAACTCAGAGAAACAAGACAGACAGACCTGTTTCATCCCAGAAACCTCCCAGTTCCTGAGCCCTAGCCCTGGAAGTCTCAAAGCCATCACATCCAGAAATCTCTCTAGTCCCTGCTAGTGGTGAACTCACTTCGTCTTCCCCAGGACCACTAATTATTTCTCCATGTTTTCCTGTGAGATCTGAGGCCAGCTTTCTTCTTCCTCCCTCTGGCCTCTCCACGAACGATCTCCATTCTCTAGACAACATGTCTAGAACCGAGTCTTATAGGCACCGAGAGAGTGTGTCTTGAGGGCAGTTGGCGTTTCTAGGACACGAGTGACATCACAAAATTCCGAGAGCTCTCTGGGATACCGTGGAATTTCCAGAGAAGGGACTGCTGATGTCGTGAGGCACGGCCTTTACCTCCTTGCTGATATTTCTCCCCGAACTGACCGACCGACCGACCGACCGACCAACCGGAACCTGAGGTTTCCTTTCCAGGAGTCTCTCCTCCGACACAGAGGGAGCCATTCAGAATTTCCTCCTTCCAAAACCAGAAATTTCTCTCTGCTTCATTAATATCTTCTCACTACTTCCTGAACCCATGGGGAGTTAGTTAGTTGAACACTCACTTTTTTCATGAATGACCCTTCCTCCCTCTCCTGAACATCTCATATTACTGATTCATACTCAGTAAAACAGTAATATGAGAAATTAGGCCAGGAGGACATGGAAGATGAGGGTTGAGTCTTCTGAAGTGAACAAGCACTTAGGGAAGGCTAAACTTAAGGGAATTTGACTCTGAGTGGCAAGACATGAATAGCTGCTGCCAAGGCACAGATACAGGCACCAACTGGGCCCTCGGCATCCTCCTGCATCATCAGAGCTGTGTGGGAAACTCAGCCCAAAGGAGGGGCCGTGTTCAAAGGGAGAGGGCATTTTCGAGGACAGCACTGTTTTCTTTTTCTTCTTTCTTTCTTTCTTTCTTTCTTTCTTTCTTTTTTTTTTTTCGAGACAGGGTTGTTCTGTAGTTTTTTTTTTTTTGGAGCCTGTCCTGGAACTAGCTCTTGTAGACCAGGCTGGTCTTGAACTCACATGCTTTCTTTTTTTTTCTATTGGATATTTTTGACTTCTTTATCAAAGATCAGGTGTTCGAAGATGTGTGGATCGATATCCGGGTCTTCTATTCGGTTCCATTGGTCCTCCTGTCTGTTCTTATGCCAGGACCAGGCTGTTTTCAGAACTGTAGCTTACAGAGTGTTCTTGCAGGTGGGGCACAGAAGAGGTTAATTACGGTACCTTAGTTCTTCTGCTTTTCTAGCAGACCGGAGCCCAGCTGACAGGAATCCAGTAGAGATGGTGTCAAGGTTCACACTGACACTAACAGCTGTAACTTGAGCAGGATTTGTGATCCACATGAAATTTGCAATGAATTGCAGCAAATCTGTGACACTCTAACTTGCTCAGGCTCAGTATCTGAACATACAGATGTTTGCAATGATCACTGGCTTCAGGATTTTTTTTTTTTGTTGTTGTTGTTGTTTTGTTTTTCCACGAGACAGGGTTTCCCTGTAGCTGAAGTTTAACGGCCTGGTGTTTTTGTGACTTACTGCTTCAAAGAACTTCTCCATTTCTTTATCCCTAAGGGAAAAGAAATATAATCACTAAATACATTTAAGTGTCTTTCAACCATTTTAGATCCCTCTGTTGAGAGTTCTCTGTTTAGGTCTGTACTCCATTTTTTAAAATTGGATTATTTGTTCTTTGGATGACCAATTTCTCGACTTCTTTGTGTATTTTGGAGATTAGTGAAGATCTTTTCCCATTCTGTAAGGCCGTCGTTTTGTCTTGTTGGCCATGTTCTTTGCTTTACAGAAGCTTTTCAGTTTCAGGAGGTCTCACTTATTAATTGTTTCACTCAGTGTCTGTTTTTTTTTCTTTTTTTTTCTTTTTTCTTTCTTTTTTTTTTTCTTTTTTTTCTTTTTTTCTTTTTTTCTTTTTTTTCTTCTTCTTCTTTTCTTTTTTTTTCTTTTTTTTCTCTCTTTAGTTTTTTTCTTTGTTCTTTTTTTTTTGTTTTGTTTTTCTTTTTTTTTCTTTTTTCTTTTTTTTCTTTTTCTCTCAGTGTCTGTGCTACTGGGGTTCTATTTAGCAAGCGTTCTCCTGTGCCAATGTGTTCAAGTGCATTTGATATTTTTATTTTTATATTCTTTTATTGTGGATGAAGTCAATTATTTGAACTCTCAAATATTTTTATTGTTATTATCTCTCTATTTGTTTGCTTATTTGTGGTTGTTCACCAACTTGACTATCTAGAGGAAGTAAAAGTCGTAACAAGGTTTCCGTAGGTGAACCTGCGGAAGGATCATTAACGTGAGAGAGCAGCGGCGGCGGCTCTGCCCGCCCGCTCGCCTGCCTCGCCCGAGTTCTCGCCGGGAGGCGCGCTCCCCGGGTCGCACGTGTGTTGTGCGCACGGAAGTGTGCGTGCGCACGGGCGCTCGTGGCGGTCGTGAGAGAGAGGTCGAGAGAGGGGGAAGGGGGACGGGCGCCGGCTCGCCCGCCCTCCTCGCCCCGTCCGAGGACCCGTGTCTGGCTCTGCCACTGGCGGCTCACGGCGGACGGCGGCTCTCTTCCCGCTCTCGCTCTCCTCCGTCCACTCCCGCTGCTTGCCTCACCGCACCGCAGCGGCCCGCGGGTGTGTCCCCTCTTTCCCGGGCGCGCGCCTTTCCCTCTCCATCCCTCTTCGCGGGGGAGGATGGGCGAGGGTCTGGCGGTGCCCCGGGCCCCCTCTCGCCGCCGACCTCCGCTCGCGCGCCGTGGCGCCGCGGCGCGCCTGTCGGGGAGGCGGCGGAGGTTGGGCGCACTTTTTTTTCCCCCCTCTCCACCTCCTTCTCCAAAGGACCGGGGTAGACCAGTAGTCCCTCCCACCGGGCGGGAGGCCATTTTTTTCCCCCGGGGATGCGGCGGGTCGACCAGATGTCCCGCTGGACTCTTTTTTTTTTTTTAATGTATAATATATATTATATCTATCTAGACCTGACGGGTCGACCAGTTGTCTCTGTGCACTTCCTTTTTTTTGACGGACTGGAAGCGGGTCGACCAGTTGTCCGATTAAATATTTGGCCTTAAAATGCTAAGTACCGGGGTCGACCAGTTGGCCTTGTGAACTTGGGTCGACCAGTTGTCTTTTTCCATGTCTTGATTGACTGATGTCATTCTTCAATGTGTTGGTGGTTAGTTTATCTCTTTTGTTCTCTATGCCAACACGCCCCACTCACCAAACACTTTTTTTTAAATTTATTTATTTACTTATTTTTATTTTACTTTTTTATTATTTATTTATTTATACATACATACATACATCCTATCTATCTGTCCAGATGGGGCAGGGGTAGAAGGGGCTAGCTATGAGAGGAAGGTGCTCGGTGGGCATCCAGTTGTAAATAAGGCTGGGAATAAATAGCTGAATATTAATTCATTTGAGTAATATTAAAACTGTTCAAGTAGAAAACAATTGCTTTCTTTTTCTGTTTGCCCAGAGATCTGACTGACTGCAACTTGGAAAGAAGACGGCCCTGCTGGACAGAGACCTCCCTCCTGCTTTGGGTGGGTCGACCAGTTTACATGTTTATTTCCACGTTTTGTCTTTTATGGATTGAATGGATGTGTCTCTCTCTCTCTTTTTTTTTTTTTTTTGGTTTTTCGAGACAGGGTTTCTCTGTGGCTTTGGAGCCTGTCCTGGAAGTAGCACTGTAGACCAGGCTGGTCTCGAACTCACAGAGATCCGCCTACCTCTGCCTCCCGAGTACTGGGATTAAAGGCGTGCGCCGCCATCGCCCGGCTCTCATTTTTTTTTTTTCACGATTGCTTGCTTGCTTGCTTGCTTACTTACTTACTTACTTACTATCTGTTCAGCCCATCTCATTTAATTACTTCTTTAAAAAAAATGACCCACCTAGTTATTTACTTACTTACTTACTTACTTACTTGTTCATTCATTCCTTCACTTCCTTATCTTCTTTCATATATCTGTTTATTTATCTGCTGATTTAGCGTGACTCATTTACTTATTGAATGTTTCAATTATTATTTAGTTTTATTCATTTATTCATTCTTTATGTCTATTTTTATGTATGTATTTACTTACTTTCTTAATTTTTTTTTTACTTTTTAAAATTTACTTAATTTTTTTCTTTCTTTGGGAATGTAGATTCTTTCTTCCTTTCTTCCTTTCTTTCCTTCTTTCTGTCTCCTGACTGTCACTGGCTAAGAAAATGGTGGCCTCCATGTCACTGGTCAGCATAGCAGCTCCTAAAATGGAATTTGATGAAGGGATACATAGATAGATAGATAGATAGATAGATAGATAGATAGATAGATAGATAGATAGATAGATAGATAGATGGGATGCGCACACGCTCACACACACACACACACACACACACACACACACATATGCACGCACGTGCATGACATGTACAGATGGGGGGCGATTCCAATGTTTTCAGAGGAAGGTGCTCGCTGGTAATAATAAATGTGCTGGTAAATAAGGCTGGAAATAGCTGAATATTAAATCATTAAAACTCTTCAAATAAATAAAAAGCAATTCCATTTCTCTCTCTCTCTCTTTCTCACCATATACCAGCACATCTGAACTGACTGCAACATACAAAAGAAGAAGAAACACGGAAAGAAGACATCCCTGCTGGACAGGATCTGAGATGAGAATAAATTCATCGAATGGCTGCCAACAGCATTTCATTGAGAAGAGATTCCACATTTTATGCTGTACAGTTACTTAGTTAGATAGATAGATAAAGAGAGGCCTGTGAACTGGGGTGGGCTGTGGCTTCTCAGGTCACCTCAGGTCAGGGAGGGGCTGAGGAGTGTCCCATTGGCCTTGACAATAGGCAGGAGTCAGAGGTTAATGTCAGGGCAGGGCCTGAGAGTTCCTCAAAGGGAATGAATGGAGACCCTTGCTTACCTAAGAAATGCCTGACCTTGGAAAAGGACTTGTGGAAAGCGGGCCCTTGAAACTGTGGTTTCACGTCTTACTAGAAAGCTCCCTCTTGGAAGGGAAAGTCATCGTGATATCTTACTCTTTTCCCAAGGATACCCTACCTACCCTTCTGATCATTCTTACTGAATTAAGTCTTCCACTGCAAATAAATAAATAAATAAATAATAAATGAAGTGGGTGAGTGAGTGAGTGAGTGAGTGAGTAAGTAAGTAAGTAAGTAAACAAGCAAATACGTGGATGGACAAATAAATACAAAGTTTGCTGTTGTTGACTGACTTTTGATTTCATAATGAATCTCTCTCTCTCTCTCTCTCTCTCTCTCACACACACACACACACACTACATATACAATAAAAGGAAGCATAACACCTTTACTCAGGGGGCAGAGTGAACTCTGAAAGTTTTCCAGGCGGGGGGGGGGGGGGGAGAGACAGAATATAAGAACAAAATGAGAAACAAGGAAAAATAGTGTTGGCTGGCTGGCCGGCTTTCAGTTCCCTGACAGAAATGAGCACATTGTGGAGGAAACACAAAGTTGTTACACTATGTGGGTGTGATGAGCAGAGATTGTGAGTGAGTGTCCTGTCAGAACAAAGTTAGTCCCATAGTTGATGAAATTCATTATCCCAAAACTTCAGCAGAATATATCCCAAGTTTGCAAATGTGTGATCAGCTTGTGACAGGTTGGGCTGGAGATGCTGAGAACTGGGGAGCCCTCAATGCAAGAGCAGACACTCATTCCCATGAAGAGGGAGAGAGGGAGGGAGGGAGGGAGGGAGGGATCATTCATTCCTATACTCAAGTTTAAAGAAAGATGAGTGGCTATCTATGGAGAGACCACTCACAGATATGAAAAATCATTTCCTAAAAATCAAATTTCTCAGTCAGTATGCAACTGCTATGGTGCTTCTCCTAGATAGAGCAAAACACACAAACAAACTGATTCCTTGATCTAGAGCCACAGTGCACATGCTGTGGAAAAGGGGACATGGCCAACTTGAATCACAATATTCATCAGAGCATGGAAAGAGCGTAAAAAGGACACAGAGGAGAGATAATTGTGGTCCTTCCTTCCTCCCTCCCTCCCTCCCTCCCTCCCTCCCTCCCTCCCTCCTTCCCTCAGGAAGTGACTGACAGATGAGACTTTGTCCAAGCAGGTTCTGTCTGAAATACCAGACTTGAGTTTCCCCCTCTGTGGGTATTAGCTAATCAGTCCTCCCTTCTTTCTGTAGGAAGGTGGTGCATGTCTCTCAGAACTTACCTGGTTTCCTCTGCACCAGGTGAACCAGGGAAAAGCTTTCTAAGCCTTATTCAGACCCATAGAGGCTGCGCTGTGTGTGACTTCAGAGACCTCAGGGAGTATAGGGGTGGGTGGGTGCTTGATGCTTCAGACTCATGTCATTGAAGGACATAACATAGTCTGGATTCACAGAGATTCACAACACAGAGCCATTGTCACTTACTAACAGCTCAGGACACCCAGAGCTAACAAGAAATTGCAGTCTCAGCCGGGCTTTAATCACAGCACACACACAGATCTCTGTGAATTCAAAGATGGCCTGATTTACAGAGTGAGTTTTAGGACAGCCCAAGATACAAAAAGAAACCCTTTCTTGAAAAACAAAGCAAAACAACAAAAGAAAGAAAGACAAGGAAAAAGAAAAAAATGGCAGTCTCTTTCCACTCTCTCCTCCATTGGCTCTTAAAGAGCTCTCAAGCTGAACTGGAGACCATGGTGTCACTCAAAACTGGGAAGCCAGAAACCTTAGGGGGGTCACAGGAGTCGGACTGACTGCAGCACTTGATGCCTCAACCCTGCTAATGGCTGTGATATAAGGCATGGTAAAATACGGGCTTTGGCAGAGCACTACTCCCCTTTCTCTATTATTATTGCTACACAACGAAAAGGACCGGGGGGGGGGGTGATGATGTGCAGTCAGTGCTGGTATTGAAATCTCACTGACTCCTTCCGCACTCCTTGTCAATTCCCGACTTTGTCAAATCAACTATCGTGAATCTTTGATGTGGGTTGGCCCTTTAGGAACTCAGAGAAACAAGACAGACAGACCTGTTTCATCCCAGAAACCTCCCAGTTCCTGAGCCGTAGCCCTGGAAGTCTCAAAGCCATCACATCCAGAAATCTCTCTAGTCCCTGCTAGTGGTGAACTCACTTCGTCTTCCCCAGGACCACTAATTATTTCTCCATGTTTTCCTGTGAGATCTGAGGCCAGCTTTCTTCTTCCTCCCTCTGGCCTCTCCACGAACGATCTCCATTCTCTAGACAACATGTCTAGAACCGAGTCTTATAGGCACCGAGAGAGTGTGTCTTGAGGGCAGTTGGCGTTTCTAGGACACGAGTGACATCACAAAATTCCGAGAGCTCTCTGGGATACCGTGGAATTTCCAGAGAAGGGACTGCTGATGTCGTGAGGCACGGCCTTTACCTCCTTGCTGATATTTCTCCCCGAACTGACCGACCGACCGACCGACCGACCAACCGGAACCTGAGGTTTCCTTTCCAGGAGTCTCTCCTCCGACACAGAGGGAGCCATTCAGGATTTCCTCCTTCCAAAACCAGAAATTTCTCTCTGCTTCATTAATATCTTCTCACTACTTCCTGAACCCATGGGGAGTTAGTTAGTTGAACACTCACTTTTTTCATGAATGACCCTTCCTCCCTCTCCTGAACATCTCATATTACTGATTCATACTCAGTAAAACAGTAATATGAGAAATTAGGCCAGGAGGACATGGAAGATGAGGGTTGAGTCTTCTGAAGTGAACAAGCACTTAGGGAAGGCTAAACTTAAGGGAATTTGACTCTGAGTGGCAAGACATGAATAGCTGCTGCCAAGGCACAGATACAGGCACCAACTGGGCCCTCGGCATCCTCCTGCATCATCAGAGCTGTGTGGGAAACTCAGCCCAAAGGAGGGGCCGTGTTCAAAGGGAGAGGGCATTTTCGAGGACAGCACTGTTTTCTTTTTCTTCTTTCTTTCTTTCTTTCTTTCTTTCTTTCTTTCTTTCTTTCTTTTTTTTTTTCGAGACAGGGTTGTTCTGTAGTTTTTTTTTTTTTTGGAGCCTGTCCTGGAACTAGCTCTTGTAGACCAGGCTGGTCTTGAACTCACATGCTTTCTTTTTTTTTCTATTGGATATTTTTGACTTCTTTATCAAAGATCAGGTGTTCGAAGATGTGTGGATCGATATCCGGGTCTTCTATTCGGTTCCATTGGTCCTCCTGTCTGTTCTTATGCCAGGACCAGGCTGTTTTCAGAACTGTAGCTTACAGAGTGTTCTTGCAGGTGGGGCACAGAAGAGGTTAATTACGGTACCTTAGTTCTTCTGCTTTTCTAGCAGACCGGAGCCCAGCTGACAGGAATCCAGTAGAGATGGTGTCAAAGTTCACACTGACACTAACAGCTGTAACTTGAGCAGGATTTGTGATCCACATGAAATTTGCAATGAATTGCAGCAAATCTGTGACACTCTAACTTGCTCAGGCTCAGTATCTGAACATACAGATGTTTGCAATGATCACTGGCTTCAGGATTTTTTTTTTTGTTGTTGTTGTTGTTTTGTTTTTCCACGAGACAGGGTTTCCCTGTAGCTGAAGTTTAACGGCCTGGTGTTTTTGTGACTTACTGCTTCAAAGAACTTCTCCATTTCTTTATCCCTAAGGGAAAAGAAATATAATCACTAAATACATTTAAGTGTCTTTCAACCATTTTAGATCCCTCTGTTGAGAGTTCTCTGTTTAGGTCTGTACTCCATTTTTTAAAATTGGATTATTTGTTCTTTGGATGACCAATTTCTCGACTTCTTTGTGTATTTTGGAGATTAGTGAAGATCTTTTCCCATTCTGTAAGGCCGTCGTTTTGTCTTGTTGGCCATGTTCTTTGCTTTACAGAAGCTTTTCAGTTTCAGGAGGTCTCACTTATTAATTGTTTCTCTCAGTGTCTGTTTTTTTTTTCTTTTTATTTCTTTTTTCTTTCTTTTTTTTTCTTTTTTTTCTTTTTTTCTTTTTTTTCTTCTTCTTCTTTTCTTTTTTTTTCTTTATTTCTCTCTTTAGTTTTTTTCTTTGTTCTTTTTTTTGTTTTGTTTTTCTTTTTTTTTTCTTTTTTCTTTTTTTTCTTTTTCTCTCAGTGTCTGTGCTACTGGGGTTCTATTTAGCAAGCGTTCTCCTGTGCCAATGTGTTCAAGTGCATTTGATATTTTTATTTTTATATTCTTTTATTGTGGATGAAGTCAATTATTTGAACTCTCAAATATTTTTATTGTTATTATCTCTCTATTTGTTTGCTTATTTGTGGTTGTTCACCAACTTGACTATCTAGAGGAAGTAAAAGTCGTAACAAGGTTTCCGTAGGTGAACCTGCGGAAGGATCATTAACGTGAGAGAGCAGCGGCGGCGGCTCTGCCCGCCCGCTCGCCTGCCTCGCCCGAGTTCTCGCCGGGAGGCGCGCTCCCTGGGTCGCACGTGTGTTGTGCGCACGGGCGCTCGTGGCGGTCGTGAGAGAGAGGTCGAGAGAGGGGGAAGGGGGACGGGCGCCGGCTCGCCCGCCCTCCTCGCCCCGTCCGAGGACCCGTGTCTGGCTCTGCCACTGGCGGCTCACGGCGGACGGCGGCTCTCTTCTTGCTGTCGCTCTCCTCCGTCCACTCCCGCTGCTTGCCTCACCGCACCGCAGCGGCCCGCGGGTGTGTCCCCTCTTTCCCGGGCGCGCGCCTTTCCCTCTCCATCCCTCTTCGCGGGGGAGGATGGGCGAGGGTCTGGCGGCGCCCCGGGCCCCCTCTCGCCGCCGACCTCCGCTCGCGCGCCGTGGCGCCGCGGCGCGCCTGTCGGGGAGGCGGCGGAGGTTGGGCGCACTTTTTTTTCCCCCCTCTCCACCTCCTTCTCCAAAGGACCGGGGTAGACCAGTAGTCCCTCCCACCGGGCGGGAGGCCATTTTTTTCCCCCGGGGATGCGGCGGGTCGACCAGATGTCCCGTTGGACTCTTTTTTTTTTTTTTTTTTTTTTTTTTAATGTATAATATATATTATATCTTCCTAGACCTGACGGGTCGACCAGTTGTCTCTGTGCACTTCCTTTTTTTTGACGGACTGGAAGCGGGTCGACCAGTTGTCCGATTAAATATTTGGCCTTAAAATGCTAAGTACCGGGTCGACCAGTTGGCCTTGTGAACTTGGGTCGACCAGTTGTCTTTTTCCATGTCTTGATTGACTGATGTCTTTCTTCAATGTGTTGGTGGTTAGTTTATCTCTTTTGTTCTCTATGCCAACACGCCCCACTCACCAAACACTTTTTTTTAAATTTATTTATTTACTTATTTTTATTTTACTTTTTTATTATTTATTTATTTATACATACATACATACATACATCCTGTCTATCTGTCCAGATGGGGCAGGGGTAGAAGGGGCTAGCTATGAGAGGAAGGTGCTCGGTGGGCATCCAGTTGTAAATAAGGCTGGGAATAAATAGCTGAATATTAATTCATTTGAGTAATATTAAAACTGTTCAAGTAGAAAACAATTGCTTTCTTTTTCTGTTTGCCCAGAGATCTGACTGACTGCAACTTGGAAAGAAGACGGCCCTGCTGGACAGAGACCTCCCTCCTGCTTTGGGTGGGTCGACCAGTTTACATGTTTATTTCCACGTTTTGTCTTTTATGGATTGAATGGATGTGTCTCTCTCTCTCTTTTTTTTTTTTTTTGGTTTTTCGAGACAGGGTTTCTCTGTGGCTTTGGAGCCTGTCCTGGAACTAGCACTGTAGACCAGGCTGGTCTCGAACTCACAGAGATCCGCCTACCTCTGCCTCCCGAGTACTGGGATTAAAGGCGTGCGCCACCATCGCCCGGCTCTCATTTTTTTTTCACGATTGCTTGCTTGCTTGCTTGCTTACTTACTTACTTACTTACTATCTGTTCAGCCCATCTCATTTACTTACTTCTTTAAAAAAAATGACCCACCTAGTTATTTACTTACTTACTTGTTCATTCATTCCTTCACTTCCTTATCTTCTTTCATATATCTGTTTATTTATCTGCTGATTTAGCGTGACTCATTTACTTATTGAATGTTTCAATTATTATTTAGTTTTATTCATTTATTCATTCTTTATGTCTATTTTTATGTATGTATTTACTTACTTTCTTAATTTTTTTTTTACTTTTTAAAATTTACTTAATTTTTTTCTTTCTTTGGGAATGTAGATTCTTTCTTCCTTTCTTCCTTTCTTTCCTTCTTTCTGTCTCCTGACTGTCACTGGCTAAGAAAATGGTGGCCTCCATGTCACTGGTCAGCATAGCAGCTCCTAAAATGGAATTTGATGAAGGGATACATAGATAGATAGATAGATAGATAGATAGATAGATAGATAGATAGATAGATGGGATGCGCACACGCTCACACACACACACACACACACACACACACACACACACATATGCACGCACGTGCATGACATGTACAGATGGGGGGCGATTCCAATGTTTTCAGAGGAAGGTGCTCGCTGGTAATAATAAATGTGCTGGTAAATAAGGCTGGAAATAGCTGAATATTAAATCATTAAAACTCTTCAAATAAATAAAAAGCAATTCCATTTCTCTCTCTCTCTCTTTCTCACCATATACCAGCACATCTGAACTGACTGCAACATACAAAAGAAGAAGAAACACGGAAAGAAGACATCCCTGCTGGACAGGATCTGAGATGAGAATAAATTCATCGAATGGCTGCCAACAGCATTTCATTGAGAAGAGATTCCACATTTTATGCTGTACAGTTACTTAGTTAGATAGATAGATAAAGAGAGGCCTGTGAACTGGGGTGGGCTGTGGCTTCTCAGGTCACCTCAGGTCAGGGAGGGGCTGAGGAGTGTCCCATTGGCCTTGACAATAGGCAGGAGTCAGAGGTTAATGTCAGGGCAGGGCCTGAGAGTTCCTCAAAGGGAATGAATGGAGACCCTTGCTTACCTAAGAAATGCTTGACCTTGGAAAAGGACTTGTGGAAAGCGGGCCCTTGAAACTGTGGTTTCACGTCTTAATAGAAAGCTCCCTCTTGGAAGGGAAAGTCATCGTGATATCTTACTCTTTTCCCAAGGATACCCTACCTACCCTTCTGATCATTCTTACTGAATTAAGTCTTCCACTGCAAATAAATAAATAAATAAATAAATAATAAATGAAGTGGGTGAGTGAGTGAGTGAGTGAGTAAGTAAGTAAGTAAGTAAGTAAACAAGCAAATACGTGGATGGACAAATAAATACAAAGTTTGCTGTTGTTGACTGACTTTTGATTTCATAATGAATCTCTCTCTCTCTCTCTCTCTCTCTCTCACACACACACACACACACACACTAAATATACAATAAAAGGAAGCATAACACCTTTACTCAGGGGGCAGAGTGAACTCTGAAAGTTTTCCAGGCGGGGGGGGGGGAGAGACAGAATATAAGAACAAAATGAGAAACAAGGAAAAATAGTGTTGGCTGGCTGGCCGGCTTTCAGTTCCCTGACAGAAATGAGCACATTGTGGAGGAAACACAAAGTTGTTACACTATGTGGGTGTGATGAGGAGAGATTGTGAGTGAGTGTCCTGTCAGAACAAAGTTAGTCCCATAGTTGATGAAATTCATTATCCCAAAACTTCAGCAGAATATATCCCAAGTTTGCAAATGTGTGATCAGCTTGTGACAGGTTGGGCTGGAGATGCTGAGAACTGGGGAGCCCTCAATGCAAGAGCAGACACTCATTCCCATGAAGAGGGAGAGAGGGAGGGAGGGAGGGAGGGAGGGATCATTCATTCCTATACTCAAGTTTAAAGAAAGATGAGTGGCTATCTATGGAGAGACCACTCACAGATATGAAAAATCATTTCCTAAAAATCAAATTTCTCAGTCAGTATGCAACTGCTATGGTGCTTCTCCTAGATAGAGCAAAACACACAAACAAACTGATTCCTTGATCTAGAGCCACAGTGCACATGCTGTGGAAAAGGGGACATGGCCAACTTGAATCACAATATTCATCAGAGCATGGAAAGAGCGTAAAAAGGACACAGAGGAGAGATAATTGTGGTCCTTCCTTCCTCCCTCCCTCCCTCCCTCCCTCCCTCCCTCCCTCCCTCCCTCCTTCCCTCAGGAAGTGACTGACAGATGAGACTTTGTCCAAGCAGGTTCTGTCTGAAATACCAGACTTGAGTTTCCCCCTCTGTGGGTATTAGCTAATCAGTCCTCCCTTCTTTCTGTAGGAAGGTGGTGCATGTCTCTCAGAACTTACCTGGTTTCCTCTGCACCAGGTGAACCAGGGAAAAGCTTTCTAAGCCTTATTCAGACCCATAGAGGCTGCGCTGTGTGTGACTTCAGAGACCTCAGGGAGTATAGGGGTGGGTGGGTGCTTGATGCTTCAGACTCATGTCATTGAAGGACATAACATAGTCTGGATTCACAGAGATTCACAACACAGAGCCATTGTCACTTACTAACAGCTCAGGACACCCAGAGCTAACAAGAAATTGCAGTCTCAGCCGGGCTTTAATCACAGCACACACACAGATCTCTGTGAATTCAAAGATGGCCTGATTTACAGAGTGAGTTTTAGGACAGCCCAAGATACACAAAGAAACCCTTTCTTGAAAAACAAAGCAAAACAGCAAAAGAAAGAAAGACAAGGAAAAAGAAAAAAATGGCAGTCTCTTTCCACTCTCTCCTCCATTGGCTCTTAAAGAGCTCTCAAGCTGAACTGGAGACCATGGTGTCACTCAAAACTGGGAAGCCAGAAACCTTAGGGGGGTCACAGGAGTCGGACTGACTGCAGCACTTGATGCCTCAACCCTGCTAATGGCTGTGATATAAGGCATGGTAAAATACGGGCTTTGGCAGAGCACTACTCCCCTTTCTCTATTATTATTGCTACACAACGAAAAGGACCGGGGGGGGGGGGTGATGATGTGCAGTCAGTGCTGGTATTGAAATCTCACTGACTCCTTCCGCACTCCTTGTCAATTCCCGACTTTGTCAAATCAACTATCGTGAATCTTTGATGTGGGTTGGCCCTTTAGGAACTCAGAGAAACAAGACAGACAGACCTGTTTCATCCCAGAAACCTCCCAGTTCCTGAGCCCTAGCCCTGGAAGTCTCAAAGCCATCACATCCAGAAATCTCTCTAGTCCCTGCTAGTGGTGAACTCACTTCGTCTTCCCCAGGACCACTAATTATTTCTCCATGTTTTCCTGTGAGATCTGAGGCCAGCTTTCTTCTTCCTCCCTCTGGCCTCTCCACGAACGATCTCCATTCTCTAGACAACATGTCTAGAACCGAGTCTTATAGGCACCGAGAGAGTGTGTCTTGAGGGCAGTTGGCGTTTCTAGGACACGAGTGACATCACAAAATTCCGAGAGCTCTCTGGGATACCGTGGAATTTCCAGAGAAGGGACTGCTGATGTCGTGAGGCACGGCCTTTACCTCCTTGCTGATATTTCTCCCCGAACTGACCGACCGACCGACCGACCGACCAACCGGAACCTGAGGTTTCCTTTCCAGGAGTCTCTCCTCCGACACAGAGGGAGCCATTCAGGATTTCCTCCTTCCAAAACCAGAAATTTCTCTCTGCTTCATTAATATCTTCTCACTACTTCCTGAACCCATGGGGAGTTAGTTAGTTGAACACTCACTTTTTTCATGAATGACCCTTCCTCCCTCTCCTGAACATCTCATATTACTGATTCATACTCAGTAAAACAGTAATATGAGAAATTAGGCCAGGAGGACATGGAAGATGAGGGTTGAGTCTTCTGAAGTGAACAAGCACTTAGGGAAGGCTAAACTTAAGGGAATTTGACTCTGAGTGGCAAGACATGAATAGCTGCTGCCAAGGCACAGATACAGGCACCAACTGGGCCCTCGGCATCCTCCTGCATCATCAGAGCTGTGTGGGAAACTCAGCCCAAAGGAGGGGCCGTGTTCAAAGGGAGAGGGCATTTTCGAGGACAGCACTGTTTTCTTTTTCTTCTTTCTTTCTTTCTTTCTTTCTTTCTTTCTTTCTTTCTTTCTTTCTTTTTTTTTTTCGAGACAGGGTTGTTCTGTAGTTTTTTTTTTTTTTTGAGCCTGTCCTGGAACTAGCTCTTGTAGACCAGGCTGGTCTTGAACTCACATGCTTTCTTTTTTTTTCTATTGGATATTTTTGACTTCTTTATCAAAGATCAGGTGTTCGAAGATGTGTGGATCGATATCCGGGTCTTCTATTCGGTTCCATTGGTCCTCCTGTCTGTTCTTATGCCAGGACCAGGCTGTTTTCAGAACTGTAGCTTACAGAGTGTTCTTGCAGGTGGGGCACAGAAGAGGTTAATTACGGTACCTTAGTTCTTCTGCTTTTCTAGCAGACCGGAGCCCAGCTGACAGGAATCCAGTAGAGATGGTGTCAAGGTTCACACTGACACTAACAGCTGTAACTTGAGCAGGATTTGTGATCCACATGAAATTTGCAATGAATTGCAGCAAATCTGTGACACTCTAACTTGCTCAGGCTCAGTATCTGAACATACAGATGTTTGCAATGATCACTGGCTTCAGGATTTTTTTTTGTTGTTGTTGTTGTTGTTTTGTTTTTCCACGAGACAGGGTTTCCCTGTAGCTGAAGTTTAACGGCCTGGTGTTTTTGTGACTTACTGCTTCAAAGAACTTCTCCATTTCTTTATCCCTAAGGGAAAAGAAATATAATCACTAAATACATTTAAGTGTCTTTCAACCATTTTAGATCCCTCTGTTGAGAGTTCTCTGTTTAGGTCTGTACTCCATTTTTTAAAATTGGATTATTTGTTCTTTGGATGACCAATTTCTCGACTTCTTTGTGTATTTTGGAGATTAGTGAAGATCTTTTCCCATTCTGTAAGGCCGTCGTTTTGTCTTGTTGGCCATGTTCTTTGCTTTACAGAAGCTTTTCAGTTTCAGGAGGTCTCACTTATTAATTGTTTCTCTCAGTGTCTGTTTTTTTTTCTTTTTTTTTTCTTTTTTCTTTCTTTTTTTTTTCTTTTTTTCTTTTTTTCTTTTTTTTCTTCTTCTTCTTTTCTTTTTTTTTCTTTTTTTCTCTCTTTAGTTTTTTTCTTTGTTCTTTTTTTTTGTTTTGTTTTTCTTTTTTTTTTCTTTTTTCTTTTTTTTCTTTTTCTCTCAGTGTCTGTGCTACTGGGGTTCTATTTAGCAAGCGTTCTCCTGTGCCAATGTGTTCAAGTGCATTTGATATTTTTATTTTTATATTCTTTTATTGTGGATGAAGTCAATTATTTGAACTCTCAAATATTTTTATTGTTATTATCTCTCTATTTGTTTGCTTATTTGTGGTTGTTCACCAACTTGACTATCTAGAGGAAGTAAAAGTCGTAACAAGGTTTCCGTAGGTGAACCTGCGGAAGGATCATTAACGTGAGAGAGCAGCGGCGGCGGCTCTGCCCGCCCGCTCGCCTGCCTCGCCCGAGTTCTCGCCGGGAGGCGCGCTCCCCGGGTCGCACGTGTGTTGTGCGCACGGAAGTGTGCGTGCGCACGGGCGCTCGTGGCGGTCGTGAGAGAGAGGTCGAGAGAGGGGGAAGGGGGACGGGCGCCGGCTCGCCCGCCCTCCTCGCCCCGTCCGAGGACCCGTGTCTGGCTCTGCCACTGGCGGCTCACGGCGGACGGCGGCTCTCTTCCCGCTCTCGCTCTCCTCCGTCCACTCCCGCTGCTTGCCTCACCGCACCGCAGCGGCCCGCGGGTGTGTCCCCTCTTTCCCGGGCGCGCGCCTTTCCCTCTCCATCCCTCTTCGCGGGGGAGGATGGGCGAGGGTCTGGCGGCGCCCCGGGCCCCCTCTCGCCGCCGACCTCCGCTCGCGCGCCGTGGCGCCGCGGCGCGCCTGTCGGGGAGGCGGCGGAGGTTGGGCGCACTTTTTTTTCCCCCCTCTCCACCTCCTTCTCCAAAGGACCGGGGTAGACCAGTAGTCCCTCCCACCGGGCGGGAGGCCATTTTTTTCCCCCGGGGATGCGGCGGGTCGACCAGATGTCCCGCTGGACTCTTTTTTTTTTTTTTTAATGTATAATATATATTATATCTTCCTAGACCTGACGGGTCGACCAGTTGTCTCTGTGCACTTCCTTTTTTTTGACTGACTAGAAGCGGGTCGACCAGTTGTCCGATTAAATATTTGGCCTTAAAATGCTAAGTACCGGGGTCGACCAGTTGGCCTTGTGAACTTGGGTCGACCAGTTGTCTTTTTCCATGTCTTGATTGACTGATGTCATTCTTCAATGTGTTGGTGGTTAGTTTATCTCTTTTGTTCTCTATGCCAACACGCCCCACTCACCAAACACTTTTGTTTTAATTTATTTATTTACTTATTTTTATTTTACTTTTTTATTATTTATTTATTTATTTATACATACATACATACATCCTGTCTATCTGTCCAGATGGGGCAGGGGTAGAAAGGGCTAGCTATGAGAGGAAGGTGCTCGGTGGGCATCCAGTTGTAAATAAGGCTGGGAATAAATAGCTGAATATTAATTCATTTGAGTAATATTAAAACTGTTCAAGTAGAAAACAATTGCTTTCTTTTTCTGTTTGCCCAGAGATCTGACTGACTGCAACTTGGAAAGAAGACGGCCCTGCTGGACAGAGACCTCCCTCCTGCTTTGGGTGGGTCGACCAGTTTACATGTTTATTTCCACGTTTTGTCTTTTATGGATTGAATGGATGTGTCTCTCTCTCTCTTTTTTTTTTTTTTTTTTGGTTTTTCGAGACAGGGTTTCTCTGTGGCTTTGGAGCCTGTCCTGGAACTAGCACTGTAGACCAGGCTGGTCTCGAACTCACAGAGATCCGCCTACCTCTGCCTCCCGAGTACTGGGATTAAAGGCGTGCGCCACCATCGCCCGGCTCTCATTTTTTTTTCACGATTGCTTGCTTGCTTGCTTGCTTACTTACTTACTTACTTACTATCTGTTCAGCCCATGTCATTTACTTACTTCTTTAAAAAAAATGACCCACCTAGTTATTTACTTACTTACTTACTTACTTGTTCATTCATTCCTTCACTTCCTTATCTTCTTTCATATATCTGTTTATTTATCTGCTGATTTAGCGTGACTCATTTACTTATTGAATGTTTCAATTATTATTTAGTTTTATTCATTTATTCATTCTTTATGTCTATTTTTATGTATGTATTTACTTACTTTCTTAATTTTTTTTTACTTTTTAAAATTTACTTAATTTTTTTCTTTCTTTGGGAATGTAGATTCTTTCTTCCTTTCTTCCTTTCTTTCCTTCTTTCTGTCTCCTGACTGTCACTGCCTAAGAAAATGGTGGCCTCCATGTCACTGGTCAGCATAGCAGCTCCTAAAATGGAATTTGATGAAGGGATACATAGATAGATAGATAGATAGATAGATAGATAGATAGATAGATAGATAGATAGATAGATAGATGGATGCGCACACGCTCACACACACACACACACACACACACACACACACACATATGCACGCACGTGCATGACATGTACAGATGGGGGGCGATTCCAATGTTTTCAGAGGAAGGTGCTCGCTGGTAATAATAAATGTGCTGGTAAATAAGGCTGGAAATAGCTGAATATTAAATCATTAAAACTCTTCAAATAAATAAAAAGCAATTCCATTTCTCTCTCTCTCTCTTTCTCACCATATACCAGCACATCTGAACTGACTGCAACATACAAAAGAAGAAGAAACACGGAAAGAAGACATCCCTGCTGGACAGGATCTGAGATGAGAATAAATTCATCGAATGGCTGCCAACAGCATTTCATTGAGAAGAGATTCCACATTTTATGCTGTACAGTTACTTAGTTAGATAGATAGATAGATAAAGAGAGGCCTGTGAACTGGGGTGGGCTGTGGCTTCTCAGGTCACCTCAGGTCAGGGAGGGGCTGAGGAGTGTCCCATTGGCCTTGACAATAGGCAGGAGTCAGAGGTTAATGTCAGGGCAGGGCCTGAGAGTTCCTCAAAGGGAATGAATGGAGACCCTTGCTTACCTAAGAAATGCCTGACCTTGGAAAAGGACTTGTGGAAAGCGGGCCCTTGAAACTGTGGTTTCACGTCTTACTAGAAAGCTCCCTCTTGGAAGGGAAAGTCATCGTGATATCTTGCTCTTTTCCCAAGGATACCCTACCTACCCTTCTGATCATTCTTACTGAATTAAGTCTTCCACTGCAAATAAATAAATAAATAAATAAATAATAAATGAAGTGGGTGAGTGAGTGAGTGAGTGAGTAAGTAAGTAAGTAAGTAAGTAAACAAGCAAATACGTGGATGGACAAATAAATACAAAGTTTGCTGTTGTTGACTGACTTTTGATTTCATAATGAATCTCTCTCTCTCTCTCTCTCTCTCACACACACACACACACACACTAAATATACAATAAAAGGAAGCATAACACCTTTACTCAGGGGGCAGAGTGAACTCTGAAAGTTTTCCAGGCGGGGGGGGGGGGGAGAGACAGAATATAAGAACAAAATGAGAAACAAGGAAAAATAGTGTTGGCTGGCTGGCCGGCTTTCAGTTCCCTGACAGAAATGAGCACATTGTGGAGGAAACACAAAGTTGTTACACTATGTGGGTGTGATGAGGAGAGATTGTGAGTGAGTGTCCTGTCAGAACAAAGTTAGTCCCATAGTTGATGAAATTCATTATCCCAAAACTTCAGCAGAATATATCCCAAGTTTGCAAATGTGTGATCAGCTTGTGACAGGTTGGGCTGGAGATGCTGAGAACTGGGGAGCCCTCAATGCAAGAGCAGACACTCATTCCCATGAAGAGGGAGAGAGGGAGGGAGGGAGGGAGGGATCATTCATTCCTATACTCAAGTTTAAAGAAAGATGAGTGGCTATCTATGGAGAGACCACTCACAGATATGAAAAATCATTTCCTAAAAATCAAATTTCTCAGTCAGTATGCAACTGCTATGGTGCTTCTCCTAGATAGAGCAAAACACACAAACAAACTGATTCCTTGATCTAGAGCCACAGTGCACATGCTGTGGAAAAGGGGACATGGCCAACTTGAATCACAATATTCATCAGAGCATGGAAAGAGGAGAGATAATTGTGGTCCTTCCTTCCTCCCTCCCTCCCTCCCTCCCTCCCTCCCTCCCTCCCTCCCTCCTTCCCTCAGGAAGTGACTGACAGATGAGACTTTGTCCAAGCAGGTTCTGTCTGAAATACCAGACTTGAGTTTCCCCCTCTGTGGGTATTAGCTAATCAGTCCTCCCTTCTTTCTGTAGGAAGGTGGTGCATGTCTCTCAGAACTTACCTGGTTTCCTCTGCACCAGGTGAACCAGGGAAAAGCTTTCTAAGCCTTATTCAGACCCATAGAGGCTGCGCTGTGTGTGACTTCAGAGACCTCAGGGAGTATAGGGGTGGGTGGGTGCTTGATGCTTCAGACTCATGTCATTGAAGGACATAACATAGTCTGGATTCACAGAGATTCACAACACAGAGCCATTGTCACTTACTAACAGCTCAGGACACCCAGAGCTAACAAGAAATTGCAGTCTCAGCCGGGCTTTAATCACAGCACACACACAGATCTCTGTGAATTCAAAGATGGCCTGATTTACAGAGTGAGTTTTAGGACAGCCCAAGATACACAAAGAAACCCTTTCTTGAAAAACAAAGCAAAACAGCAAAAGAAAGAAAGACAAGGAAAAAGAAAAAAATGGCAGTCTCTTTCCACTCTCTCCTCCATTGGCTCTTAAAGAGCTCTCAAGCTGAACTGGAGACCATGGTGTCACTCAAAACTGGGAAGCCAGAAACCTTAGGGGGGTCACAGGAGTCGGACTGACTGCAGCACTTGATGCCTCAACCCTGCTAATGGCTGTGATATAAGGCATGGTAAAATACGGGCTTTGGCAGAGCACTACTCCCCTTTCTCTATTATTATTGCTACACAACGAAAAGGACCGGGGGGGGGGGGGGTGATGATGTGCAGTCAGTGCTGGTATTGAAATCTCACTGACTCCTTCCGCACTCCTTGTCAATTCCCGACTTTGTCAAATCAACTATCGTGAATCTTTGATGTGGGTTGGCCCTTTAGGAACTCAGAGAAACAAGACAGACAGACCTGTTTCATCCCAGAAACCTCCCAGTTCCTGAGCCCTAGCCCTGGAAGTCTCAAAGCCATCACATCCAGAAATCTCTCTAGTCCCTGCTAGTGGTGAACTCACTTCGTCTTCCCCAGGACCACTAATTATTTCTCCATGTTTTCCTGTGAGATCTGAGGCCAGCTTTCTTCTTCCTCCCTCTGGCCTCTCCACGAACGATCTCCATTCTCTAGACAACATGTCTAGAACCGAGTCTTATAGGCACCGAGAGAGTGTGTCTTGAGGGCAGTTGGCGTTTCTAGGACACGAGTGACATCACAAAATTCCGAGAGCTCTCTGGGATACCGTGGAATTTCCAGAGAAGGGACTGCTGATGTCGTGAGGCACGGCCTTTACCTCCTTGCTGATATTTCTCCCCGAACTGACCGACCGACCGACCGACCGACCAACCGGAACCTGAGGTTTCCTTTCCAGGAGTCTCTCCTCCGACACAGAGGGAGCCATTCAGGATTTCCTCCTTCCAAAACCAGAAATTTCTCTCTGCTTCATTAATATCTTCTCACTACTTCCTGAACCCATGGGGAGTTAGTTAGTTGAACACTCACTTTTTTCATGAATGACCCTTCCTCCCTCTCCTGAACATCTCATATTACTGATTCATACTCAGTAAAACAGTAATATGAGAAATTAGGCCAGGAGGACATGGAAGATGAGGGTTGAGTCTTCTGAAGTGAACAAGCACTTAGGGAAGGCTAAACTTAAGGGAATTTGACTCTGAGTGGCAAGACATGAATAGCTGCTGCCAAGGCACAGATACAGGCACCAACTGGGCCCTCGGCATCCTCCTGCATCATCAGAGCTGTGTGGGAAACTCAGCCCAAAGGAGGGGCCGTGTTCAAAGGGAGAGGGCATTTTCGAGGACAGCACTGTTTTCTTTTTCTTCTTTCTTTCTTTCTTTCTTTCTTTCTTTCTTTCTTTCTTTCTTTCTTTCTTTTTTTTTTTTCGAGACAGGGTTGTTCTGTAGTTTTTTTTTTTTTGGAGCCTGTCCTGGAACTAGCTCTTGTAGACCAGGCTGGTCTTGAACTCACATGCTTTCTTTTTTTTTCTATTGGATATTTTTGACTTCTTTATCAAAGATCAGGTGTTCGAAGATGTGTGGATCGATATCCGGGTCTTCTATTCGGTTCCATTGGTCCTCCTGTCTGTTCTTATGCCAGGACCAGGCTGTTTTCAGAACTGTAGCTTACAGAGTGTTCTTGCAGGTGGGGCACAGAAGAGGTTAATTACGGTACCTTAGTTCTTCTGCTTTTCTAGCAGACCGGAGCCCAGCTGACAGGAATCCAGTAGAGATGGTGTCAAGGTTCACACTGACACTAACAGCTGTAACTTGAGCAGGATTTGTGATCCACATGAAATTTGCAATGAATTGCAGCAAATCTGTGACACTCTAACTTGCTCAGGCTCAGTATCTGAACATACAGATGTTTGCAATGATCACTGGCTTCAGGATTTTTTTTTGTTGTTGTTGTTGTTGTTTTGTTTTTCCACGAGACAGGGTTTCCCTGTAGCTGAAGTTTAACGGCCTGGTGTTTTTGTGACTTACTGCTTCAAAGAACTTCTCCATTTCTTTATCCCTAAGGGAAAAGAAATATAATCACTAAATACATTTAAGTGTCTTTCAACCATTTTAGATCCCTCTGTTGAGAGTTCTCTGTTTAGGTCTGTACTCCATTTTTTAAAATTGGATTATTTGTTCTTTGGATGACCAATTTCTCGACTTCTTTGTGTATTTTGGAGATTAGTGAAGATCTTTTCCCATTCTGTAAGGCCGTCGTTTTGTCTTGTTGGCCATGTTCTTTGCTTTACAGAAGCTTTTCAGTTTCAGGAGGTCTCACTTATTAATTGTTTCTCTCAGTGTCTGTTTTTTTTTCTTTTTTTTTCTTTTTTCTTTCTTTTTTTTTCTTTTTTTTCTTTTTTTCTTTTTTCTTTTTTTTCTTCTTCTTCTTTTCTTTTTTTTTCTTTTTTTCTCTCTTTAGTTTTTTTCTTTGTTCTTTTTTTTGTTTTGTTTTTCTTTTTTTTTTCTTTTTTCTTTTTTTTCTTTTTCTCTCAGTGTCTGTGCTACTGGGGTTCTATTTAGCAAGCATTCTCCTGTGCCAATGTGTTCAAGTGCATTTGATATTTTTATTTTTATATTCTTTTATTGTGGATGAAGTCAATTATTTGAACTCTCAAATATTTTTATTGTTATTATCTCTCTATTTGTTTGCTTATTTGTGGTTGTTCACCAACTTGACTATCTAGAGGAGGTAAAAGTCGTAACAAGGTTTCCGTAGGTGAACCTGCGGAAGGATCATTAACGTGAGAGAGCAGCGGCGGCGGCTCTGCCCGCCCGCTCGCCTGCCTCGCCCGAGTTCTCGCCGGGAGGCGCGCTCCCCGGGTCGCACGTGTGTTGTGCGCACGGAAGTGTGCGTGTGCACGGGCGCTCGTGGCGGTCGTGAGAGAGAGGTCGAGAGAGGGGGAAGGGGGACGGGCGCCGGCTCGCCCGCCCTCCTCGCCCCGTCCGAGGACCCGTGTCTGGCTCTGCCACTGGCGGCTCACGGCGGACGGCGGCTCTCTTCCCGCTCTCGCTCTCCTCCGTCCACTCCCGCTGCTTGCCTCACCGCACCACAGCGGCCCGCGGGTGTGTCCCCTCTTTCCCGGGCGCGCGCCTTTCCCTCTCCATCCCTCTTCGCGGGGGAGGATGGGCGAGGGTCTGGCGGCGCCCCGGGCCCCCTCTCGCCGCCGACCTCCGCTCGCGCGCCGTGGCGCCGCGGCGCGCCTGTCGGGGAGGCGGCGGAGGTTGGGCGCACTTTTTTTTCCCCCCTCTCCACCTCCTTCTCCAAAGGACCGGGGTAGACCAGTAGTCCCTCCCACCGGGCGGGAGGCCATTTTTTTCCCCCGGGGATGCGGCGGGTCGACCAGATGTCCCGCTGGACTCTTTTTTTTTTTTTTTAATGTATAATATATATTATATCTTCCTAGACCTGACGGGTCGACCAGTTGTCTCTGTGCACTTCCTTTTTTTTGACTGACTGGAAGCGGGTCGACCAGTTGTCCGATTAAATATTTGGCCTTAAAATCCTAAGTACCGGGGTCGACCAGTTGGCCTTGTGAACTTGGGTCGACCAGTTGTCTTTTTCCATGTCTTGATTGACTGATGTCATTCTTCAATGTGTTGGTGGTTAGTTTATCTCTTTTGTTCTCTATGCCAACACGCCCCACTCACCAAACACTTTTTTTTAATTTATTTATTTACTTATTTTTATTTTACTTTTTTATTATTTATTTATTTATACATACATACATACATACATCCTGTCTATCTGTCCAGATGGGGCAGGGGTAGAAGGGGCTAGCTATGAGAGGAAGGTGCTCGGTGGGCATCCAGTTGTAAATAAGGCTGGGAATAAATAGCTGAATATTAATTCATTTGAGTAATATTAAAACTGTTCAAGTAGAAAACAATTGCTTTCTTTTTCTGTTTGCCCAGAGATCTGACTGACTGCAACTTGGAAAGAAGACGGCCCTGCTGGACAGAGACCTCCCTCCTGCTTTGGGTGGGTCGACCAGTTTACATGTTTATTTCCACGTTTTGTCTTTTATGGATTGAATGGATGTGTCTCTCTCTCTCTTTTTTTTTTTTTTTTTGGTTTTTCGAGACAGGGTTTCTCTGTGGCTTTGGAGCCTGTCCTGGAACTAGCACTGTAGACCAGGCTGGTCTCGAACTCACAGAGATCCGCCTACCTCTGCCTCCCGAGTACTGGGATTAAAGGCGTGCGCCACCATCGCCCGGCTCTCATTTTTTTTCACGATTGCTTGCTTGCTTGCTTGCTTACTTACTTACTTACTTACTATCTGTTCAGCCCATGTCATTTACTTACTTCTTTAAAAAAAATGACCCACCTAGTTATTTACTTACTTACTTACTTACTTGTTCATTCATTCCTTCACTTCCTTATCTTCTTTCATATATCTGTTTATTTATCTGCTGATTTAGCGTGACTCATTTACTTATTGAATGTTTCAATTATTATTTAGTTTTATTCATTTATTCATTCTTTATGTCTATTTTTATGTATGTATTTACTTACTTTCTTAATTTTTTTTTTACTTTTTAAAATTTACTTAATTTTTTTCTTTCTTTGGGAATGTAGATTCTTTCTTCCTTTCTTCCTTTCTTTCCTTCTTTCTGTCTCCTGACTGTCACTGGCTAAGAAAATGGTGGCCTCCATGTCACTGGTCAGCATAGCAGCTCCTAAAATGGAATTTGATGAAGGGATACATAGATAGATAGATAGATAGATAGATAGATAGATAGATAGATAGATAGATAGATAGATAGATAGATGGGATGCGCACACGCTCACACACACACACACACACACACACACACACATATGCACGCACGTGCATGACATGTACAGATGGGGGGCGATTCCAATGTTTTCAGAGGAAGGTGCTCGCTGGTAATAATAAATGTGCTGGTAAATAAGGCTGGAAATAGCTGAATATTAAATCATTAAAACTCTTCAAATAAATAAAAAGCAATTCCATTTCTCTCTCTCTCTCTTTCTCACCATATACCAGCACATCTGAACTGACTGCAACATACAAAAGAAGAAGAAACACGGAAAGAAGACATCCCTGCTGGACAGGATCTGAGATGAGAATAAATTCATCGAATGGCTGCCAACAGCATTTCATTGAGAAGAGATTCCACATTTTATGCTGTACAGTTACTTAGTTAGATAGATAGATAAAGAGAGGCCTGTGAACTGGGGTGGGCTGTGGCTTCTCAGGTCACCTCAGGTCAGGGAGGGGCTGAGGAGTGTCCCATTGGCCTTGACAATAGGCAGGAGTCAGAGGTTAATGTCAGGGCAGGGCCTGAGAGTTCCTCAAAGGGAATGAATGGAGACCCTTGCTTACCTAAGAAATGCCTGACCTTGGAAAAGGACTTGTGGAAAGCGGGCCCTTGAAACTGTGGTTTCACGTCTTACTAGAAAGCTCCCTCTTGGAAGGGAAAGTCATCGTGATATCTTACTCTTTTCCCAAGGATACCCTACCTACCCTTCTGATCATTCTTACTGAATTAAGTCTTCCACTGCAAATAAATAAATAATAAATGAAGTGGGTGAGTGAGTGAGTGAGTGAGTAAGTAAGTAAGTAAGTAAGTAAACAAGCAAATACGTGGATGGACAAATAAATACAAAGTTTGCTGTTGTTGACTGACTTTTGATTTCATAATGAATCTCTCTCTCTCTCTCTCTCTCTCACACACACACACACACACACTAAATATACAATAAAAGGAAGCATAACACCTTTACTCAGGGGGCAGAGTGAACTCTGAAAGTTTTCCAGGCGGGGGGGGGGGGGAGAGACAGAATATAAGAACAAAATGAGAAACAAGGAAAAATAGTGTTGGCTGGCTGGCCGGCTTTCAGTTCCCTGACAGAAATGAGCACATTGTGGAGGAAACACAAAGTTGTTACACTATGTGGGTGTGATGAGGAGAGATTGTGAGTGAGTGTCCTGTCAGAACAAAGTTAGTCCCATAGTTGATGAAATTCATTATCCCAAAACTTCAGCAGAATATATCCCAAGTTTGCAAATGTGTGATCAGCTTGTGACAGGTTGGGCTGGAGATGCTGAGAACTGGGGAGCCCTCAATGCAAGAGCAGACACTCATTCCCATGAAGAGGGAGAGAGGGAGGGAGGGAGGGAGGGATCATTCATTCCTATACTCAAGTTTAAAGAAAGATGAGTGGCTATCTATGGAGAGACCACTCACAGATATGAAAAATCATTTCCTAAAAATCAAATTTCTCAGTCAGTATGCAACTGCTATGGTGCTTCTCCTAGATAGAGCAAAACACACAAACAAACTGATTCCTTGATCTAGAGCCACAGTGCACATGCTGTGGAAAAGGGGACATGGCCAACTTGAATCACAATATTCATCAGAGCATGGAAAGAGCGTAAAAAGGACACAGAGGAGAGATAATTGTGGTCCTTCCTTCCTCCCTCCCTCCCTCCCTCCCTCCCTCCTTCCCTCAGGAAGTGACTGACAGATGAGACTTTGTCCAAGCAGGTTCTGTCTGAAATACCAGACTTGAGTTTCCCCCTCTGTGGGTATTAGCTAATCAGTCCTCCCTTCTTTCTGTAGGAAGGTGGTGCATGTCTCTCAGAACTTACCTGGTTTCCTCTGCACCAGGTGAACCAGGGAAAAGCTTTCTAAGCCTTATTCAGACCCATAGAGGCTGCGCTGTGTGTGACTTCAGAGACCTCAGGGAGTATAGGGGTGGGTGGGTGCTTGATGCTTCAGACTCATGTCATTGAAGGACATAACATAGTCTGGATTCACAGAGATTCACAACACAGAGCCATTGTCACTTACTAACAGCTCAGGACACCCAGAGCTAACAAGAAATTGCAGTCTCAGCCGGGCTTTAATCACAGCACACACACAGATCTCTGTGAATTCAAAGATGGCCTGATTTACAGAGTGAGTTTTAGGACAGCCCAAGATACACAAAGAAACCCTTTCTTGAAAAACAAAGCAAAACAGCAAAAGAAAGAAAGACAAGGAAAAAGAAAAAAATGGCAGTCTCTTTCCACTCTCTCCTCCATTGGCTCTTAAAGAGCTCTCAAGCTGAACTGGAGACCATGGTGTCACTCAAAACTGGGAAGCCAGAAACCTTAGGGGGGTCACAGGAGTCGGACTGACTGCAGCACTTGATGCCTCAACCCTGCTAATGGCTGTGATATAAGGCATGGTAAAATACGGGCTTTGGCAGAGCACTACTCCCCTTTCTCTATTATTATTGCTACACAACGAAAAGGACCGGGGGGGGGGTGATGATGTGCAGTCAGTGCTGGTATTGAAATCTCACTGACTCCTTCCGCACTCCTTGTCAATTCCCGACTTTGTCAAATCAACTATCGTGAATCTTTGATGTGGGTTGGCCCTTTAGGAACTCAGAGAAACAAGACAGACAGACCTGTTTCATCCCAGAAACCTCCCAGTTCCTGAGCCCTAGCCCTGGAAGTCTCAAAGCCATCACATCCAGAAATCTCTCTAGTCCCTGCTAGTGGTGAACTCACTTCGTCTTCCCCAGGACCACTAATTATTTCTCCATGTTTTCCTGTGAGATCTGAGGCCAGCTTTCTTCTTCCTCCCTCTGGCCTCTCCACGAACGATCTCCATTCTCTAGACAACATGTCTAGAACCGAGTCTTATAGGCACCGAGAGAGTGTGTCTTGAGGGCAGTTGGCGTTTCTAGGACACGAGTGACATCACAAAATTCCGAGAGCTCTCTGGGATACCGTGGAATTTCCAGAGAAGGGACTGCTGATGTCGTGAGGCACGGCCTTTACCTCCTTGCTGATATTTCTCCCCGAACTGACCGACCGACCGACCGACCGACCAACCGGAACCTGAGGTTTCCTTTCCAGGAGTCTCTCCTCCGACACAGAGGGAGCCATTCAGGATTTCCTCCTTCCAAAACCAGAAATTTCTCTCTGCTTCATTAATATCTTCTCACTACTTCCTGAACCCATGGGGAGTTAGTTAGTTGAACACTCACTTTTTTCATGAATGACCCTTCCTCCCTCTCCTGAACATCTCATATTACTGATTCATACTCAGTAAAACAGTAATATGAGAAATTAGGCCAGGAGGACATGGAAGATGAGGGTTGAGTCTTCTGAAGTGAACAAGCACTTAGGGAAGGCTAAACTTAAGGGAATTTGACTCTGAGTGGCAAGACATGAATAGCTGCTGCCAAGGCACAGATACAGGCACCAACTGGGCCCTCGGCATCCTCCTGCATCATCAGAGCTGTGTGGGAAACTCAGCCCAAAGGAGGGGCCGTGTTCAAAGGGAGAGGGCATTTTCGAGGACAGCACTGTTTTCTTTTTCTTCTTTCTTTCTTTCTTTCTTTCTTTCTTTCTTTCTTTTTTTTTTTCGAGACAGGGTTGTTCTGTAGTTTTTTTTTTTTTGGAGCCTGTCCTGGAACTAGCTCTTGTAGACCAGGCTGGTCTTGAACTCACATGCTTTCTTTTTTTTTCTATTGGGTATTTTTGACTTCTTTATCAAAGATCAGGTGTTCGAAGATGTGTGGATCGATATCCGGGTCTTCTATTCGGTTCCATTGGTCCTCCTGTCTGTTCTTATGCCAGGACCAGGCTGTTTTCAGAACTGTAGCTTACAGAGTGTTCTTGCAGGTGGGGCACAGAAGAGGTTAATTACGGTACCTTAGTTCTTCTGCTTTTCTAGTAGACCGGAGCCCAGCTGACAGGAATCCAGTAGAGATGGTGTCAAGGTTCACACTGACACTAACAGCTGTAACTTGAGCAGGATTTGTGATCCACATGAAATTTGCAATGAATTGCAGCAAATCTGTGACACTCTAACTTGCTCAGGCTCAGTATCTGAACATACAGATGTTTGCAATGATCACTGGCTTCAGGATTTTTTTTTGTTGTTGTTGTTGTTGTTTTGTTTTTCCACGAGACAGGGTTTCCCTGTAGCTGAAGTTTAACGGCCTGGTGTTTTTGTGACTTACTGCTTCAAAGAACTTCTCCATTTCTTTATCCCTAAGGGAAAAGAAATATAATCACTAAATACATTTAAGTGTCTTTCAACCATTTTAGATCCCTCTGTTGAGAGTTCTCTGTTTAGGTCTGTACTCCATTTTTTAAAATTGGATTATTTGTTCTTTGGATGACCAATTTCTCGACTTCTTTGTGTATTTTGGAGATTAGTGAAGATCTTTTCCCATTCTGTAAGGCCGTCGTTTTGTCTTGTTGGCCATGTTCTTTGCTTTACAGAAGCTTTTCAGTTTCAGGAGGTCTCACTTATTAATTGTTTCTCTCAGTGTCTGTTTTTTTTTCTTTTTTTTTCTTTTTTCTTTCTTTTTTTTTTCTTTTTTTTCTTTTTTTCTTTTTTTCTTTTTTTTCTTCTTCTTCTTTTCTTTTTTTTTCTTTTTTTCTCTCTTTAGTTTTTTTCTTTGTTCTTTTTTTTTGTTTTGTTTTTCTTTTTTTTTTCTTTTTTCTTTTTTTTCTTTTTCTCTCAGTGTCTGTGCTACTGGGGTTCTATTTAGCAAGCGTTCTCCTGTGCCAATGTGTTCAAGTGCATTTGATATTTTTATTTTTATATTCTTTTATTGTGGATGAAGTCAATTATTTGAACTCTCAAATATTTTTATTGTTATTATCTCTCTATTTGTTTGCTTATTTGTGGTTGTTCACCAACATGACTATCTAGAGGAAGTAAAAGTCGTAACAAGGTTTCCGTAGGTGAACCTGCGGAAGGATCATTAACGTGAGAGAGCAGCGGCGGCGGCTCTGCCCGCCCGCTCGCCTGCCTCGCCCGAGTTCTCGCCGGGAGGCGCGCTCCCCGGGTCGCACGTGTGTTGTGCGCACGGAAGTGTGCGTGCGCACGGGCGCTCGTGGCGGTCGTGAGAGAGAGGTCGAGAGAGGGGGAAGGGGGACGGGCGCCGGCTCGCCCGCCCTCCTCGCCCCGTCCGAGGACCCGTGTCTGGCTCTGCCACTGGCGGCTCACGGCGGACGGCGGCTCTCTTCCCGCTGTCGCTCTCCTCCGTCCACTCCCGCTGCTTGCCTCACCGCACCGCAGCGGCCCGCGGGTGTGTCCCCTCTTTCCCGGGCGCGCGCCTTTCCCTCTCCATCCCTCTTCGCGGGGGAGGATGGGCGAGGGTCTGGCGGCGCCCCGGGCCCCCTCTCGCCGCCGACCTCCGCTCGCGCGCCGTGGCGCCGCGGCGCGCCTGTCGGGGAGGCGGCGGAGGTTGGGCGCACTTTTTTTTCCCCCCTCTCCACCTCCTTCTCCAAAGGACCGGGGTAGACCAGTAGTCCCTCCCACCGGGCGGGAGGCCATTTTTTTCCCCCGGGGATGCGGCGGGTCGACCAGATGTCCCGCTGGACTCTTTTTTTTTTTTTTAATGTATAATATATATTATATCTTCCTAGACCTGACGGGTCGACCAGTTGTCTCTGTGCACTTCCTTTTTTTTGACTGACTAGAAGCGGGTCGACCAGTTGTCCGATTAAATATTTGGCCTTAAAATGCTAAGTACCGGGGTCGACCAGTTGGCCTTGTGAACTTGGGTCGACCAGTTGTCTTTTTCCATGTCTTGATTGACTGATGTCATTCTTCAATGTGTTGGTGGTTAGTTTATCTCTTTTGTTCTCTATGCCAACACGCCCCACTCACCAAACACTTTTGTTTTAATTTATTTATTTACTTATTTTTATTTTACTTTTTTATTATTTATTTATTTATTTATACATACATACATACATCCTGTCTATCTGTCCAGATGGGGCAGGGGTAGAAGGGGCTAGCTATGAGAGGAAGGTGCTCGGTGGGCATCCAGTTGTAAATAAGGCTGGGAATAAATAGCTGAATATTAATTCATTTGAGTAATATTAAAACTGTTCAAGTAGAAAACAATTGCTTTCTTTTTCTGTTTGCCCAGAGATCTGACTGACTGCAACTTGGAAAGAAGACGGCCCTGCTGGACAGAGACCTCCCTCCTGCTTTGGGTGGGTCGACCAGTTTACATGTTTATTTCCACGTTTTGTCTTTTATGGATTGAATGGATGTGTCTCTCTCTCTCTTTTTTTTTTTTTTTTGGTTTTTCGATACAGGGTTTCTCTGTGGCTTTGGAGCCTGTCCTGGAACTAGCACTGTAGACCAGGCTGGTCTCGAACTCACAGAGATCCGCCTACCTCTGCCTCCCGAGTACTGGGATTAAAGGCGTGCGCCACCATCGCCCGGCTCTCATTTTTTTTCACGATTGCTTGCTTGCTTGCTTGCTTACTTACTTACTTACTTACTATCTGTTCAGCCCATGTCATTTACTTACTTCTTTAAAAAAAATGACCCACCTAGTTATTTACTTACTTACTTACTTACTTACTTGTTCATTCATTCCTTCACTTCCTTATCTTCTTTCATATATCTGTTTATTTATCTGCTGATTTAGCGTGACTCATTTACTTATTGAATGTTTCAATTATTATTTAGTTTTATTCATTTATTCATTCTTTATGTCTATTTTTATGTATGTATTTACTTACTTTCTTAATTTTTTTTTTACTTTTTAAAATTTACTTAATTTTTTTCTTTCTTTGGGAATGTAGATTCTTTCTTCCTTTCTTCCTTTCTTTCCTTCTTTCTGTCTCCTGACTGTCACTGGCTAAGAAAATGGTGGCCTCCATGTCACTGGTCAGCATAGCAGCTCCTAAAATGGAATTTGATGAAGGGATACATAGATAGATAGATAGATAGATAGATAGATAGATAGATAGATAGATGGGATGCGCACACGCTCACACACACACACACACACACACACACACACACATATGCACGCACGTGCATGACATGTACAGATGGGGGGCGATTCCAATGTTTTCAGAGGAAGGTGCTCGCTGGTAATAATAAATGTGCTGGTAAATAAGGCTGGAAATAGCTGAATATTAAATCATTAAAACTCTTCAAATAAATAAAAAGCAATTCCATTTCTCTCTCTCTCTCTTTCTCACCATATACCAGCACATCTGAACTGACTGCAACATACAAAAGAAGAAGAAACACGGAAAGAAGACATCCCTGCTGGACAGGATCTGAGATGAGAATAAATTCATCGAATGGCTGCCAACAGCATTTCATTGAGAAGAGATTCCACATTTTATGCTGTACAGTTACTTAGTTAGATAGATAGATAAAGAGAGGCCTGTGAACTGGGGTGGGCTGTGGCTTCTCAGGTCACCTCAGGTCAGGGAGGGGCTGAGGAGTGTCCCATTGGCCTTGACAATAGGCAGGAGTCAGAGGTTAATGTCAGGGCAGGGCCTGAGAGTTCCTCAAAGGGAATGAATGGAGACCCTTGCTTACCTAAGAAATGCCTGACCTTGGAAAAGGACTTGTGGAAAGCGGGCCCTTGAAACTGTGGTTTCACGTCTTACTAGAAAGCTCCCTCTTGGAAGGGAAAGTCATCGTGATATCTTACTCTTTTCCCAAGGATACCCTACCTACCCTTCTGATCATTCTTACTGAATTAAGTCTTCCACTGCAAATAAATAAATAAATAAATAAATAATAAATGAAGTGGGTGAGTGAGTGAGTGAGTGAGTAAGTAAGTAAGTAAGTAAGTAAACAAGCAAATACGTGGATGGACAAATAAATACAAAGTTTGCTGTTGTTGACTGACTTTTGATTTCATAATGAATCTCTCTCTCTCTCTCTCTCTCTCTCTCACACACACACACACACACTAAATATACAATAAAAGGAAGCATAACACCTTTACTCAGGGGGCAGAGTGAACTCTGAAAGTTTTCCAGGCGGGGGGGGGGGGAGAGACAGAATATAAGAACAAAATGAGAAACAAGGAAAAATAGTGTTGGCTGGCTGGCCGGCTTTCAGTTCCCTGACAGAAATGAGCACATTGTGGAGGAAACACAAAGTTGTTACACTATGTGGGTGTGATGAGGAGAGATTGTGAGTGAGTGTCCTGTCAGAACAAAGTTAGTCCCATAGTTGATGAAATTCATTATCCCAAAACTTCAGCAGAATATATCCCAAGTTTGCAAATGTGTGATCAGCTTGTGACAGGTTGGGCTGGAGATGCTGAGAACTGGGGAGCCCTCAATGCAAGAGCAGACACTCATTCCCATGAAGAGGGAGAGAGGGAGGGAGGGAGGGAGGGATCATTCATTCCTATACTCAAGTTTAAAGAAAGATGAGTGGCTATCTATGGAGAGACCACTCACAGATATGAAAAATCATTTCCTAAAAATCAAATTTCTCAGTCAGTATGCAACTGCTATGGTGCTTCTCCTAGATAGAGCAAAACACACAAACAAACTGATTCCTTGATCTAGAGCCACAGTGCACATGCTGTGGAAAAGGGGACATGGCCAACTTGAATCACAATATTCATCAGAGCATGGAAAGAGCGTAAAAAGGACACAGAGGAGAGATAATTGTGGTCCTTCCTTCCTCCCTCCCTCCCTCCCTCCCTCCCTCCCTCCCTCCCTCCTTCCCTCAGGAAGTGACTGACAGATGAGACTTTGTCCAAGCAGGTTCTGTCTGAAATACCAGACTTGAGTTTCCCCCTCTGTGGGTATTAGCTAATCAGTCCTCCCTTCTTTCTGTAGGAAGGTGGTGCATGTCTCTCAGAACTTACCTGGTTTCCTCTGCACCAGGTGAACCAGGGAAAAGCTTTCTAAGCCTTATTCAGACCCATAGAGGCTGCGCTGTGTGTGACTTCAGAGACCTCAGGGAGTATAGGGGTGGGTGGGTGCTTGATGCTTCAGACTCATGTCATTGAAGGACATAACATAGTCTGGATTCACAGAGATTCACAACACAGAGCCATTGTCACTTACTAACAGCTCAGGACACCCAGAGCTAACAAGAAATTGCAGTCTCAGCCGGGCTTTAATCACAGCACACACACAGATCTCTGTGAATTCAAAGATGGCCTGATTTACAGAGTGAGTTTTAGGACAGCCCAAGATACAAAAAGAAACCCTTTCTTGAAAAACAAAGCAAAACAGCAAAAGAAAGAAAGACAAGGAAAAAGAAAAAAATGGCAGTCTCTTTCCACTCTCTCCTCCATTGGCTCTTAAAGAGCTCTCAAGCTGAACTGGAGACCATGGTGTCACTCAAAACTGGGAAGCCAGAAACCTTAGGGGGGTCACAGGAGTCGGACTGACTGCAGCACTTGATGCCTCAACCCTGCTAATGGCTGTGATATAAGGCATGGTAAAATACGGGCTTTGGCAGAGCACTACTCCCCTTTCTCTATTATTATTGCTACACAACGAAAAGGACCGGGGGGGGGGGTGATGATGTGCAGTCAGTGCTGGTATTGAAATCTCACTGACTCCTTCCGCACTCCTTGTCAATTCCCGACTTTGTCAAATCAACTATCGTGAATCTTTGATGTGGGTTGGCCCTTTAGGAACTCAGAGAAACAAGACAGACAGACCTGTTTCATCCCAGAAACCTCCCAGTTCCTGAGCCCTAGCCCTGGAAGTCTCAAAGCCATCACATCCAGAAATCTCTCTAGTCCCTGCTAGTGGTGAACTCACTTCGTCTTCCCCAGGACCACTAATTATTTCTCCATGTTTTCCTGTGAGATCTGAGGCCAGCTTTCTTCTTCCTCCCTCTGGCCTCTCCACGAACGATCTCCATTCTCTAGACAACATGTCTAGAACCGAGTCTTATAGGCACCGAGAGAGTGTGTCTTGAGGGCAGTTGGCGTTTCTAGGACACGAGTGACATCACAAAATTTCGAGAGCTCTCTGGGATACCGTGGAATTTCCAGAGAAGGGACTGCTGATGTCGTGAGGCACGGCCTTTACCTCCTTGCTGATATTTCTCCCCGAACTGACCGACCGACCGACCGACCGACCAACCGGAACCTGAGGTTTCCTTTCCAGGAGTCTCTCCTCCGACACAGAGGGAGCCATTCAGGATTTCCTCCTTCCAAAACCAGAAATTTCTCTCTGCTTCATTAATATCTTCTCACTACTTCCTGAACCCATGGGGAGTTAGTTAGTTGAACACTCACTTTTTTCATGAATGACCCTTCCTCCCTCTCCTGAACATCTCATATTACTGATTCATACTCAGTAAAACAGTAATATGAGAAATTAGGCCAGGAGGACATGGAAGATGAGGGTTGAGTCTTCTGAAGTGAACAAGCACTTAGGGAAGGCTAAACTTAAGGGAATTTGACTCTGAGTGGCAAGACATGAATAGCTGCTGCCAAGGCACAGATACAGGCACCAACTGGGCCCTCGGCATCCTCCTGCATCATCAGAGCTGTGTGGGAAACTCAGCCCAAAGGAGGGGCCGTGTTCAAAGGGAGAGGGCATTTTCGAGGACAGCACTGTTTTCTTTTTCTTCTTTCTTTCTTTCTTTCTTTCTTTCTTTCTTTCTTTCTTTCTTTCTTTTTTTTTTCGAGACAGGGTTGTTCTGTAGTTTTTTTTTTTTTTGGAGCCTGTCCTGGAACTAGCTCTTGTAGACCAGGCTGGTCTTGAACTCACATGCTTTCTTTTTTTTTCTATTGGATATTTTTGACTTCTTTATCAAAGATCAGGTGTTCGAAGATGTGTGGATCGATATCCGGGTCTTCTATTCGGTTCCATTGGTCCTCCTGTCTGTTCTTATGCCAGGACCAGGCTGTTTTCAGAACTGTAGCTTACAGAGTGTTCTTGCAGGTGGGGCACAGAAGAGGTTAATTACGGTACCTTAGTTCTTCTGCTTTTCTAGCAGACCGGAGCCCAGCTGACAGGAATCCAGTAGAGATGGTGTCAAGGTTCACACTGACACTAACAGCTGTAACTTGAGCAGGATTTGTGATCCACATGAAATTTGCAATGAATTGCAGCAAATCTGTGACACTCTAACTTGCTCAGGCTCAGTATCTGAACATACAGATGTTTGCAATGATCACTGGCTTCAGGATTTTTTTTTTGTTGTTGTTGTTGTTGTTTTGTTTTTCCACGAGACAGGGTTTCCCTGTAGCTGAAGTTTAACGGCCTGGTGTTTTTGTGACTTACTGCTTCAAAGAACTTCTCCATTTCTTTATCCCTAAGGGAAAAGAAATATAATCACTAAATACATTTAAGTGTCTTTCAACCATTTTAGATCCCTCTGTTGAGAGTTCTCTGTTTAGGTCTGTACTCCATTTTTTAAAATTGGATTATTTGTTCTTTGGATGACCAATTTCTCGACTTCTTTGTGTATTTTGGAGATTAGTGAAGATCTTTTCCCATTCTGTAAGGCCGTCGTTTTGTCTTGTTGGCCATGTTCTTTGCTTTACAGAAGCTTTTCAGTTTCAGGAGGTCTCACTTATTAATTGTTTCACTCAGTGTCTGTTTTTTTTTCTTTTTTTTTCTTTTTTCTTTCTTTTTTTTTCTTTTTTTTCTTTTTTTCTTTTTTTTCTTCTTCTTCTTTTCTTTTTTTTTCTTTTTTTTCTCTCTTTAGTTTTTTTCTTTGTTCTTTTTTTTGTTTTGTTTTTCTTTTTTTTTTCTTTTTTCTTTTTTTTCTTTTTCTCTCAGTGTCTGTGCTACTGGGGTTCTATTTAGCAAGCGTTCTCCTGTGCCAATGTGTTCAAGTGCATTTGATATTTTTATTTTTATATTCTTTTATTGTGGATGAAGTCAATTATTTGAACTCTCAAATATTTTTATTGTTATTATCTCTCTATTTGTTTGCTTATTTGTGGTTGTTCACCAACTTGACTATCTAGAGGAAGTAAAAGTCGTAACAAGGTTTCCGTAGGTGAACCTGCGGAAGGATCATTAACGTGAGAGAGCAGCGGCGGCGGCTCTGCCCGCCCGCTCGCCTGCCTCGCCCGAGTTCTCGCCGGGAGGCGCGCTCCCCGGGTCGCACGTGTGTTGTGCGCACGGAAGTGTGCGTGCGCACGGGCGCTCGTGGCGGTCGTGAGAGAGAGGTCGAGAGAGGGGGAAGGGGGACGGGCGCCGGCTCGCCCGCCCTCCTCGCCCCGTCCGAGGACCCGTGTCTGGCTCTGCCACTGGCGGCTCACGGCGGACGGCGGCTCTCTTCCCGCTCTCGCTCTCCTCCGTCCACTCCCGCTGCTTGCCTCACCGCACCGCAGCGGCCCGCGGGTGTGTCCCCTCTTTCCCGGGCGCGCGCCTTTCCCTCTCCATCCCTCTTCGCGGGGGAGGATGGGCGAGGGTCTGGCGGCGCCCCGGGCCCCCTCTCGCCGCCGACCTCCGCTCGCGCGCCGTGGCGCCGCGGCGCGCCTGTCGGGGAGGCGGCGGAGGTTGGGCGCACTTTTTTTTCCCCCCTCTCCACCTCCTTCTCCAAAGGACCGGGGTAGACCAGTAGTCCCTCCCACCGGGCGGGAGGCCATTTTTTTCCCCCGGGGATGCGGCGGGTCGACCAGATGTCCCGCTGGACTCTTTTTTTTTTTTTTTTAATGTATAATATATATTATATCTTCCTAGACCTGACGGGTCGACCAGTTGTCTCTGTGCACTTCCTTTTTTTTGACGGACTGGAAGCGGGTCGACCAGTTGTCCGATTAAATATTTGGCCTTAAAATCCTAAGTACCGGGGTCGACCAGTTGGCCTTGTGAACTTGGGTCGACCAGTTGTCTTTTTCCATGTCTTGATTGACTGATGTCATTCTTCAATGTGTTGGTGGTTAGTTTATCTCTTTTGTTCTCTATGCCAACACGCCCCACTCACCAAACACTTTTTTTTAAATTTATTTATTTACTTATTTTTATTTTACTTTTTTATTATTTATTTATTTATACATACATACATACATACATCCTGTCTATCTGTCCAGATGGGGCAGGGGTAGAAGGGGCTAGCTATGAGAGGAAGGTGCTCGGTGGGCATCCAGTTGTAAATAAGGCTGGGAATAAATAGCTGAATATTAATTCATTTGAGTAATATTAAAACTGTTCAAGTAGAAAACAATTGCTTTCTTTTTCTGTTTGCCCAGAGATCTGACTGACTGCAACTTGGAAAGAAGACGGCCCTGCTGGACAGAGACCTCCCTCCTGCTTTGGGTGGGTCGACCAGTTTACATGTTTATTTCCACGTTTTGTCTTTTATGGATTGAATGGATGTGTCTCTCTCTCTCTTTTTTTTTTTTTTTTTGGTTTTTCGAGACAGGGTTTCTCTGTGGCTTTGGAGCCTGTCCTGGAACTAGCACTGTAGACCAGGCTGGTCTCGAACTCACAGAGATCCGCCTACCTCTGCCTCCCGAGTACTGGGATTAAAGGCGTGCGCCACCATCGCCCGGCTCTCATTTTTTTTTCACGATTGCTTGCTTGCTTGCTTGCTTACTTACTTACTTACTTACTATCTGTTCAGCCCATGTCATTTACTTACTTCTTTAAAAAAAATGACCCACCTAGTTATTTACTTACTTACTTACTTACTTACTTGTTCATTCATTCCTTCACTTCCTTATCTTCTTTCATATATCTGTTTATTTATCTGCTGATTTAGCGTGACTCATTTACTTATTGAATGTTTCAATTATTATTTAGTTTTATTCATTTATTCATTCTTTATGTCTATTTTTATGTATGTATTTACTTACTTTCTTAATTTTTTTTTTACTTTTTAAAATTTACTTAATTTTTTTCTTTCTTTGGGAATGTAGATTCTTTCTTCCTTTCTTCCTTTCTTTCCTTCTTTCTGTCTCCTGACTGTCACTGGCTAAGAAAATGGTGGCCTCCATGTCACTGGTCAGCATAGCAGCTCCTAAAATGGAATTTGATGAAGGGATACATAGATAGATAGATAGATAGATAGATAGATAGATAGATAGATAGATAGATAGATAGATAGATGGGATGCGCACACGCTCACACACACACACACACACACACATATGCACGCACGTGCATGACATGTACAGATGGGGGGCGATTCCAATGTTTTCAGAGGAAGGTGCTCGCTGGTAATAATAAATGTGCTGGTAAATAAGGCTGGAAATAGCTGAATATTAAATCATTAAAACTCTTCAAATAAATAAAAAGCAATTCCATTTCTCTCTCTCTCTCTTTCTCACCATATACCAGCACATCTGAACTGACTGCAACATACAAAAGAAGAAGAAACACGGAAAGAAGACATCCCTGCTGGACAGGATCTGAGATGAGAATAAATTCATCGAATGGCTGCCAACAGCATTTCATTGAGAAGAGATTCCACATTTTATGCTGTACAGTTACTTAGTTAGATAGATAGATAAAGAGAGGCCTGTGAACTGGGGTGGGCTGTGGCTTCTCAGGTCACCTCAGGTCAGGGAGGGGCTGAGGAGTGTCCCATTGGCCTTGACAATAGGCAGGAGTCAGAGGTTAATGTCAGGGCAGGGCCTGAGAGTTCCTCAAAGGGAATGAATGGAGACCCTTGCTTACCTAAGAAATGCCTGACCTTGGAAAAGGACTTGTGGAAAGCGGGCCCTTGAAACTGTGGTTTCACGTCTTACTAGAAAGCTCCCTCTTGGAAGGGAAAGTCATCGTGATATCTTACTCTTTTCCCAAGGATACCCTACCTACCCTTCTGATCATTCTTACTGAATTAAGTCTTCCACTGCAAATAAATAAATAAATAAATAATAAATGAAGTGGGTGAGTGAGTGAGTGAGTGAGTAAGTAAGTAAGTAAGTAAACAAGCAAATACGTGGATGGACAAATAAATACAAAGTTTGCTGTTGTTGACTGACTTTTGATTTCATAATGAATCTCTCTCTCTCTCTCTCTCTCTCTCACACACACACACACACTAAATATACAATAAAAGGAAGCATAACACCTTTACTCAGGGGGCAGAGTGAACTCTGAAAGTTTTCCAGGCGGGGGGGGGGAGAGACAGAATATAAGAACAAAATGAGAAACAAGGAAAAATAGTGTTGGCTGGCTGGCCGGCTTTCAGTTCCCTGACAGAAATGAGCACATTGTGGAGGAAACACAAAGTTGTTACACTATGTGGGTGTGATGAGGAGAGATTGTGAGTGAGTGTCCTGTCAGAACAAAGTTAGTCCCATAGTTGATGAAATTCATTATCCCAAAACTTCAGCAGAATATATCCCAAGTTTGCAAATGTGTGATCAGCTTGTGACAGGTTGGGCTGGAGATGCTGAGAACTGGGGAGCCCTCAATGCAAGAGCAGACACTCATTCCCATGAAGAGGGAGAGAGGGAGGGAGGGAGGGAGGGATCATTCATTCCTATACTCAAGTTTAAAGAAAGATGAGTGGCTATCTATGGAGAGACCACTCACAGATATGAAAAATCATTTCCTAAAAATCAAATTTCTCAGTCAGTATGCAACTGCTATGGTGCTTCTCCTAGATAGAGCAAAACACACAAACAAACTGATTCCTTGATCTAGAGCCACAGTGCACATGCTGTGGAAAAGGGGACATGGCCAACTTGAATCACAATATTCATCAGAGCATGGAAAGAGCGTAAAAAGGACACAGAGGAGAGATAATTGTGGTCCTTCCTTCCTCCCTCCCTCCCTCACTCCCTCCCTCCCTCCCTCCCTCCTTCCCTCAGGAAGTGACTGACAGATGAGACTTTGTCCAAGCAGGTTCTGTCTGAAATACCAGACTTGAGTTTCCCCCTCTGTGGGTATTAGCTAATCAGTCCTCCCTTCTTTCTGTAGGAAGGTGGTGCATGTCTCTCAGAACTTACCTGGTTTCCTCTGCACCAGGTGAACCAGGGAAAAGCTTTCTAAGCCTTATTCAGACCCATAGAGGCTGCGCTGTGTGTGACTTCAGAGACCTCAGGGAGTATAGGGGTGGGTGGGTGCTTGATGCTTCAGACTCATGTCATTGAAGGACATAACATAGTCTGGATTCACAGAGATTCACAACACAGAGCCATTGTCACTTACTAACAGCTCAGGACACCCAGAGCTAACAAGAAATTGCAGTCTCAGCCGGGCTTTAATCACAGCACACACACAGATCTCTGTGAATTCAAAGATGGCCTGATTTACAGAGTGAGTTTTAGGACAGCCCAAGATACACAAAGAAACCCTTTCTTGAAAAACAAAGCAAAACAGCAAAAGAAAGAAAGACAAGGAAAAAGAAAAAAATGGCAGTCTCTTTCCACTCTCTCCTCCATTGGCTCTTAAAGAGCTCTCAAGCTGAACTGGAGACCATGGTGTCACTCAAAACTGGGAAGCCAGAAACCTTAGGGGGGTCACAGGAGTCGGACTGACTGCAGCACTTGATGCCTCAACCCTGCTAATGGCTGTGATATAAGGCATGGTAAAATACGGGCTTTGGCAGAGCACTACTCCCCTTTCTCTATTATTATTGCTACACAACGAAAAGGACCGGGGGGGGGGGTGATGATGTGCAGTCAGTGCTGGTATTGAAATCTCACTGACTCCTTCCGCACTCCTTGTCAATTCCCGACTTTGTCAAATCAACTATCGTGAATCTTTGATGTGGGTTGGCCCTTTAGGAACTCAGAGAAACAAGACAGACAGACCTGTTTCATCCCAGAAACCTCCCAGTTCCTGAGCCCTAGCCCTGGAAGTCTCAAAGCCATCACATCCAGAAATCTCTCTAGTCCCTGCTAGTGGTGAACTCACTTCGTCTTCCCCAGGACCACTAATTATTTCTCCATGTTTTCCTGTGAGATCTGAGGCCAGCTTTCTTCTTCCTCCCTCTGGCCTCTCCACGAACGATCTCCATTCTCTAGACAACATGTCTAGAACCGAGTCTTATAGGCACCGAGAGAGTGTGTCTTGAGGGCAGTTGGCGTTTCTAGGACACGAGTGACATCACAAAATTCCGAGAGCTCTCTGGGATACCGTGGAATTTCCAGAGAAGGGACTGCTGATGTCGTGAGGCACGGCCTTTACCTCCTTGCTGATATTTCTCCCCGAACTGACCGACCGACCGACCGACCGACCGACCAACCGGAACCTGAGGTTTCCTTTCCAGGAGTCTCTCCTCCGACACAGAGGGAGCCATTCAGGATTTCCTCCTTCCAAAACCAGAAATTTCTCTCTGCTTCATTAATATCTTCTCACTACTTCCTGAACCCATGGGGAGTTAGTTAGTTGAACACTCACTTTTTTCATGAATGACCCTTCCTCCCTCTCCTGAACATCTCATATTACTGATTCACACTCAGTAAAACAGTAATATGAGAAATTAGGCCAGGAGGACATGGAAGATGAGGGTTGAGTCTTCTGAAGTGAACAAGCACTTAGGGAAGGCTAAACTTAAGGGAATTTGACTCTGAGTGGCAAGACATGAATAGCTGCTGCCAAGGCACAGATACAGGCACCAACTGGGCCCTTGGCATCCTCCTGCATCATCAGAGCTGTGTGGGAAACTCAGCCCAAAGGAGGGGCCGTGTTCAAAGGGAGAGGGCATTTTCGAGGACAGCACTGTTTTCTTTTTCTTCTTTCTTTCTTTCTTTCTTTCTTTTTTTTTTCGAGACAGGGTTGTTCTGTAGTTTTTTTTTTTTTGGAGCCTGTCCTGGAACTAGCTCTTGTAGACCAGGCTGGTCTTGAACTCACATGCTTTCTTTTTTTTTCTATTGGATATTTTTGACTTCTTTATCAAAGATCAGGTGTTCGAAGATGTGTGGATCGATATCCGGGTCTTCTATTCGGTTCCATTGGTCCTCCTGTCTGTTCTTATGCCAGGACCAGGCTGTTTTCAGAACTGTAGCTTACAGAGTGTTCTTGCAGGTGGGGCACAGAAGAGGTTAATTACGGTACCTTAGTTCTTCTGCTTTTCTAGCAGACCGGAGCCCAGCTGACAGGAATCCAGTAGAGATGGTGTCAAGGTTCACACTGACACTAAGAGCTGTAACTTGAGCAGGATTTGTGATCCACATGAAATTTGCAATGAATTTCAGCAAATCTGTGACACTCTAACTTGCTCAGGCTCAGTATCTGAACATACAGATGTTTGCAATGATCACTGGCTTCAGGATTTTTTTTTTGTTGTTGTTGTTGTTGTTTTGTTTTTCCACGAGACAGGGTTTCCCTGTAGCTGAAGTTTAACGGCCTGGTGTTTTTGTGACTTACTGCTTCAAAGAACTTCTCCATTTCTTTATCCCTAAGGGAAAAGAAATATAATCACTAAATACATTTAAGTGTCTTTCAACCATTTTAGATCCCTCTGTTGAGAGTTCTCTGTTTAGGTCTGTACTCCATTTTTTAAAATTGGATTATTTGTTCTTTGGATGACCAATTTCTCGACTTCTTTGTGTATTTTGGAGATTAGTGAAGATCTTTTCCCATTCTGTAAGGCCGTCGTTTTGTCTTGTTGGCCATGTTCTTTGCTTTACAGAAGCTTTTCAGTTTCAGGAGGTCTCACTTATTAATTGTTTCACTCAGTGTCTGTTTTTTTTTCTTTTTTTTCTTTTTTCTTTCTTTTTCTTTCTTTTTTTTCTTTTTTTCATTTTTCTTTTTTTTCTTCTTCTTCTTTTCTTTTTTTTCTTTTTTTCTCTCTTTAGTTTTTTTCTTTGTTCTTTTTTTTTGTTTTGTTTTTCTTTTTTTTCTTTTTTCTTTTTTTTCTTTTTCTCTCAGTGTCTGTGCTACTGGGGTTCTATTTAGCAAGCGTTCTCCTGTGCCAATGTGTTCAAGTGCATTTGATATTTTTATTTTTATATTCTTTTATTGTGGATGAAGTCAATTATTTGAACTCTCAAATATTTTTATTGTTATTATCTCTCTATTTGTTTGCTTATTTGTGGTTGTTCACCAACTTGACTATCTAGAGGAAGTAAAAGTCGTAACAAGGTTTCCGTAGGTGAACCTGCGGAAGGATCATTAACGTGAGAGAGCAGCGGCGGCGGCTCTGCCCGCCCGCTCGCCTGCCTCGCCCGAGTTCTCGCCGGGAGGCGCGCTCCCCGGGTCGCACGTGTGTTGTGCGCACGGAAGTGTGCGTGCGCACGGGCGCTCGTGGCGGTCGTGAGAGAGAGGTCGAGAGAGGGGGAAGGGGGACGGGCGCCGGCTCGCCCGCCCTCCTCGCCCCGTCCGAGGACCCGTGTCTGGCTCTGCCACTGGCGGCTCACGGCGGACGGCGGCTCTCTTCCCGCTCTCGCTCTCCTCCGTCCACTCCCGCTGCTTGCCTCACCGCACCGCAGCGGCCCGCGGGTGTGTCCCCTCTTTCCCGGGCGCGCGCCTTTCCCTCTCCATCCCTCTTCGCGGGGGAGGATGGGCGAGGGTCTGGCGGCGCCCCGGGCCCCCTCTCGCCGCCGACCTCCGCTCGCGCGCCGTGGCGCCGCGGCGCGCCTGTCGGGGAGGCGGCGGAGGTTGGGCGCACTTTTTTTTCCCCCCTCTCCACCTCCTTCTCCAAAGGACCGGGGTAGACCAGTAGTCCCTCCCACCGGGCGGGAGGCCATTTTTTTCCCCCGGGGATGCGGCGGGTCGACCAGATGTCCCGCTGGACTCTTTTTTTTTTTTTTTTTTTTAATGTATAATATATATTATATCTTCCTAGACCTGACGGGTCGACCAGTTGTCTCTGTGCACTTCCTTTTTTTTGACGGACTGGAAGCGGGTCGACCAGTTGTCCGATTAAATATTTGGCCTTAAAATGCTAAGTACCGGGGTCGACCAGTTGGCCTTGTGAACTTGGGTCGACCAGTTGTCTTTTTCCATGTCTTGATTGACTGATGTCATTCTTCAATGTGTTGGTGGTTAGTTTATCTCTTTTGTTCTCTATGCCAACACGCCCCACTCACCAAACACTTTTTTTTAATTTATTTATTTACTTATTTTTATTTTACTTTTTTATTATTTATTTATTTATACATACATACATACATACATCCTGTCTATCTGTCCAGATGGGGCAGGGGTAGAAGGGGCTAGCTATGAGAGGAAGGTGCTCGGTGGGCATCCAGTTGTAAATAAGGCTGGGAATAAATAGCTGAATATTAATTCATTTGAGTAATATTAAAACTGTTCAAGTAGAAAACAATTGCTTTCTTTTTCTGTTTGCCCAGAGATCTGACTGACTGCAACTTGGAAAGAAGACGGCCCTGCTGGACAGAGACCTCCCTCCTGCTTTGGGTGGGTCGACCAGTTTACATGTTTATTTCCACGTTTTGTCTTTTATGGATTGAATGGATGTGTCTCTCTCTCTCTTTTTTTTTTTTTTTTTTGGTTTTTCGAGACAGGGTTTCTCTGTGGCTTTGGAGCCTGTCCTGGAACTAGCACTGTAGACCAGGCTGGTCTCGAACTCACAGAGATCCGCCTACCTCTGCCTCCCGAGTACTGGGATTAAAGGCGTGCGCCACCATCGCCCGGCTCTCATTTTTTTTTCACGATTGCTTGCTTGCTTGCTTGCTTACTTACTTACTTACTTACTATCTGTTCAGCCCATCTCATTTACTTACTTCTTTAAAAAAAATGACCCACCTAGTTATTTACTTACTTACTTACTTACTTACTTGTTCATTCATTCCTTCACTTCCTTATCTTCTTTCATATATCTGTTTATTTATCTGCTGATTTAGCGTGACTCATTTACTTATTGAATGTTTCAATTATTATTTAGTTTTATTCATTTATTCATTCTTTATGTCTATTTTTATGTATGTATTTACTTACTTTCTTAATTTTTTTTTTTACTTTTTAAAATTTACTTAATTTTTTTCTTTCTTTGGGAATGTAGATTCTTTCTTCCTTTCTTCCTTTCTTTCCTTCTTTCTGTCTCCTGACTGTCACTGGCTAAGAAAATGGTGGCCTCCATGTCACTGGTCAGCATAGCAGCTCCTAAAATGGAATTTGATGAAGGGATACATAGATAGATAGATAGATAGATAGATAGATAGATAGATAGATAGATAGATAGATAGATAGATAGATGGGATGCGCACACGCTCACACACACACACACACACACACACACACATATGCACGCACGTGCATGACATGTACAGATGGGGGGTGATTCCAATGTTTTCAGAGGAAGGTGCTCGCTGGTAATAATAAATGTGCTGGTAAATAAGGCTGGAAATAGCTGAATATTAAATCATTAAAACTCTTCAAATAAATAAAAAGCAATTCCATTTCTCTCTCTCTCTCTTTCTCACCATATACCAGCACATCTGAACTGACTGCAACATACAAAAGAAGAAGAAACACGGAAAGAAGACATCCCTGCTGGACAGGATCTGAGATGAGAATAAATTCATCGAATGGCTGCCAACAGCATTTCATTGAGAAGAGATTCCACATTTTATGCTGTACAGTTACTTAGTTAGATAGATAGATAAAGAGAGGCCTGTGAACTGGGGTGGGCTGTGGCTTCTCAGGTCACCTCAGGTCAGGGAGGGGCTGAGGAGTGTCCCATTGGCCTTGACAATAGGCAGGAGTCAGAGGTTAATGTCAGGGCAGGGCCTGAGAGTTCCTCAAAGGGAATGAATGGAGACCCTTGCTTACCTAAGAAATGCCTGACCTTGGAAAAGGACTTGTGGAAAGCGGGCCCTTGAAACTGTGGTTTCACGTCTTACTAGAAAGCTCCCTCTTGGAAGGGAAAGTCATCGTGATATCTTACTCTTTTCCCAAGGATACCCTACCTACCCTTCTGATCATTCTTACTGAATTAAGTCTTCCACTGCAAATAAATAAATAAATAAATAATAAATGAAGTGGGTGAGTGAGTGAGTAAGTAAGTAAGTAAGTAAGTAAACAAGCAAATACGTGGATGGACAAATAAATACAAAGTTTGCTGTTGTTGACTGACTTTTGATTTCATAATGAATCTCTCTCTCTCTCTCTCTCTCTCTCTCTCTCTCTCACACACACACACACACACACACACTAAATATACAATAAAAGGAAGCATAACACCTTTACTCAGGGGGCAGAGTGAACTCTGAAAGTTTTCCAGGCGGGGGGGGGGGAGAGACAGAATATAAGAACAAAATGAGAAACAAGGAAAAATAGTGTTGGCTGGCTGGCCGGCTTTCAGTTCCCTGACAGAAATGAGCACATTGTGGAGGAAACACAAAGTTGTTACACTATGTGGGTGTGATGAGGAGAGATTGTGAGTGAGTGTCCTGTCAGAACAAAGTTAGTCCCATAGTTGATGAAATTCATTATCCCAAAACTTCAGCAGAATATATCCCAAGTTTGCAAATGTGTGATCAGCTTGTGACAGGTTGGGCTGGAGATGCTGAGAACTGGGGAGCCCTCAATGCAAGAGCAGACACTCATTCCCATGAAGAGGGAGAGAGGGAGGGAGGGAGGGAGGGATCATTCATTCCTATACTCAAGTTTAAAGAAAGATGAGTGGCTATCTATGGAGAGACCACTCACAGATATGAAAAATCATTTCCTAAAAATCAAATTTCTCAGTCAGTATGCAACTGCTATGGTGCTTCTCCTAGATAGAGCAAAACACACAAACAAACTGATTCCTTGATCTAGAGCCACAGTGCACATGCTGTGGAAAAGGGGACATGGCCAACTTGAATCACAATATTCATCAGAGCATGGAAAGAGCGTAAAAAGGACACAGAGGAGAGATAATTGTGGTCCTTCCTTCCTCCCTCCCTCCCTCCTTCCCTCCCTCCCTCCCTCCCTCCCTCCTTCCCTCCCTCCTTCCCTCAGGAAGTGACTGACAGATGAGACTTTGTCCAAGCAGGTTCTGTCTGAAATACCAGACTTGAGTTTCCCCCTCTGTGGGTATTAGCTAATCAGTCCTCCCTTCTTTCTGTAGGAAGGTGGTGCATGTCTCTCAGAACTTACCTGGTTTCCTCTGCACCAGGTGAACCAGGGAAAAGCTTTCTAAGCCTTATTCAGACCCATAGAGGCTGCGCTGTGTGTGACTTCAAAGACCTCAGGGAGTATAGGGGTGGGTGGGTGCTTGATGCTTCAGACTCATGTCATTGAAGGACATAACATAGTCTGGATTCACAGAGATTCACAACACAGAGCCATTGTCACTTACTAACAGCTCAGGACACCCAGAGCTAACAAGAAATTGCAGTCTCAGCCGGGCTTTAATCACAGCACACACACAGATCTCTGTGAATTCAAAGATGGCCTGATTTACAGAGTGAGTTTTAGGACAGCCCAAGATACACAAAGAAACCCTTTCTTGAAAAACAAAGCAAAACAGCAAAAGAAAGAAAGACAAGGAAAAAGAAAAAAATGGCAGTCTCTTACCACTCTCTCCTCCCTTGGCTCTTAAAGAGCTCTCAAGCTGAACTGGAGACCATGGTGTCACTCAAAACTGGGAAGCCAGAAACCTTAGGGGGGTCACAGGAGTCGGACTGACTGCAGCACTTGATGCCTCAACCCTGCTAATGGCTGTGATATAAGGCATGGTAAAATACGGGCTTTGGCAGAGCACTACTCCCCTTTCTCTATTATTATTGCTACACAACGAAAAGGACCGGGGGGGGGGTGATGATGTGCAGTCAGTGCTGGTATTGAAATCTCACTGACTCCTTCCGCACTCCTTGTCAATTCCCGACTTTGTCAAATCAACTATCGTGAATCTTTGATGTGGGTTGGCCCTTTAGGAACTCAGAGAAACAAGACAGACAGACCTGTTTCATCCCAGAAACCTCCCAGTTCCTGAGCGCTAGCCCTGGAAGTCTCAAAGCCATCACATCCAGAAATCTCTCTAGTCCCTGCTAGTGGTGAACTCACTTCGTCTTCCCCAGGACCACTAATTATTTCTCCATGTTTTCCTGTGAGATCTGAGGCCAGCTTTCTTCTTCCTCCCTCTGGCCTCTCCACGAACGATCTCCATTCTCTAGACAACATGTCTAGAACCGAGTCTTATAGGCACCGAGAGAGTGTGTCTTGAGGGCAGTTGGCGTTTCTAGGACACGAGTGACATCACAAAATTCCGAGAGCTCTCTGGGATACCGTGGAATTTCCAGAGAAGGGACTGCTGATGTCGTGAGGCACGGCCTTTACCTCCTTGCTGATATTTCTCCCCGAACTGACCGACCGACCGACCGACCGACCAACCGGAACCTGAGGTTTCCTTTCCAGGAGTCTCTCCTCCGACACAGAGGGAGCCATTCAGGATTTCCTCCTTCCAAAACCAGAAATTTCTCTCTGCTTCATTAATATCTTCTCACTACTTCCTGAACCCATGGGGAGTTAGTTAGTTGAACACTCACTTTTTTCATGAATGACCCTTCCTCCCTCTCCTGAACATCTCATATTACTGATTCATACTCAGTAAAACAGTAATATGAGAAATTAGGCCAGGAGGACATGGAAGATGAGGGTTGAGTCTTCTGAAGTGAACAAGCACTTAGGGAAGGCTAAACTTAAGGGAATTTGACTCTGAGTGGCAAGACATGAATAGCTGCTGCCAAGGCACAGATACAGGCACCAACTGGGCCCTCGGCATCCTCCTGCATCATCAGAGCTGTGTGGGAAACTCAGCCCAAAGGAGGGGCCGTGTTCAAAGGGAGAGGGCATTTTCGAGGACAGCACTGTTTTCTTTTTCTTCTTTCTTTCTTTCTTTCTTTCTTTCTTTCTTTCTTTCTTTCTTTCTTTTTTTCGAGACAGGGTTGTTCTGTAGTTTTTTTTTTTTTTGGAGCCTGTCCTGGAACTAGCTCTTGTAGACCAGGCTGGTCTTGAACTCACATGCTTTCTTTTTTTTTCTATTGGATATTTTTGACTTCTTTATCAAAGATCAGGTGTTCGAAGATGTGTGGATCGATATCCGGGTCTTCTATTCGGTTCCATTGGTCCTCCTGTCTGTTCTTATGCCAGGACCAGGCTGTTTTCAGAACTGTAGCTTACAGAGTGTTCTTGCAGGTGGGGCACAGAAGAGGTTAATTACGGTACCTTAGTTCTTCTGCTTTTCTAGCAGACCGGAGCCCAGCTGACAGGAATCCAGTAGAGATGGTGTCAAGGTTCACACTGACACTAACAGCTGTAACTTGAGCAGGATTTGTGATCCACATGAAATTTGCAATGAATTGCAGCAAATCTGTGACACTCTAACTTGCTCAGGCTCAGTATCTGAACATACAGATGTTTGCAATGATCACTGGCTTCAGGATTTTTTTTTTTTGTTGTTGTTGTTGTTTTGTTTTTCCACGAGACAGGGTTTCCCTGTAGCTGAAGTTTAACGGCCTGGTGTTTTTGTGACTTACTGCTTCAAAGAACTTCTCCATTTCTTTATCCCTAAGGGAAAAGAAATATAATCACTAAATACATTTAAGTGTCTTTCAACCATTTTAGATCCCTCTGTTGAGAGTTCTCTGTTTAGGTCTGTACTCCATTTTTTAAAATTGGATTATTTGTTCTTTGGATGACCAATTTCTCGACTTCTTTGTGTATTTTGGAGATTAGTGAAGATCTTTTCCCATTCTGTAAGGCCGTCGTTTTGTCTTGTTGGCCATGTTCTTTGCTTTACAGAAGCTTTTCAGTTTCAGGAGGTCTCACTTATTAATTGTTTCTCTCAGTGTCTGTTTTTTTTTCTTTTTTTTTCTTTTTTCTTTCTTTTTTTTCCTTTTTTTTCTTTTTTTCTTTTTTTCTTTTTTTTCTTCTTCTTCTTTTCTTTTTTTTTCTTTTTTTTCTCTCTTTAGTTTTTTTCTTTGTTCTTTTTTTTGTTTTGTTTTTCTTTTTTTTTTCTTTTTTCTTTTTTTTCTTTTTCTCTCAGTGTCTGTGCTACTGGGGTTCTATTTAGCAAGCGTTCTCCTGTGCCAATGTGTTCAAGTGCATTTGATATTTTT